>NC_090446.1:671927733-672243391 GCF_031143425.1 Pleurodeles waltl
ACTACTAGTCTCTTATTGCCTAATCCCCAAACACTTAACCCTGAACCTCATACGCTTAATATAATAGCCCAAACCGCTAATGCTTTACTCTTACTCATATACCCTATGCCCTCATATACACCTATATTCTATAATTTTAACCTCTAACCCATAGCCTTAATCCCTATAGTCTTACCCACAAATCCTCAACCCCTTATTACATAACCCCTTATACCCTAATCCTATACCCTGAAGCCACAACTCTTTGTTCTTAACTTTTTACTTCTTACCCTATACCCCAGAACACAAACCTTATACTCCAGAACACCTAATGCTATACACCAAACCCTTAACCTTATAATTTAATCCTACATGCATCCCCATTCCTTTAACCATATATTTCTAATCATCACCCCTGGAGCCCTAATCCTTAAACCTTACCCCTTTACTACAAACTTTGAACACAATACCCTAAACACTTAACAGCAATTCCTTAATCCCGTACCCCAAACCCTTAGCAGCATAGACGTAACACCCAACCCCATATCCCCCACTACTGTACCCCTAGCAACTGTACCCCAAACTCTTAAACCTAAATACTTAATTCTATTCCCTTAATCTCCAACTCAATAGTCTTAACCACTTTGCCTGTAATCCTTAAATCATAAGCCTTACCCTAACCAATTAATGCCTAACTCCTAGGCCTCAGGCCTTTCAATTGTACCTTAAATGGGTAGGTCATAACTCTATACTCAATACCTCAAACCCTATAAAATTAACCCCATACTGTTAACCTTTTTTAAAATAACTAATACTCTTCATTCAGTCTTCACTTGAATATATTTTGAGAGCAAACACTTTGAAATACTTCCCTTTTTCAGATGTATTTATTTTTACAACTCCTTACTGGGAAGATTTTGTTTGAGAAGTCTTGCTTTGGACGTTTTGCAGCAACAGTGTTGTGATGTAACTTTATATGTATATTTCACCTATGGGAGGAGTGAATTCCAAGTGGAACATTCTTTATTGTACATGATGACGTGCCATTTCAGTTGGTTTGTGGTGCAGCAGGCATGCAGAGGCTGAGTAAACGGCTTTCTTCAGTTTTGAGTTTCTTACTTTTCTGGAGTACCACAAATACTGTCCACTTAACCGTCAATCCCAGGCCCTCCACCCCAGTAAGCACCTGTACACATGGCCAGCATGAGTACTGCTCAGCAGTATTTGTATTTATCCCTTCCAGGAATAAATTAACTCAAGGCAATGCATTTCTATTAGGACGTTTTAAAATGATTGTTTTCCTGTTTTCCTGTGTGGGCATTAAAAGCCACACATAACCTATTGGAAAAATGTTTTTAAGGCAGCAATTACAAGTGACTCGATAACTCTTGTGGGCTCAGTAATGGGAGTTGCCGGGCCCATCGAAATTACAAGTTGGTTTTTGTTATACTGCTGAAAATAGCCAAAATCTCTTTACAAAAGACTGTGGAAAGCATTGTGAAATGACAAATTCCTGTATTTTATCCCCAAAGTCTTGTCATTCACATTATTTCCCCAACCACAGAATTAGTGGGAGCCGCAGTAACAGTAACTGTGGGGCAGGGAGGTAACCAGTTTAGGGCCAGGGCCCTCATAAACAAAGCCTAAATATAAAATAATCCCTGCTGCCCTAAGTCACTAGTGCCCCTACTGCAGACCAGTCCTTCTGATCAATTTTATTTATGTTTATAGTTTCACACCAGTTACACATCACAGGAGACTACTCTTCCTGTTCAACAAGTTGGTGGGGTGCAGAATTTATTTTAATAATTTGTATTTAGAAATATAAACATCATATTCAAATCGACAAGCAAATCCACAGTAGTACATGAGTAAGATAAGAAACCAAACAATATTCAAAGGAAGAGAGAGAAGAAGAGGGGAGGAAAGAAGAATGAGAGAAAGAAAACTGGAAAGAAAATAGAAATAAGTGTAGCCAATGTAGGTAAAAAAAATATTGTGAATTGAAATTAACGTCCAGATCAAAATAAAAGTAGCAACAACATGGTAAAAATTTAATCACAATCTGAACATATATTTAGCAGGACCCTACTTTCAACTAGAATTACTACAAGCATGTATGGACAAATATCTAGTGAGTGGTTTTCCCAGAGTTTTTTGTTTAACAAATAAAGATGTAGATGGTAGATTATATTGATCCAAATGCTGATTATGACAGACCAAGTTCCACCAATGTTAGATAATAATATTGTCCATAGATGTCCAGGAAGAAGTGATTACCTGAAGACCAATTGCAATGAGAAGATTCACTAATTTGCCCTGCAATTCTTTATGAGACCAAAGACAATTCAAACTGTGGAAAAATAAAACAGTTAAGGAAAATGGTTACTTGATACATATAACAAGAGATATACATGCCCACACTTGATCCCAAAAGTGAGACAATTTAGAAAATTGGAAAAACATATGTAATAATTTTCAGAGCTTTTATTACAATGCACCAAGTATCATGTTGAAGTAGTTTAAGTTTAAAAAGATGTACCTGGGTAATATATTGCATGTTATAAAAATAATCTAAAGTTTGCGTTAGGTTTGCTGAGCGTGCAGTATTGTTAATTTTATCCCATGTTTTATCTCAAAAGTTAGTTGTCCAATTGGCTTGCAAATCAAATTCCCATGCTAGTTCAATTTTAAATTTAGGTCTATCAGATGAAATATGTTTCAATGTTTTATAAATACGAGCGGCTTTGGAAGGAATTGTTACAAATCTGGGGATAGTCTGTGTGCCTTGATCCTGAGGGGTGGAGGATAAACTAGAATTATGGTGTGTGTAAATGTTGTAAAACTGATTTTGTTTAAAACACTTAGGCAGTAAATGAAAAGATTGGGAGAGATGCGCAAAAAAATAAACCATGTTTTATGTAGAAGCAACAGAGAGACTGCAAACAAGCCCCTATTAGACCAATCCCACCAAAACAATGATCTTCCTATTTAAATAGCCATTTGTTATAAAACATAGGACATCGAACAAAGTACTTGTAAGAATATGGCTTCAGTAGGGAGCAGGATGAGAAGTAAGTGAGGGTTTCTAATTCCTTGGAGGATGAGACATTTAAAGAATGTGCCTATGAAAAAATGGGTATATCATTGCAATTTCCAATAAATAGCATAATTTAGACTGCAAATTAGGATGATCATAAAAGCCACCCTGACATTGCTTGATTCCAAATGCATTATGGTAAAGGATGAAATAAGGAAAATGACCCCCCCCGTAAAGATTTAAGGGTTGATTACCAGTTTGGTGGTCCTAACGTGGGACTGCCAAATTTGCAGGGAGGACACCACCGCCATGCCGGTGGCACACCCCTCATCATATTACAAGATTTCTGCCGATCAGACCTGGCTGATGGCAAAAATCTTAGAATAGAGCGTTCATGCCAGTCTGATGGCGAGGACAGTGCTACGAGTTAGCACTAAGTTCTCTTAAAGGACCTGAGCGCTCTCCCATACCACAGAGAGGGCAGACCAACACTAAGCAGATAGTGCGCATTATGAGGCTGCTGGGCAGGGAGGTCCTTGCACTACCCCTGACATGGGCAGTGCAAGGGTCCCCCTGTGGCCCCCAGCACTTGTTCTCCACCAGTCTTTTCATGATGGTGAAACCACCATAAAAAGACTGGTGAAGAACAAGGTTGTAATCAGCAGGGTGGCACAGAATTCAGCGCCGCCTTGGCTGGTTTAAACCAAGACCACCGTCGCCCCGTCAGGATCTAGGATCCAGGCGGAGATGGCGGTCGGATAAAGGTCCGACTGCCAAACTGTAATTTGGCAGTCAAAACGCCACAGCTACAGTGGTCTGACTGCAATGCTGGTGGTCTAGTGACGACCAGCCTCGCCATGAGGCCCTTAGACATTCTGAGACATTGTAAGGATATTCAAAAGGCTTTCCATTCCAGAGGAAGCATGATAGAAACTTATCAATGACTTCAAAATAGCTTCTTGAATTTTTTTTAGGTAACATCATGAGATAAAAATTAATAATAGGAAGCAACATCATTTTTATTGTATCTAAGTGACCCCACCATGACAAATATAGAGGTGACCATCCCTGTTTAGTTATTTTGGAAACAAGGACCGCCATACTAGATTTGAATGTGTCTTTCAGATTATTCCTATACCAGACCCCTAGACATTTTATTTTATCCGAATTCCAAGGCAAGCCCACTCCCACATAAGGGGTTTTAAAACAGAACTTGTTTAATGGCATCGCTCAGGCTTGTCCATGTTAGGCTTAAAACCAGTTACCTTCGAATATGCATTCAACTCTTTAAAGAAGGCAGGAAGAGACGATTCTGGCTTAGAAACATAAATAAGAATATTGTCTGCATATGCTGCATATTTAGAGTGCTTTAATATATACAAAAAAGTTTCAAGGGCTAGGATGAATAACTGAGATGAAAGGGGGCATCCTTGTTGCATACCACAAAATAGAGGAAAGTATGAAGACTTAATTCCATTAACCAAGACAGAAGAACAAGGAGAAGAGTAAAATAAAGATATTAATTGTAAAATTCTTAGACCTAAACCATACCAGCGAGAGGCATGCATGAGAAATTGCCAGTTAACACTGTCAAAAGCTTCCTCAGCATCCAAGGATATTGCTGCAATAGAATATTTAAGCTTAGGGACTTTACTAGGAATATTAAGAAAGACATGAAAATCACCAACTATATTTCTATTTTTAACATAATTCTATTGTTCAATACCCACCAGATCAGGAATATAATAATTAAGTTAAAGAGCAAAAGCTTTAGAGAATATCTTACAATCAGTATTTATAAAGATATAGGATGATAATTTTTACATTGGGTTATATCATGATCTTTTTTGGGATCAGACAAATCATGGCTTCTTTGAAAGAACCAGAGAAATTATTCAATGAAAGGAAATATTGCATTCATTTAAATAATTTAGGAAACAATAATTTAGTAAAATGTTGAAGAAATTTGACAGTAAATCCATCTGGACCAGGCGCTTTGCCCGTGGGAAGGTGTTTGACAGCAGTAAATAATTCTTCAATGAGAAGGGGTTGTTCAAGCATCATCAGATCAGTGTGATTCAATTTGTGCACTGAGGGAATGAGAGAAAAGGGATTTGATAGAATCTTCTGAAGATAAGTGTTCAGGAGTATACAGAGTTTTTTCTTCTTCATACCCCACAAATAATTGGCCAAAAAAGAGCCAATTTTATTTTTCCACCATTGTAGCCTGCATTAATTGTAAGAAGAGTACCACATGCTTTTTCTGTAGTAGATTTGTTAAATTCAATCTTGACATCTACCAGAGCATCCAACTCAGTTTTATTGTTTTCAGAAGTATAAAATGTGTGTTCTAATTTTTTTATGTTAGAAGCAGTTTTCCATGGCTTTCTTTTCATTAGAAACATAAATTATAATAAAACCCCTAGAGGCCGCCTTAAAGGCATCCCAGAAATAATGAAACAAGGTGTCTGCAGTATCATTGGAAACAAAAAAGTAATGAACAAAAACTTCATAAGAAGAAAGGAATACCTTATCGGATAGCAGCTTATTTTTAAAATGCCAACGAAATGTGGAAGAATTATCTGGGAGAATAACTAAATTAGTACTCACCGGGGCATGATCTGAAATCAAAATGGATCTAATCTCGAATGAACTAAGTGTAGGTCAGACTTTTACGAAGAACTATATAGTCAATTGTAGTTTGTGACTTAGGAGGGGTCGAATAAAAATGTAAATTTTTGAAGAGAGGGATTAGCTAGTCTCCAGGAATGGGACAAAGCGTTGTGTGAAATGGTGTTTCTGAAAGCCTTGTGAGATTTGTGAGGAAGAAACCTTATAGTAGAAGGCCTATCAAGGAGTAGATCAAGAACTTGATTGTGGTCTCCTCTTAAAATAAAGTTTTAATTTGAAAAATATGTAATCTTCTGAGCATAATTCCTCCAAAAATTGGTTCAGGATGAGTAGGGCCATAGATGTTCGAAATTGTAAAAGTAACGTCATCAATGTTTATTTTGACCAAAACCCACCTACACTCTTCATCTTTCTCCTGAGAAAAAATTGAAACATTCAAACCTTATTGACACAGAATTACCACCCCGTTCTGGTGACGGATCAAAGGGGAAAAATAAAGCTCACCCACACGTTGCTTCTTGAGCTTGGTAATTTCTGCTTTTGTGACATGGGTCTCTTGAAGTCATGCTAAATTACATTTTAATCTAGAAAGATGGGACAACACCTGTTGCCGCTTCATAGGATTTTTTAAAACCTTTTTACACTCATGTTGTTATTTTGAGCGGCATTTTAAATGAAGTCATCAGGTAACAACAAAATAAAACAAAGACTAATTAATTGAAAATATAATAAGTATTCACAAAAGAAACAGAAGAGGATAGACAAGACAGGTAGAATAAAATAATGGAGACAAGAAAACATAAGGGGGAAATAATCCCTGAAGAAATATAGGAGGAGGAAGGCAACACAGGAAGCAAAAAAAATCATGTTTGCAGAAATGATGGTAATAAGAAAAGAAGTCATCCCGGGGAATGCAGAGAGAACGGAACGCCTCAAAAAGATGGAACCAGGCTCGGCCCGGTGACTAAGTAAAAATAAAAATACAATGTACCTTGCAAAAGCTCTAGAGTAAACACAAAGGGACAGATAATACAGAAATATTTGATATATAGAATAACTGGGTAAAGACATGAAAAACAAATGATACAACATAAGACTTATAATGAAGTACAAAGGGAGGGGGCTATAGATGCAGTATAAAATGATAAGTGAGTAGGGAACACGAAGATGAAAGAATATTCCATAAATGGACTGAATAATGAATTACAAGGGTAGAAAACATTTGGTAAGAAGAGTAAATGCTCACAGTAAATGTAGTACCTAAACGGAAGAAGTAGTAAGTTAAACAGACTCATTTTAAACAAAATGTTAATCATGTTTTGGCTGTAGCACCAATCTCCATTTTCTCATGGATATGTTGGCAAAGAAAAAACTGAATTTGAGATGGATCTTCGAAAGAGTAGGAGTTCTCCTTACAAGTGATTTTAAAAGTACAGGGATGAACTAAGCTGTATCTTATGTTCAAAGATGTTAGTTGTGGGCAAAATTTAAGGAAGCGTTTCCATCTGGCAGCCGTTGCGTTTGACGCTTCTTGTGAGAAATACACCTTGTGGTCACACCATTGTAGAGGCCCCTTCTGTTTAGCGGCAGAAAGTCACTATGTTAAAGAAAGAGGATAGTTATACCACTAGGTCTAGCAGAAGAAGGTTTGGGACCTAAACGGTGAGCCCTTTGGATGTTAAGTAAGCTGTTATCCTGTAGATTTTCCATGGAAGGGAGAGGTTTTTGCAAGAAGGAAATCATGTTAGACTGTTCCTTCGATTTCTATTTTCCAAATCCTTTGTTGCTCTCTTGAGATGTGCAATATCCTTTGACAACTGAGAAACATCAGTAATAGAGTTTTCCACTTCGACAATACACTGTTCTACATCTGCAAGTTGTTGTTTGTGCTTAGACCATTTCTCCTCAATATATATAAGGGCAGCGTTAGTTTCTAACATAAAGGGCTTTAGTGCTTTAATTTCTTCCACAACATCCTCTAGTGTAAGAGGTGGTGGTTTGGAGAGAGAATCTGTGTATTTCTTGAGTCTCTTGACTTAAGCCAGTGGCTGTTTTTGCAGACATGTGGAAGGCGTTGCAGAGGAGCCAATCATGCCAAAATAATTATTTTCCTCAACAGCAGAAAAATGATATGAGACAAGGTCCCATTGACGATTCTTGTGTCAAATAATGAGTTTAGTAGAGTTCATGTGACCTTCTGGTTCTTCTGCAAGAATATACCCATAAATATGAGTACCATCACTGAGTATTTATGAGTAAAAAAGGGCGCTCCTAGGGTGTACAAATGCACTATAAAGCACAACTAAAGGGAACAAAATCTCCAAGTTTGCAGCCCAAAATACATCGACTGCTTAGGAGGACTGCATCAAATTTAATAAGAATAGTTAATTAGATGAGGGAGAAATCCATCCCTGGTAATATAAATTTAAAACCAAAACAACTGTAGTTCGAATCATGAATAGGTTTAGAAATCATAACCCATCTTCATTATTATAACTGTAGGATTACTGATGTTCACACTCCTCTAACTTAGTAAAACAGGCTTTGTATTATAAGACTCTTACTGTGGTCAAAACATTGACAGACGAAAGCCCGAGATTGCAAGTTAGGCGAGTGTAGGCTCCTTGATTTTGCATTATCTCAGGTTTTGAGCATGACGGCCTACAGCAGCATGCCACACCGCATACCACAATAAAACAGTGACGCTTTAACAAAAGAGTTGAAGAAGTGTTGGTTTGGAGGCACCCACCTTCTGATCTCTAAATCCTTTAGGGCCAGATTTACAAGACCCGAGCGCCTCTTAGCGCCACACTAGCATAATTATTTTTAGACTAATGTGCCGGTAAGGCCATTCTCCTTCACCATTTTAACAAAGTAGTGCAATACTTACATTGCTCTACTTTGCACCCCTTGCGCCATGTTATGCTTGCGGCAGGCATAATGTATGCAAGGTGGCGTTCCCTTGTAGGAAGGCCCGTAAAAATGCGCAGTGAAATTTACAACATTTCACTGCATCATTTTAGCATGATTTTTAATTCCTGCTCAGAGCAGACGTTAAAATGACGTGCCCATTACTTTAAATGGGCCTTTCTTTACTTTGCAGGATTAGCGCCAAAAATTAATAGCATCACAAATTTTAACGCGTTTGTCCTAACATGCACCTGGTTCGCCTTATTGTAAATATGGTGTACACATGATGTAGTTAGTGGGGCACAAGAAAAGTGGCACATCACAGCTGATGCGCCACTTTCTTTTAAATCTGACCTTTGTTTTTTCTATTTATAATAGCGAAATTGTTTTCTGAAGTGAAGATACATGCCAGAACTGCTTGGGCCGATCAGAACCCAGCTGCCATCCTGGATGCGCCTGCGACGCACTCTAGGGCTGCAGAATTTATATCCAGGGCACAACCTGTAGACCAATTACCGGAGAACATTTTTTTCAAATTGTCATAGATTTAAAATAGTCTTTGCCTGTATGAAGGGAGGATATTGGCCCAGATTCACGTACTTGGGTCTTTGGTTATGAACAATGGTGCTAATGTGGAATATGCATTTTTCTGAGTGAACTGGAGCCAGAACACTAAGGAATGGTTCTTGCTTGTCGGTAGGACACAGCAATCTTGTGCCCCATTTTGTGCCAGACTCCGTAGTTTTGAAATGATAAGATCGATGATACAAAGAATGGCTTTCAATTAACTAATTTGTTAACAGAATTTTTGTGGAAATTTAAGCACCCTGGACTTGGCAAATCTCCCTGCTTGGTGTACAGAATCATCAAAAGAGTACAGCAGAAGAGAAAATCATTGTGTCTGGGAAACGAAAGAATAAACTCACAGTGCTGTGTAGTAATTTAGCTGACTTGTGGTACTTTCAAAACCATCACTCCAATTATGATTATTGTGAACTGAGAAGTTCCCTGACAACATTTAGGAATGCAGCCCACAGCCAGGTTCATTTGTAAGGTCATGAGACTTAGAAATCACTTGCAGTATCCTTAAAATGTATGGCGGGGTATTGTATTCCTTATAGTGCATCCTTCCCATTGACTGCTTTCATTTTTGGTGAATTGTTCTTTCAGGTGCATTGCAGACAAGAAGAATGAAAGCAGAAATTTATAGTGAAAATAAACACTCCACAAAGCAGTTAGAACTTGTTCAAAAGATATTAGAATTTGCTTTTTCACCCTGGGTCTGGTAGTATGATTGTGACATCAGCAGTCAAATGTAAAAACTTATTACAGCTAAGCAGCTATGTCATTTATTTGTTAGAGGTGACTGGAGACATCACAAGTGATCTGTAATATGAAACTTAGAGGCAGACTTTTATAAAAGGATTGCAAGCTTCCATGTATGATAAATATCATGTTATTAAAATCAAAATGCATTGGCTAATCCAGACCTGAAAAGACAGAAATGTGCTCTCGTAGGCCTAAGCCTACTTTCTGAGTGTATTTATGACTTTATGGAATTCACAAAGAAATAATATTAACAACAATACTAGCAGTAACCTTAGGAACTTGCGACCATAGCAGATTCTCAATAGAATTCATATCTATTATTATTTTCAATATTGAAATATACATTGATGCATGAAGTGCCACAACGGGTCATGGGCACTAAAGCAAATAACCCCACATGTCTTCTGTTTATTTGTAAATGAAAGAGATAATTCATATGGAGTGGAATCCTCACACACGCTGTGCTTGGGTACTATTGCACCTTCTGTGTGATAGAATCACTCTTGTCCATTGTGGAAGTCATGCTGAAGGGTATTTGCATTTGGTAACACTCCTTTGTATTTATATGTGCAAAATATTTTTCCCATAATAAACACTTGTCCTCTGCAAACGACCAATATTTGGGGTGGTCCCTCCTCTAGCTCACCAAAAACAATTTTACTTTTCTATAAAACCCATCTGCGAGTTTTCAGGTGTTGATAAAGTGTTTGAAGCTGCCCTTATCTTGGAATGGCCACAGATCTGAAACTGTGTAAAGATTGAACATTTTGTGAAATACTAGAGTCGATTTCAACTCGCAAATAAACTTTTTTCGCCAAAAATGTAACAGGCAGTGCTTAATTTGAGCCAGTGGTTGCCGGTGGGGGGCAGAAGACATGTGAAAGACGGAAGAAGAGAAAGACCAGGAAGCATCATGAATGGAGAAAGTAGAAAGCTGTAAGAGTAAGCTGAAGGGGCAGGGAGTGGATGTTAATGGACTAAAGAGGCCCATGTTGGTTTTAGGATTATGCTGTCTTAGTTTTCTGTTCTCGCACATTTAATTGCAGCAGCCCCATGTTTCAGAGGAGAGCTTTGGGCACATTTTATTAAATCTTTCTTCTGCATTTGATATCATCTCTCATGTTACCATTCTGATTTGTCTGCATGAAATTGTTGTAAGAGGTATTGACTGGCATTTTCCGTAGAGGAACATACCCCAGTAGAGAAAATTGCAACTTCCACATACAAATAACTACTTCGAAGAGTACCTCATGGGTCATCATTAAGTCCCACACTTCTTAACATTTATGTAGCCCAAGTGGTCCTACTGATTAGGTCTCTTGGCTTCTCATTTATAACACATGCAGATGGCACACAAGTGATCATCTGAGTCAATGACCTCGCTGGAAGGTGTGCAGAGTGTTTTAAAAGCTGCTTGACTGTGGAAGCATCTTTGATGCAAATGAACACTCTTAAGTTAAACACCAATAAGACAGAGATACTTACCTTTAACTCTCTGGCAAAGACTGGTCTGAGTGCTGGTGGTCACCGAATTTGGACCAACCCCACTAAAGTTACAATTTGAAAGGATTTACGAGTTGTCCTAAATATCACTTTGCTACTCATGCCCAAGTCAACATAGTCACCTCAAGATGTTTTTAACAACTGAGAATGCTTACAAAATGCCCATTTCTTTCACATGATTGCAGCAAAAACATCTACCAGGCAATGATTCTCTCTGGATTGCATCATTGCAATGCACTGCATTTAGGCTGTCCAAAAGACATTGTCATCCAGACTGCAGCCGGTGCAAAACTGGGCAGTTCTTCAATCTGCAAAGACAATCTCCAGCCTCTCCTTTTAGGGTTTATTGGCTCAAAACTGAGCAGAGAATATTTATGGCACTCTAAATTGTTCACTGACCATCCCATCAGCTGGGATCCAGATACATTCAAGTGAAATTGGCTCACTAAATCTCAGCTAGACTCCAAAGATCAATTTTGCTGCTGAAACTGACGATTTCCCTTCTACAGAAAGAAACATCAGGGAAGCCGATCATTCTCAGTTAAGACTGTTAAGCTATGGAATGCTCTTTCTAACTCACTCATACATATATCCAAACACCTGAATTTAGAAGATGTATAAATACATTTCTTTCTGTGTAAGTGGTTGTTGGCATAACATGTCGTGAAATTTCAAAGATTAATTTATTAGCAGCAGGACACTCTCTTAGGTAACAGCCATGCTCAAAAAAGAGAAGAAAAAACATGAACATAGCTTAACTCTGTCTTGCGGCTTATGGCACAAAATGCATTTGCCAAGCAGTCTCCCTTGCCAGCTCCTTGGGAAAAGTTGTGAAACTTAGAAGGGCTGATTGTTTAATACTTACATGTTTTTGTTCTTCTAGGCAAATTGGAGACAATCTGATCGTGCCCGGAGGGGTGAAAATCATTGAAGCAAATGGAAAGATGGTGATTCCTGGAGGAATCGATGTGCATACGCACTTACAAATGCCGTACAGGGGGATGACAGCAGTGGACGACTTCTTCCAGGGAACGAAAGCTGCCCTTGCTGGTGGGACCACCATGATAAGTGAGTGTCTGTGATCGGTGAGCACTGGTATGGCATGGCTGGCTCTGCCTCGTACAGGTGGCGGTGTCACGCGCAGGTCGGTGCTTCCGCTGATGTTTGTGAAGAACGCACGCGTGAGCTGCAGCTTGGGCGGCCCCATTGAGTTCTGGTCCGAGGAAAGGATGGGCCATGTCCTTGATGCAAGCATCGGTTATTTTACAGTGCTTTTTTATTGCTCGCCAGGATACACCGAGGCTGAACAAACCCTCTAGGAAGTGCTGACAACAGAAAACAAGGCCCTGGGCTGTTATCACACGGTCCAAAGTTCCAGATTGTTCTGTTTGGCGATTTGGATAAATACCCTGTTTTTCAATGAGGTTAGATAAGATTGTATGCATTTTCAGGAAGTTTTTCCGAAATAATCTGTGTCAACATGCAGTCAGGCTGGCCTCTGGTAGCACAATTCTTGTCATGCATTGAATGTCATACTTTTGAATTGTTACCTGCTGCCCTTCCTCTTCCATGCACCTCATGTCGCTGAGTCCCTAGACTTGAATCTTTTAATTGCAATGCCAGTTATTTCTGTAAAGCTTCAGGCATCAGCCAGTTTTTATTAATTTTACATTTTGACAGATAGGTTGATGTGCACAGGATCACACCATGTGTCACGTGGAGAAATGAGGATGAGAACCATGGTCTTCTGAAACCAGGGTCATCTTTATAATCACTAGACTACATCTCCCCTCTTGCTGGAAGGGTCCCAGATTTTAGCTACCGATTCATAATCCCTCCTAATGGAGGCCTGGCACAGACAAGAGTTTTCTGTTTACTGGGATTCTGGGCGCGTCGCCACCTTCACAGGACCACCCCTGACACAAACTGGCACATTGTAGCAGGGATGTCACGTCTGCATTACCGTCCAAACCAAGAAACTCATGAAAGTCTTCTAAATCTGGATGCCAACGCACTGTAAATTGCTCATTACCCCTGCACAACGAAAATCTAGATCCTGGAAGCTGGCCATAAAACTGGCGTCACGTCAGACTGAAGTCTGCAAGCATTCGAATTGAAACTCAGTTTTGATTTTATTATCCAAGACCAGCAGCATGCCTAGGGAGCGCCTAACCCGTTCTGAAAAAGGGCATTATTTAAATTAATCTGCTCTTGTCCTGTACATGGAACTACCCCCGTGTTACAAACTCATTCGAAACTAACGTCATAAACAGCAGAACTATCCCTCTCTATGCCTGCATCTGTTAGGGTGAGGTCAGAGACCTCTAAGCCTTATTGCAGCCGTGCCCACAATATACACGTATTTCTTATGTGACACGGCGACCCTTTATATTACACTGATATTGCAAGTGAATGCCGAGGAATCCAGGTTAGCGGCACTTTACGGGGCACTGGCAAAGAGCTGAGATATCTCCGAGGAAAGAGGAAGACAACAGGTACATTCCACACAAGGGACACCCCTCAGGTGAAGTGGCTACACAGGTCCATTGCACAGCTGAGACACGGGGGCATCCTAAGGGTTTTGGGGGCCCTGGGCCAAATGTATTCTGTGGGGCCTCTGTTCGGAGCAGCTTTGCATTTGTCTCTTTCATGCCCTCATCTGCCAGGTCACTGACAGTGCACAGTCACACTTCACCAAATTCTAAAAGTGTTTACATCTCATATTCAGGGATAGTGGTGAGTGCTTTCCATATTGTCACACAGCAGTAGTTCACTAATATTACTGTGAATACTCTTGGTGACGTCCTCCCATGTCTCACAGGTGTGGTACTTTTTTGCTCTAAAATAAACTTTTTTTTATGGATGTTGCATGAAACATAAGCACAACTTTTCTCTGCAAAATGTCTGCCATACACTCTCACACATCACCGACATTAAAAACAAATTAAAAGAAAATGGTGTCTAAAATAATTTGCTTAGGAATTATTCAAAGTCACCAGGGCAAGATTATCTGCAGAACAGAGCTGGCTCTATAAGGGAGGGGCCAGAGTCAACTTTGCCCATGCCTTAAAATATCACTGCAGAATCATCTCTCAGAGTTATAGCTGTTCTAGGCAGGAGCGGTTCCTACACTCAGGCGGAGGATCGTCGCCCCACTGGTTTTTCCAAAAAGGAAAAATAAAATGCTAATAATGTTCATTACGTTACTATCATTTTATTTTTCCTTGTAGGGTGGGGTGGGGCTGGAAGGGAGGGAGGGTGGCCAAGGAGGGCTATGTGCACACAAAGTGCGTATGTGTTTTTGGCCAGCCGTGTTAGGCATGCCAAAAAGACATGCCCACTTTGCATGTTCTCTGCCCGACTGTATAACACAGCCGGATAGAGACTATGCATAGGCTCTCATTCCCAGTCTGAGCAGCGAAGCAGGCCGCTCAGATCAATCACGATGCTGCTGTCAGCAGCATCGTGATTGGCTGGGAGCCCGTGCAGCCAGGAAGAGGAAGAGGATGGAGGGGAGACGAACGCGTCTCCCCCCAAAGGTAAGCGTTTTTGTTTTTTTTACATTTATTTATTTTTTTAAATCACCTCGTCCCGTCCCTTTGCGCCCTGTCCCGCCCCACCACCCCTGTTCAGTGGCAGCTGCCACTTGTTCTAGGTGGGCTTTTAGACACCGCAGCTATCTGTCACCTTGCTTGGTTGTTATAATAGGGTGCATTCTATATCAGATATGTTCCTCAGGCCTTTCACTATTAGAGGAACAGACAAGCTCTACTTTATGTTATACATAACTCACGAGGTGATGCATCAGACAGCAGAACTATCCCTTATGTGAGCCAGGTGTACTGACCCCGTGTGTCCTACACAATCATATGTTACAGGACTACTCTAAGGCAGCAGAGCAATCGTTCATGCTATGCATATGTTGGAGGCTAGCACGTAAAACAGCAGAGCTATTGCTCAGATTACAGTAATGCTAGTAGTTGGTGTATTACATAACATACCTGTTATTAATGTAATAGCACAGTGATGTGAGAGTAAATTAATATTAGCACTATTCTTTGGTTTGCGTCCACGCTATAAATTAATGCTTCAGAAAGCAGGGCTATTCCTCAGATTACACAGAAGGTACACGTTTCTTCATTGCACACTAGAACTATGCCTATACTAGACAAAAGTTAGATGTTTGAGGCTCCAGCTTGTAGAGCTATCCGTCAGAATGTGTAGATGCTGTAGGTAGATGCATTTGAAAGCAAAACTATCTCTCATTTTGAAGACACGTCATGTTAGTTTGCTAAACTGTAAAACTGCCTCAGGTAACACAGCTTGCATTGATTGCAGCCTCGAACAGCAGAGCTATCCCTGGATGACGCAGCTGTTGGCACCTGAGGCGAACACTTTCTTTTGTTGCTTGCCTACATGTCTCCACGAAACAGTTTTGGAATAGGCGCATCAAGGCTATTATTATTTTTTATATAGGCGTCAGTTTTATGAATGAGGTTATTATTCTTACTGTGTCACCCATCTGTCCTGCTTCACATTGTTTTTAACTACCAGAGTTAAAGTGACAGTGCACCAGAAATCTAACAATTCCCTCCCAATGTAGGATCTGTGTACCAGAATTCTATCAAGTTTTGCTTTCTTGGATTTCATTTTGCAACCTTCCCAAGATACATGTGACCTGTCCCTAATTTGAATGAGGGCTAGACATCATCACTCTATTTCTATTTTAAGGCACAATGGATTTTGGGATCAAAAATAGCTAAAAAAAAAAGGAAAACGTTCTCTTTTTTACTCGGTGCAGTTTGGTGCACCCTTTATATCTTTAGGAAGATGTTAAAGAATATTGTCAAATTCTGCACAGAGTTGTGTTTTAAAGGTTCCATTGTGGGAGTTAAATATTCTCTTCATGTAAAGTTCTTGCATTGTGCATGTTTTTAATATATTTTTTTAAATAGATCTACACCACGTTTTCTGCCAAAAACAAAAGGGATATGCTAGGCTCTGAGAATCTGAGGACATTTCGAACGAGCGCAATGCCTCATAAAGGCCTGTAGGGCATGGACCTGGACTGTCACATGACTCATTCGGATGACGCGACTGATTCAGTCTTCCCATAACCACTACACCTCTGGCTGTTTTTTTATGTAGACCTAAACAGTTGCCCCTTGCTGATGTCTATGAATTTTCACCTGCATTCCACCCTGTGTTTTCTGGGTGCCGTTGCATGTGTGTTTTTAGGGGCTATAAACCTCACAGAGGAGCCTGTCAGTAACCTTATATCTCCCTCTCTTGTTAATGCCCAGTTGATCATGTGATCCCGGAACCCGAATGCAGCCTGACAGAAGCCCTGGAAAAATGGCGGGAGTGGGCCGATGCCAAGGCCTGCTGCGACTATGCCCTGCATGTTGACATCACCCACTGGAATGAGAGTGTGAAGCAGGAGGTGGAGGCGATCATCAAACAGAAAGGTAGGTTGAAGCAGAATGGCTTTTTGAGTGTGAGGTAGAGAAGAAAGAGTTGGGGTACTGGGTGATTGATCGTAGTACTAAAGAACCAGATATGTGTATGTTGATGTGGGGGCTCCCTTTGGTCAATTTTGTGTATACATTATACGCTATAGTGGATAACAAATCAATTGAATCTCGATAGCAGTGGCGTAGCGTGGGTTGTCAGCACCCGGGGCAAGGCAAGTAATTTGCGCCCCCTAACCCGTGGATTTTAGCACTCGCGAGTGCGAGCACGCCCCCCCCAGATGTTGCGCCCGGTGCGGCCGGCCCCCCCCTGCACCCCCCACGCTACGCCACTGCTCGATAGATAGATAGATCGATAGATAGATAGATAGATAGATAGATAGATAGATAGATAGATAGATAGATAGATAGATAGATAGATAGATAGATAGATAGATAGATAGATAGATAGATAGACAAAGTCAGCAAAAGCACCAGTTATGGTAAGGTCACCCTTTCCTGTGAAAAGGCAGTTTACTGACGTTCACAAATCTGCAAAACATTTTTGAAACAAAAATGCATCCACTTCAGTTTTTAATGGCAAGTTTCGTGCAGACCCATCAAGCAGGGGGTGAAAAAAGGAGATGCTGAGTGTCCAAAAAGAGCATTTCCCTTTTTAATTACCATTGGAGTTTTTAATACACGACAAAGAAAAAGTATATGAACAGCAGTACACCACTTTTGGCATGTAAGGTCTTTCTTTACCTGTGTTCAGTGGCCTTGGTCACAGGATTCACAAATCCTACTTCTTTTTTTTTTAAATTGGCAACCTGCTGCCAACCCCAGCTGCATACGACCAAAGGCAGTGCTGTGGGTGTCGGCTTTTAATAGGAGGCTACATGGATGGGTGGTTGAATGTAATGTATGATGAACAAAACATACATTTATGGAAAAAAAGGTTAAAGTGAAGATGTGGGTAACTTTGGTTATAAGACTTCAATGCATCCGAAAGGGCATATTGAAGGCTTGTCTTTAGCCAACAGAAGAAAAAATGGAAAATCTAAAATAAGTGGATTCTTTAACTAGCTAATTTGTGAAGACAGCTTTCGGGACTATCTGTGATCTCCAGAGTATTATATCATCATTCTTCATCAGAGGACTACTTGCCCTACCTAATATGAGAGCTTTATCAGGGTAAATTTACAAAGGAGAGGATCTAGTCATTTTGTCCGTTCCACAATATATTGCCTCAAAGTTCAAAAATAACACTTTTCAAAATAAAACTTCCACATTATTTCTAAACAGAAATACATGTATTGAAAAAGCAACATTTCCTAAAGTGTGGGTCCCCACAATTTATCAAAGTTATGACAGTGTGAAAGGGTTGCCTTATTTAAGGGTTTTAAGTATGGGGTGTGGATTATAGGCTATAAGGGTTCAGGCAATAGCATGAAAGGTTGGGTTTAGGGATATCGTTTTTAAGGTATTGGTATAAAGGTGTGCTGCATAGTATTAATGATGCAGGGTTAAGGGCATAGGATATGGGGGCTTCAGGTATGAATTAGGGGTTACAAATTTAGGGTAAAGGATTTGTGGCATAAGGAATTGTATATAGGGATGCTGGGTTAAAGATCATGGATAAGGGTTTCCTGGTATGGGGTTAAGAATTATGGGTTTGGGGTAATGTTTAAAAGTGTAAGGTTATGGTTTGATAGGTTAAGGATTGGGATTATGTGGTGTATGTGTTAAGACTATGCATTAAAGTTTGGATTTGAGGAAATGGGATAGGTGTAAAGGCATAGGGTTACATTTTTTGGGCTGAAGGGTTGACCATATGTGTGGTGTGAGTTGAGGATATACAGTAAAAGAGGATAGTAGTTTAATTTTACAGGCTGTGGTTAAGGGTAAAAGATTGAGGGTTTTAGTTTTGGGATATAAAGTTCAGGGAATGGTTTAAGGGGTTATCCACTTGGATTACATTTGCTTAGTGTTACTGTCCGAAATCTATTTCTGATGTGTTGATGATTGTTATTGATTTTAATACTGTCAGTTCAAAACAAGGAAAATGTGTTTTGCTTTTTCAGTAATTCTGGACTTAATTAATTTCAGTGAAACAGACCACAACCTTGTCTCGCTCAACATGGAAGACAGGCTTCTAATTTCTTGTAGTTTAGTCAGCTTAATGTTTCTCTGGCCATTTTTGGGCAGAGCAAAATGCTGTTTACGTTTTTCCGTGGTTAGACTCTTTTAAAAAAAAAAAATATTTGTATTGATTTTTATCAAGATCCAGCCAGATAACAAAAAAAACAATGCAATTCCATACTTTATCTTAAGCATCCTTCCCAATGATTCCCACTAGGATGACTCCAAATGAATACAATCCGGCTAGGCGACACCCCAGTTTCATCTTATAATTAAGCCTGAGATGATTGCACACAGTTGTCTAGCAATAATTCACCCCAAATCTGTGAAAACTTTTTACCCCCGCCCACTCTCCTGGCATATCTCATCTTCTGATTTCTGACCTGTACCATTTTACTGAGCCATTCTTGAGGGGAGGAAGTTAAATCAGAGCACCAGTTTCTTAACAGGAGAGATCTAGCAATCACATTGGCAATAAAAACTAATTGTTCCCATCTAGGTGAAAGCCCTGGGATCATAGCCCAAGCCCACCAGCCAGATACTGGGCATTATAGGAGTCTGGGCAATAGTTGTTAATATCTTAAATACACCATCCCAAAATTCCTGAATAAGTGGACATGTACCAATCACGTGTATCCAACCAGCCACGCCTGCTGTCTTACACCAAAAACAGAGATCCCGACAGCTGGGTATCGTCTGAGATAGGTGTTGTGGGTTGTGATATAATAATCATTTGCTAAAGAATATCTTACGATGCCAATTCGTGCCTCTCAGTACTGCAAAATGTAGCTGATTGATCTTCCCCCAGCATTCCCTTGACAAATCAAGGCCCTCTCTAAGGGTCCACTTTCTTGCTGCCTTTACCCAAAGATCAGTCTTATCCTGCTCTAAAAATAACCTTCTCCATGCAGCGGCTCGCCTCAGTCCGGGACAGTTTACTAGTTCAGCAACCAAGGCCTGCGTACTAAGAATTAGATCGATATTCGAGTCCCTCAAACTATGGAGCATAATACTATGGGAACCCACCAAAAGGAAGTCATTTTGGACAGCCGTCTGGATGTTTGAGAGACTCTCCCAATTGTCGTTGATACAAAAATCCCCAATTTTACTAAACCCTGCATAATCCCATCTTCTCGCTGTCTCTAAATCGAGGTGATATCCAGAGCGGGTAGACTCTTTTATTGTATTTTTTATAAGGTATTCATCCTCGTATTTGAATGTTTTGCACTCTAAAATGTCTTTGAGCATTTTTTTTTAAATGTTTGATCATCTTTTAAGATAAGATTTGTTCCTGCCATTTCACCCAATTTATAAATGTTATGCTGCTCCCCCCTCATAATGTTTGGTGATTCATTAATTTGAAAGTGATTTAAAGAGATAGATTTTCACATTTGCACAGATTGGCTTCCAAATACCATATCTAAGTTGTATTATTTGTTCTTTTGAGGGTATTTGTAAATGTGAGGTTAGGAAATACACCTTGTAGAAGGATATTTTTAGTGGTTATCTCTTATGCAATAAAAGTTAGTAATAGCATTGTCATGTCTGTTGGAACATCTGTTTTTCAAACATAAAATAAAATTCTTAGCATATCTGGAATTCCTTCCTAAAGCATTTCACATGTTTTGTAAATCGTTTTTTCTATCCATGGTTTTTATTTAGCTTTTCTTTCCTAAGATTCTTTCTCCATCAGAATTTTCTCTTCATGCTTTTGGATTCAGAGAAGCTCCTATTTGGCATCATATGTTCCTGTCAGAATCTGAATTTTTGTGACAGCTATAGCCGTATGGAGAAAAGATACTTGAGAATCCAGAGAAATACATTTTACATAATACCTGGAACTTCAGCAAAATTATACATATTTCATTAAAAAAATTGCAACATTTGTATACCACTAATTTATTTCCCGGTTCAATACACCTTAGTTTTCGTTTCTCTTCCACTGATTGAGAAGGGTCTGGCAGCCTTAGTGACATTCGACTTTGGCAGCCACCTTGGGGGCAGCCGGGAGCTTAGTCCAGTTTCATCTGAGTTTTAATCACAGGACATGCCTTCTACTATTCTTTCATCAGCTCTGGCACCTGATGTTACTCTGCCCTTGAGGCTTGCAGGGGTCCTTGGCTCCCCTTCACGATACTGAACACATACATAATGATGATCTGCTCTTAGGACAAAAAGGTTCCTCATCCTGCATTATGGAATGGAACAGTTGAATAACAGGGTTCAGATTAACTTTATGCACCCTTGAGTGCCTTCTCATTCGTTAGGACTGTAAGACTCCTGATGGGATTTAGAATGGGTACTCATCTCAGTAGCAGGGAGATAATACACAGCCAAGAATTGTTTTTGAAGTAGTGATGGAACGCCTGAATCTTTAGGATAAAGAAAATATCTTTTAGACAAAGAAAATATCAGTAACATTCAGAAATGCTCATGTATGGTGAACAATGGACATTGTGATGATTGAGCTGACAACCTCCTTTTGTACCAGAAAAGGGAGCCACAAAAGCCTCAGTTCATTTTCCTAAAAACATTTAAAACTATGCTTTGCTTGACCTGCATTTGTTTGAATCTCGTTACAATATACTGTCAACGTTTTATATACACTTATTGTTTATGCTGTGGTTTTGCCCTTCTGTGAGCATAAACAAATTCAGAAGGACTTGTAAGAATCTTGTGAAGTGCTTGGGTGTGCATTCCTTCTTTTTCCCTTGTTTTCCTAAATTAAGTCCAAGTATTAGGGATTCCAAGCACTCAGGTGCATGACGTGTCTCCATCACAAATCTGCTGGGTAAGTTTATCTCCTCAATACCATCCTACATCTAGCACATGCCTGTGCTCGCTTCTGATTTCCAGTACATTGTAATGTAGATGGCTTGCAGGAGAGCACACATTTTCCTGCTTGCAACACTGAATCTCCAGCCTTTCTTTTTTTATGTTCCATTCACACCGTGTTTATACACTTCTTTCCACGTTCGATTGTGTTTCAATCCAGAATGGCGTATTAGAAGGAAATTATGGTAACTCCTGGAACAAACCATTATGAAAGCTCTTGCCTAACTACTGCTTTAATTCAGATAAATCTTCACAAAACAGCAAGCCAAGTACGTACGGTATTCGAGTACGTTTCTTAGCCAACACTACTCAACTTGGAGTTACCACAGCAAAAAGAAAAAAAAAAAGGAAACAACGTTGGATAAAAAAAATCTCCTCTACCTCCCGGGCAATAAATTTTAAAATATGAGCACCTGTGTTGCATTGAAAAGAACTAAGCAGACTAGCCCAAAAATAAGGTCACATATTCAATCACAAATTCCCATGCAAATTATCTGCTTCGAGCTGTAAGTGAAGTGCTCAGCAATCATAACATATATTTTAACTGTTGCAGGTTAGTGCGTTGTTTTGATACTGCACTGGTATTCTTGATTCTAAGGCTTCTCACCATGGGATGGTCATTAACATATGCTATGTGCAAGTGACTTTCCCACTTTATAGTTGACTCCTACAAGTTCATTTCCTCACCTCTCTTACTGCTGTGTGTTTTTATATATGTGCAACCTTCTAAATAGCTCTTTTTTTTGGAGAAGGGTAGAATACTCTGTGGCTCACTAGGTGTGATCTATAGCCAGGAAAACAATCTCTGATGCCATCCGTGGCCCACCTCATGTTGTGGCCCACATGTTTTCTTCTTTGTTCCAAATGGTGGTATCCCCCCATCTCCTCACTTTCATTTCTATTCTTAAATGGGGGTATCTTTGTATCCCTAAATCTCTCCACCATGTCCCTTTTTTATTTCCTCACCTGCATCCTCTTTTGCAGGTAAGTAACCCCAGTGCGTGTGAAGGTGGCGAAATGTCCAGTTGGCGGAATTTGTCAATTCGAAGTCCAAGTACCCCTCGTCTTTATTTCTATATTGTAAAATTCTGAGGCTTATTTCCTGCATATGTTGCACATTGTGCTTGTTGCAAGGTTTCTTAGCAATTCTGGGGAGTGATATTTAATAGCAAATCCCTCAACTTAGCATCAGCAGAGATTCTGGGGCAAACCAGCTCCATTCTTCCATTACTGTAAGTTATTTATGGAATGCAATATTCAGGTTATTTTAATGGATGTTTTTATATGGTTATGACACGTGCATTTACATGTTTCCTGTTATTGAGGCTATTTAAGTACAGCGTGATCATACACATGCTCAAATTGACTGTAGGAGATGTCACTTTTCCAACTGGTTTACATTAAAGAGTATACTGGTTATGGATAACTAATGCTACAGGTAAGAAACCCTGCCGTTCTAGCTTTCAGATCTGGAAAGGGCATTAGGTTAGGGGGTGATGCTGCCACAGAATCTTCTCCTCTCCAGGCAAAATGTCAATATTTTTAGTGGCTAAAGAAGAGCCCTTTACTAAGTACTTCCGTTATTAGAAATATATATATATATTTTTAAAATAATGTATAAAATTTATTTAGTGGCCTTCTTTTTTTACCAGCACTATGGCTCCTGTCCTGACATGCTCTCTTTTGTAAAAGTTCTTCTGCAAGATAGGAGAATAGATGATAGAACATAAATGCATATCTAGATTTGTAAGCTGAGTGTATGAATGGTGTCGATGCTCTATGTAATGGCAGCAGTCTGCATCTACATAAATATATCAAGCTCTGGCTCCTATATGCCCCGGAAGGTGCTACATGCACATACTGTTTTGAAGCTGCCTACCTGCTCCCTAGTTTCAGACATTAACCTACACTTTCAGGTGCTTTCAGGAATAGTTTCATTCTTATTCTTAAAGGCAAATTTAAATTTACAACAGTACTTCA
The DNA here is from genome assembly GCF_031143425.1 of Pleurodeles waltl. Taxonomy (NCBI): domain Eukaryota; kingdom Metazoa; phylum Chordata; class Amphibia; order Caudata; family Salamandridae; genus Pleurodeles; species Pleurodeles waltl. The sequence continues at coordinate 671,951,533 of NC_090446.1, forward strand.
CATATACCACAGTAAACCCTGAGGACGTCTAGTAAGTTGATTATCTGTTTTTTCTCTTTCGTAGGAGTGAACTCGTTCATGGTCTATATGGCATACAAAGACTTATATCAGATGTCAAACACAGAGGTAAAGTTATTATTCCAAATTTCAAACAAGCGAAGGAAGCATTATCACCTCAACTCCTCTTCTTACCGAACTAAGTGTGATGTGGTTGTAAAATGTAGGTGCTGAGATGCGATTCTGCAGCCATCCCTATTGTGCCGCTTACATGAATTCCATCAGACTCACAAGGCACTCTATAGAGAGAAGTCCTAGGTATGAGTGTCTTCAAGGTGTCATGTTGAAGAATGTGGTCAGTTCGGTGGTCCGCAGTAAAGAAGCCCTGGCACAAGATTAATTTCAATGACTAATTAATTGTGCACCAGTTGGCTGTTCTTATATATTAAGGAACCAGTAAACCTGTTGACATTAATCACTTTTTCCTTTGATGTTCCAGCTCTATGAGATCTTCACATGCCTGGGGAGTCTCGGAGCTATCGCTCAGGTGCACGCCGAGAATGGGGATATCATTGCACAGGTAAGCAAAGGGACGTTTGCATAGAACATTCAGCAGAACACCTGGTCTGGACTGATCACATCTTGTTGTGTCATCATAGGAGTCTTATCGAAAGGGGTAACTTGTCATCTTTTTCAGTCAAGATCCCTGTTGTTACTGTTAACAATATTATACATGTCAGTGAATTGTAAAAGCTCTTTTGTTTATGGTCTTAGTAATATCGGAATATCGTTTTTGCAATGAAAATCTGACCTATGTCAGTAATCTTAAATTACTGTACAACGAACATACTAAAACTCAGCTTTATTTAGGCCACATGTTGTTTTGCTGCGCACAGATAAAACAATCCTGACAAATTTATTTTGACTTTATTGCATTCCTGTTGTATTATTGTTAATACAAAGTATCGGTTTTTGTGTCCTTTTGCAACGCCATCAGAACAGGTGTTCATTATCTTGATATCTCCTTGAATGAAAGTCATACTAGAGGCAAACAACAACAAATGTGTTTTCCATATATCCATTGTGAAATCAGAAATTATCCATCTTTTGCTTCATCAGATGTGGGCCCAAAAACCTAAGATTTAGTTAAAGGGGCGCTGGGTCATACCTGCGCCTGTCTTGGTTCTGACTTTACTATTTCTTCCAAGCATACACTGTGGTGAAACAAATGAAGCTGTTCAGATAGCAGTGGAAATATTTTATTTCTATGGAGACAAGTTGTTTTTCGATACTCTAGCTTGTGAACGTAGTTTTGATAGATGTGTGTGATACTAGAATCATACAAATTACACTTGGGAGGTTTTTCAGAACAGTAAGTAGCATTTACGAGGTTGTTTTCCATTGAGGGATCCTGTGGGACATTGTAAACAATGATACATAACCATTTACAATTTTCAGAGCTATCCAGTTTCCACATTCTGTATATGAGTAGTTTATCCTGTCCATGTTTTATTTTGGGATTTTAGTACTTGTAGTCCCCTCAATCCAAACATAAATATAATGCCACAAGTACCAGAATGCAAAGAAAACAATCTAGATTGAATGAACTCTTCAAGAAGACCCGGTTATAAGGTCATAAAAATGATCAATATAGGTCATAAAATGCCTCCTCGTGAGTCATGGCATAACTGTTCAAAGAAAGCAGCTTTTGTAACAAAGGAATTAATCCCACCCACAACATCAACAATAGGTTATCATTCAAATCTCATTTTGAAAAAAAAACCTGACATTATTCCCATTGTTCTTCAGTTGCTAGTGTTCTTGTTCAGTGAAAATAAAGTAAATAAATAAAATAAAATAATACTGTACCACATATAACTGTATCATTACTAATAAATAAAACGACTTTTCCCCAAACATCACCTTGCCTTTATTTGAAAAATAGATAGCTTTTCTCCCCAAACATGTGGTTGTCATCTTCATAAGGGTCTCACTACCTTCAAGTCATCGTGCTACCATTAAGTACTCAGGTGGGGCATCACCTGCAGACATGTCCACACTGTCTCCCAGGTAGTCGCCACATGACAATCAGATCTTGACTGCCACCCTTCCCCACATCCTACAAATGTCATGAAATCCCCATTTTAACCATGTTTCCCCCCATTGAAAGGTATAGCTCACCACTCATATAGCATACATTCCATGATATATCTGTTCCCTCCTATTTGCTAGCCTTGATGTTTCTCTTTCTCATAAAGGGCAATCATGCATTGATGTGTCTCTTTCTCAACATGCTTGCTATGCTATGGTGTTCTTCTCCCATATGCCCGTTAGAGAGTGATGTTCTCTGTCTCCTCATGTGCAGCCATAATATGCTTTAAGCCAGACGTGTTCTGATGTGTCCGTTCCCTCCATGTTCCTTTCAAGCTAAAGTGCTGTGTTTCTCTGTATGCCCACCGTTATAGTATATGCTTCCCCCTTGTGTTATCCATGCTATGATATATCCCTACCCCCATATGCATCCATGCCATGATCAACCCTTTCTCCCACAAATGACAGCTCTGCCATGTTTTTCCTGTTTTCCCACATTCCAGAGTATGATGACGTGTGATTAATGTTATGACTTGCCTGTGTCTCCATGCCCTAGCTATACTGTTTCCCAGATCCCACTTATGCCTTGATTTTATGAATGTTATGATATGCTTATGTCCCCGTAAGCCAGTCATGTCATCATGTGCACCAACCACATTTACACCAGTTGTGCCATTATGAACATGTTTCCTCATATTCCAGCAGTGAAGTACCATTTCCTTTTGTGTCAGCCATGCCATGATGCGTCTCTTTCTCCCTATGCTAGGCCTGGCATGATGTCTCCTATTTTTCACAAGCCAGGCATGCTATGATATGCTCTTGTTACCCATTCAAGTTATTCCATGATGTGTACGTATATCCCTTTTGTCAGTCATGCCATGATTTGAGTGATGCTCCATGTGCCAAGTTTGATGTGGCACTGCTCCCCAGTTCGTCAGCCCCTGACACAGAAATGCACACATACCAGTAAATCCTTAATCCTAGAGAAATGGCTATCCCTGACTTTTTTAACGCTTGCATGCACAGCACCATTGCATAAGGGCCTCATGTATGTTTGAGGTGGTAACGAAGCTTTGCTAATCTTTGCGGTGGTTCCGCCCACAGTGCCCTAAAGACCAGTCACTAATTAGGTGTGTGCCTATACATCCCTAAATCTAAAGCTTGAGCTGGGAAGTATGTACGGAAAGCAGTGCTTAATTTGAGCCGGTGGTTTCTGGTGAGGGGCACCGGCCCTTATTTTTGAGGGGTAGCACTTATTTTTCTGCATCAGGCATTTACTATGGGCAAAAGACACACATGGAAAAGACGAAAGAAGAGCAAAATGAAAAAGCGCCACAAAGGGAGAAATAATAAAGCTACGGGAGTGCGCTGAAGGGGCAGGGAGTGGCTGTAAATGGATTAAAGAGGCCTGAGATGGCATCAGGTTTACGCTGCCTCAGTATTCTGGCCTCTCACACTTAATTGCAGCAGCCAGATGTTTCAAGGAGATCATTTGGGCAATGGCACGTTTTTATTTACAAATTAAGCACTGGCTGAAAGCAGTGTTTTTCTCGTTCATTATGCAATGTTAAAGTCGGCTCCCATTAACATATTGGCCCTGATTATGAGTTGCTCGTTGAAATCTCTCTCATCCCATTTACGCATGGGTCAAAATCACGAGTTTGGTTTTATTTGACTCATGTGACACTTATCGGATGCAGTAAATAACTCAGCATTCTTTAAATTTCTGCATAACAAACTACCGAAATTTGGGAGAAGCATACAGTATTTACAGTACCATACAGATTTTGGTGCAATAAACACCAAAATATGCATGTTACTCCCTAAAAACTCGTACTAGTTACTACTTATTGCACCAGATTTACTTACCAGGTGAGATAACTAGCACCCAATACTTGTTATCAGGAACATTGTGTTGCTTTGGGCAATCATCGAAATTAGACGGATGATCTCTCATTCTAAGCTCCTTGGAACTGCCTTCTAGAGACCCATAGAATCCTCGATACCATGGTTCAGTTACCCATATTGCAGAAATGTAACAGGAACTTAAAGCAGCAGAGGAGCAGAGTGCTCTCATTCCCACCAATGCTGCACTTTACATCTCCCATTCGTGGCACTCCTACACATGAGCAACTGGTTTAGTCCTGGTCTTCCTGTAAAAATCTACTGCACGGATACAGGACGTCTTACGCAACCAAAAACTGTACCTCCATCCTAATTGTTGGTCCAGGAACCCTTCCTCATATAGCCTGTCAGTAACGTACAAAGCTTGCTGTATCTCATACTCTGAAGGTTTATTTGCAACCTTTGACACATTAGGCCACATGCATACAGAGCAAGCAGAACACGCGGAAAAATCTTGGTGCATCACCCCCACAGACTACACAAACATGGCCAGTCTGTGTTTTACTCTCCATCAAGTCCAACAGCTCACATACATTCTTATGAGGTAACATAATTTTCTCTTACTTCATCAGGAGCAGGGACTCCTCAATCCTCCCTCATGTTATAGTACACATAAGTGTCCTTCAACTATTTTGCAGTTTTGGCTCAATAGACACTCCATCAATCCTAAATTTGTACACTTGGTTACAGACCCATAGTGGTGAAATGCTCTGCATCATCCACTTATTGATTACACCAGGGTTTGAGCTCTGATCCAGCAACTTCTCTACGACCTCTGGCACACACAAGGCCACATAGGTTGGCCCACTACTGAGTCACTGCACAGAGTCTGGCCATCCAGCAAATGGGTGCCACTTTTCTGATACTTCCTCCAGGATTGTGACCCTGGTCTAGCAAAGCTCCACCCTTGATGGATGGTATCAACTCTCTACCACTCATCCCAGGCTTGGCAGGGAAGCGTCCCATAGATCTGTTTCAAGGCCAGTTCCAACAAGTGCTGCACTGCTCTCTTCAGAGACCAGCTCTTGACATTTTCAACTACTCAACAATTCCTCACACTCAAACACTCCATATGCATACAGACAGCGAATCAGAAAAGAGAAGAACTTTTCATTCATCAATCAGTCCATTACTTCACCATGGCTTCCATCACCCTTCCTTCCTTTCTGTCGATACGTTGTCAGCTTCCAGAAGGCCTCCAACAACGGGTTTGCTTTTGCTCATTCGCCAGTGTACCTACTGCAGCCACACATCTCCTGCAGGCACAAGCATACGCAAGCATTTACATGCATACCTTAGGGGGAAGTTGACAGAACCGTTTTTCTGAACAAGCGAAGAGACTGGAGCTCAAGGATTTATTTGAAGTATGCAAAGCTTGAACTATGACACTCCGGCAAATTGTATTACATTGCAGGTGCTTTCAATAAACTGACTACAAGGCTTTGCTTGTTATTTGCTCAGCAAACAATCACTTGCATCTTTGCTAGATCTGGCAGAGAAACGTTGTAAGTTACTTGCCAAAGAGTGTGCTGAAATAAAAGAACATGCTTCTGCGTGCTCAGACCAAAACCCACTCTGGGCTAACCGATAGATCCCTTTGCACCTGTCTGTGTTGGCAGGTATTTCATTCACCTCTATCTAGAGCAGGGATCTTCAAACTGGGTGGTGGGCTCAAGAGTTCCCGGGTGGGGCGGGGGGGAGGGGGAGGGGGGTTCGGGGCATGCTCCGCCCAAAAGAAATATTACACAGGTAACAGTGTTTTGTTTTAAGTAGAAACATGTTATTGCATTTTTAAAAAGGCAACAGTACTTAACTGCAATGTTTAAATACGTCTAGACATAATTAAACATTGCTATCTTTATAAAATAATTGTGAACAATTCTGAGGGGGGCCCAACGATTTTTATTTTTCAACTAGTGGGACGCGGCATTAAATGTTTGAAGACCAATGATCTAGAGGGATCAAAAGAAGCATGCCCTGTATGATGTCTGAGGTTGCTTGTTTTGCAGTTCAGGTGGAATATTTATTTTTTGACACGCCAAGGCAGGCTTTCATATTGTGTGTTTTGACTGTAAGAGATGAAGGGCCTGATTCTGACCCTGGCGGTCTATGACCGCTAGGGTGGAGGCCGGGGGTAGCACCGCCAACAGGCTGGCGATGCTACATGGGCAATTCTGACCGCGGCGGGAAAGCCGCGGTCAGAAAAGGGCAACTGGCGGTTTCCCGCCGGTTTACCCCTGCCCAAAAGAATCCTCCATGGCGGAATTCCGACCCCCTTCCCGCCAGCCTGGTTCTGGCGGTTTTAACCCCCAGAACCTGGCTGGCTGGAACGGGTGTCTTGGGGCCCCTGGGGGCCCCTGCAGTGCCCATGCCAATGGCATGGGCACTGCAGGGGCCCCCTAACAGGGCCCCACAAAGATTTTCAGTGTCTGCACAGCAGACACTGAAAATCGCGACGGGTGCAACTGCACCCGTCGCACCCCAGCAAATCCGCCGGCTCCATTCGGAGCCGGCTTCATCTTTGCTGGGGCTTTCCCGCTGGGCCGGCGGGCGATCTTTTGAAGATCGCCCGCCGGCCCAGCGGGAAAGTTAAAATTGTCCCCGCGGTCATTTGACCGCGGGCGGTGTTTGGGCGGTTTCCGCCCGGCGGGCGGCGCCCGCCGCCCGCCGGGGTCGGAATGACCCCCGAAGACTCGTTTCCAAATGAATGAGTAGTGTCGGCTAGAGCACAGGTGAGCTAAAAACCATTGAATCTAACATTTGTATTCATTACATTTTGCTGAGGACGTAAAGGTAGACAGTTACTGAAATGGAAGATCTGCATGGAAACCAAACGGAACTCCAGCGTACACAACAATGCCAATCAAGGGCCATCCAAGAAATGAACAATTGAGTCTTGGCTTTCAAATTCACACAACACTGATTTTGAATTATAGGAATCCTAATGATTGACATCTTGAATGTTTCCAACATTTGTCATCTCTAGTTCAGCAGTGAGCAAGTGAGGTATCCCTGCACCCAATCCAAAATGAGTAACATTGCGACAGGGACAAGGAAGGTTGAAGGATTAACTAGGCAATATGGAGCACTTGGTTTATCAAGAATCCACAGAATTCATGATGCCCGAGGGCTGGGTGCCCTGGAGCTGTCATCAAGAAGGCAACCAGTATTCACTACTTAGATCTGCCATTACTTTAGAGAGTTGACATCGTTGATAAAAATCGTGCTTCAGATCAAAAAAGGGCAAACATTTCATCACGTTTCATAAGCTGTGTCAATCACTGAAGGCTGAATACAAGCCTTCAGGCCACTCAAATGTATTTTGTCAAGTATCCTTGTATTATTTGCTAGCTACTGCATTCTGTGTGTATCCAAAACAGAGGCCCCCCTACTGCTGAGTCTCTATCCCCCTTTTTGGACCCATGAGTTATTTTTTAAAATATGCTACTTGATATTTTTAGTTCCATAATCTCCACTGTTGACAGGCTTCAGCCTGTAAACTTCTATAAAGCACTCATTCATCTTCATTTCAAAGCCGTCAGTTTGACTCATCGAAGCCTTTGGTTTGAGCAAACCTGTACCTTTTCAAAGTTCCCTATTACACATATCCTCATCCCTGCACCACCTCCAGGCTGAATGACAAATACTGAGCTTGCCACAAACATCTTGCTCTGGTGTTCAAATCATTAGTCTCCCAGAGCTTTAGGGTCTGCAGCTAACCATCTCTTAGGTGCTCCTAAACCACACAGTGCACGTTAAGCCAAATGCTTAACTGTTCGCGTATAGGGCAATATCCTCTAATTCGAGATTTGTGTCCCATCCACATATCTAGCTTTCCACACTGCATCTTCCTTTAATGACTCCAAAATTATTACTTTTTCCCCCCATTCACTTATCACACTCTCTGCTCCTTAAAGCTGTAATTGCACTTATTTCTTACTCTAGTATATATATGTTCAATTGCATGTGTAGCTGTAGATACGCATGCTATTCACAAGTTCACCATCTAGTGTTGGGCTCGGAGTGTTACAAGTTGTTTTTCTTCTAAGAAAGTTTTCGAGCCACGAGATCGAGTAACTCCTCCTCTCGGTGATAGTGCGCATGGGTATCCAGTCCTTTGTTAGATTGTTTTGTTTCTGCCGTCAGGTTTGGACATGTTTCCTCTCGCTCCGATAGATCTCGTTCAGTTCTATCTGAACTTCTCTCTTCTTTTCTATAAACGTCAGTATAGTTTTGATCAAGTTTTCTAATCTTATCGTCAATCCGATTGTAATCATTGGGGTCGATTATACACCCTTAGTGGCGACCTCAACCTTTTTGGGCCTACTTCGAAGTGTTGTAGTCGGTCAATGTTAGGCTGATGGAACAGACTCCATTTCACTTTTGCCCTCGTGTCAAGCAAATTTCCATACGCCGATCAGCCTTTGGTGTGCAATCTCTGTCTCTCTCCGGATCACAGAGAAGAGAACTATGATGCTTGCCGGTCGTTTTGCACCCAAAAGACTCTAAGGGATCGAAGAGTGCTACGAATGGAGATGGCGATCCAAGTCCACAGAACATACGCCCTACACGCACAAGACCATTCCCATCTCAAACTCCGATTCGGATCGAGATTCTGATGTCGACAGCCAATCCATCCCACCAGCCCAGTACGTGAAAACATCAGCCCCTTCCCATCACTCAAAGAGAATTAAAAAGACCTGTACCCTTGGATCCGGTTTTTATTAGAACACAACTAGCGCCTGACTCTATAGTGGTCAGTGCAGCATGAAAGCGGATCAATAGCCAATCTACAGGGGATGCTCCTCCTCCAGGCAAGGAAAGTCTCAAATTTGATGCGGCAGGTAAAAGAGTAGCAACTCAAGCTGCTAACCATTGGAGGATTGCAAACTCTCAAGCACTCCTAGCAAGGTATGATAGGGCTCATAGGGACCAAATGGAAGACTTGTTGCAGTACCTTCCACCAGAACATCAAAAAGGGCACAACAAATAGTAGTGGAAGGGCAGGCTATTTCCAATAACCAAATCATGTCCTCTATTTATGCAGCGGACACAGCGGCAAGGGGTATCAACACCAGCATCATCATTAGAAGACATGCATGGCTAAGGGCTTCAGGTTTTAAGCCAGAAATACAACAGCCAGTATTAAATAAGCCCTTTAAACAACAACAATTGTTTGGGCCAGAGGTTGATACCACAATAGAGAACTCAAAAAGGCCTATGAAACAGCTAAAGCTATGGGTGCGTTATACACTACACCTACTTGGGGAACTTTTCGTATGCCACAGTTTAGGGGTGGTTTCAAGTCATCAACCACAGAACCATCCCCATCCTTACAAAAACAGGGACCACAGTTCTACAACAGAAGTTCCATTAGAGGCTCTTACAGAGTAAATAATTATATAGGAAAAGGTAAATCAACCGCGCAAAGAGGTTCTTCTACCTCAACAAAGCAGTGACTTCTTACACATCCCCACAGAGCATACATCTCCTGTGAGAGGAAGACTGGAAAATGTTTACCCATCATGGCACAACATTAATACAGATCAATGGGTTCTATCAATTATCCAACATGGTTATTGCCTAGAACTCATCTCTACTCCACCAAACATTCCTCCTTATTCACACAAACTTACTCTGGATCATTTCAATTTATTAAAACAGTAAGTAAAATCACTACTATTCAAAGGTGCCATGGAGATGGTACCTATATCCCAACAAGGGTCTGGAGTGTATTCACTATACTTCCACATACCAAAGAAAGATGGTACTCTTAAGACCAATCTTATATCGCAGACCCCTCAATCGATACATTCTTTCAGAACACTTTCACACGGTCACTCTACAGGACATCATTCCCCTACTACAGAAACAAGATTACTTATTAGCATTAGATCTAAAAGATGCTTATTTCCACATTCCCATACAACCAGCACATATAAAATATCTAAGCTTCATTATAGCAGCACTACCAATTCAAAGTACTACCATTCGGAGTAACAACAGCACCAAGGATATTCACCAAATGCCTAGCAGTAGTTGCAGCATTCCTCAGAAGACAACACATACATGTCTTACCCCATCGGAACCACTGGCTCATAAAAGCCAGTACAATTCAGATCTGTCAACAGCATACACAGTAAACAGTGGGCACCATACACAAGCTAGGATTCACAATCAATTACCAAAAATCTCACCTGCAGCCAGCACAGATACAACCGTATCTAGGAGCAATTCTGAACACTCAATTAGGATACCCGAGCCCAGTGAGGATTCAAGCATTTCACAGTCTCATATCTCAACTACAATACAACCACACTTATACAGTAAAGTTAGTCATTAAACTATTGGGAATTATGTCCCCATGCACAGCAATAGTACCCAATGCATGCCTGCACATGAGACTCCTACAACAGTGTCTTTCTCAACAATGGTCTCAGACACAGGATCACATTTAGGATCTAGTGTTGTTGGACCGCCAGACTTAACACTCTCTGCAATGGTGGAATCACACCAACCTATTAAACGAGCTGCCCCTTCAGGACCCTGTGCCACAGACCATAACCACAACAGATGTATCAATGATAGGCTGGGGAGCTCATCTCAACAACCTCACTATACAAGGTGAATGGGACTCAATCCAACAAACTTATGACATAAACCACTTGGAATTACTAGCAGCGTTCCTAGCACTCAAAGCTTTTCAGACACAAATCACACACAAGACAGTGTTAATAAGGACAGACAATATGAGCACAATGTATTATCTGCAAAAACAGGGAGGGGCACTCACTTCAATTGTCCCTTTTGGCACAGACAATTTTGAAATGGGCAATTCACAATCACATTCAGCTACTAGCAGAGCATATTCCAGGGTTACACAATCAACTAGCGAAACTCTTAAGTAGGACGCAGCAACAAGTACACGAATGGGAGATTCACCCGCAGGTCATTCAATAATACTTCCAAATGTGGGGAACCCCAGACATAGATCTCTTCGCCACAAGCGAAAACGCAAAGTGTGAATGCTGAAACTTCGCATCCAGGTACCCACACCCTCAATCAAAGGGCAATGATCTATGGATTAATCGGTCAGGGATGTTTACTTACGCTTTTCCATCTCTCCCACTAATTCCATTTCTCATAAAAAAGATCAGTCAGACCTCCCCCACCATAATACTCACAGCTCCCACACTGTTGGATCTGTCTGTAGAACCACATCACAAACTACCAGACAGAGCAGGTCTATTGACGCCAAACAAAGGTCAAATCAGGCATCCCAATCCCAGTATACTCAACCTGGTGATTTGGCTCTTGAAGACATAGAATATGGCTACTTACAGCTTCCATAATAAATGTATGGATATTCTAAAGCAATCAACCAAACCTACAACTAGACAGTGTTATGCAGCGAAATTGAAGTGTTTTGTCCACTATTGTCAGCCCAAAAACATTAACCCACTTAAAGCTTCAGTGCAGGATATTGTCTGTTATTTGCTAAACTTACAAAAAGCTATTCTTGCTTACTCTGATATTAAAATCCATTTAACAGCAATAGCTGCTTACCTCCAAAACAGACAACATACTTTCCTGTTTAGAATTCCTGTTATAAAGGCTTTTATGGAAGGTCTTAAAAGGATTATTCCACCAAGAGCTCCACCAGCTCCTGCCAGGAATCTTAACATTGTACTCACAAGACGTATGGGCCTACCACTTGAACCACTTGATTCATTCTTGCCCTCTTCAGTTTTTATCATAGAAGGTTGCCTTCTTTGTAGCAGACACTTATTTAAGAAGAGTTAGTAAAATTCAAGCATTCACTTTAGAAGAACCTTTCTTTCAAATTCACAAGAAAAAAATAGTCCTTAGGACAAATCTAAAATTCCTCCCAAAAGTGGTTTCACTGTTTCACATCAATCAGTCAGTGAAATTGCCAGTCTTCTTTCCACAGCCAGATTCAGTTGCTGAAAGAGCACTTCATACCCTTGATGTTAAAGGAGCTCTAACGTACCATATAGATAGAACAAAACAATTCAGAAAATCTAAGCAACACTTTGTAGCATTTCAACAGCCTCAAAAGGGTAATCCTATTTCAAAACAAGCATTAGCCAGCTGGATAGTAAAGTGTATTCAAACTTGCTATCTTAAAGCTAAAAGACAGTTACTAGTAACTCCTGAAGCACATTCAACTAGAAAGAAAGGAGCTTCAATGGCATTATTAGGAAATATACCAATAGCAGATATATGTAAAGCAGCCACCTGGTCTACACCACACACATTTACTAAACACTACTGTGTGGATGTGTTATCTTGCCAGCAAGCAAACGTTGAACAGGCAGTGCTTAAAACATTATTTCAAACTTCTCCAACTCCTACAAGCTAGCCACCGCTTATCTTAGGAGGGGAACAGTTTACAGTCTATGCAAAGTCATCTGGGACCTCCTTGACAGCAACACAGCGGACGTCGCTTTCCTCATCGAGACCTCGACAAACACCACCTCAGGCCCAGACATCGCCATGGCCATTCCCCAAGAATACAAGATCGCCCGGAAAGACCACCCCAGCCACCCCAGAGGGGGAATCGCCATCATCCACAGGTCCAACCTCCGCCTGAGCACACACTCCAAAGACTCTGAAGACTCCACAATCCTGACCGAACACCTTCACTTCAAACTGCAGACCAGCCTGACATCCATCCTCAGGGGAACCCTCATTTACCGCCCACCCGGACCCCACGCACCCATCTCCGACTCTATCACTGGCTGCATCACCACACAAGGCATCACAGCCACCAACTACACCCTACTGGGAGACCTCAACTTCCACCTCGACAAGCTACAAGACCCCAACACCGCATCCCTCCTAGACAACCTCCACAACATAGGGCTTCGACAGACAGTTATGGAACCAACGCGCTCAGGAGGACACACCCTCGACCCCATCTTCACAACAGGAACCTCTGTTACCTTCAGTCACACCTCCAAACTCCCATGGACAGACCACCAATGCATCCATTTCACCTTTAACACACCCACCGTCATCCGACCCCAGCACCAACCATCATATAGAAGCTGGACAAGAATCACCGACAACCAGCTCGCTGTCGCCAACTCTGCCCCCACCATCGCACACAATGACGACCCGAACACTGCAGCACACACCTTTCACAAATGGATCACCAACTGCACCAACACCATAGCTCCCCTCAAAAAGAACAACAGCACCCACGCAAAGAAAGCCAGCTGAATCACCCCAGAACTCCGAAAATCCAGAGGCACTTGTTGCTGCCTCGAGAATATCTGAAAAAACACCAAATCCACAGAAGCACAAAGCAACTTCAGAGCTGCCACCACCGCACACCACCAACTCATCAGAAACACCAGAAAGAAAGCTATACAAGATAGAATCTCCTCACACGCACACAACAGCAAGGAACTCTTCAGCATCATCAAGGAGTTCGCCCAACCCAACAGGCGATTGGGCCATGATGAAGAAACTTTGGTGTTGTAATGCGTAGCCAAAGTCAAGTAAAGAATTTGGATTGAGAAGCTGACACATTGGGTGTGACTTTTTCTCTGCTACATGAAATAATGTGGCAGGAACATTAGATTGATTTATAACGGGCCACAACCGTTAGTCAGCACCAGCCTTGCATGGTGGATGTAGCCGGTCCTTAGTGGAACTTTTTTTGTATATATATATATATGATGTGATCAATACAGCACCTCTTGTAGTGGTGCTAATACAACCACAGATAAGTAAACGCCATCAGAATGACAATACCTGGTTTGTTAGGTAGTTGTTGAAAAGTAGTGCTTGAGTTCAGTGCTAACCATGTTTTTAGGTCAGTGGGATGCTCAACCTGATTAATATTCTTCCTCTAGGTCAACAGCTCTCCACCTACAGTATCTTCATGGCCATGATCAATCTAGTGATGTCGCTTTCATTGTCAAAGGCAGTTCCATAGGCTCCTAAAGTGGTTGATCTTTAGAACCACTCTAGTTCACAGTCATAACAGTGCTTGCACCTCCTTTGCGCAGAAATACTCCTGTTATGGTTTTTCTAATCTCTAGATGGCTACAGCAAATCAAAATAGCCTGCATGAAAATAGTGATATTGACAGACCTTCTTAATATGAACAGTCCATATTTGTTTGTGCATATGGAAAATGAATGCTTTACCCTAAGTGCAAGTACAGTTATTGCAGTCAGTTGTGGTGGAAGACAACACTGATTACGTTTTTGGGCCCCCCAACAAGGGGTGCCAGATCACTAAAACAAAGCAGCAAATGGCGGCCCTTTGGGTTGTGGACAGCAAAACTCCCCTTCAACAGGCTGCAAAATTCTGGTCTGGACTGATATATCATTTTGATATGACTGTTCTTATCTGTTGTACTTGTAACAGTCTTTCTTAAACACTGTTAATATTTTGTGTGCCTCATCAAAAGGCTGCCCTTTGAATCGAACATCCTTCTGCAAATGGGGACCTTTAGATTTGTTTTAAATCTACCCCTTAAATATCATGATATGTCTTACAATCGAGTCTTTATCCTCAGTGTACATGTATATCATGAAGTGTGTTTACGTTTATGTCGTGTTCCCTTATTTGGCAAAAAAAAAGAAAACAAACCAGGAATATTACATATTTATTTTAAAGCGAGACCTGGAAGCACAGACTCAATCTCCTGCACTCTCGTGGCCCATTCTCAGTTGCCTGGTGCACTGGGTGAATGAGCCCGGCATGGGCGTGCAAGGGTTTCCATAGCCTTAAGGTAGAAATATGGCCTGAAATGACATTGAACAAAATATGTTGCCTCCTGTGTTTTTTTTTGGCCTCCGTGAACTTAGTTGGTGACTGAAGTCTACCTAATGGGTCACAGACAGTCTTCTTGATAAAAATAACCATTGAAACAACAAACACGTTTTTGTCTCAGCAAAGAGTATCTTGTGAATGCAGACGATTGCCTATCTTTCCTCATCGAGATCTGAGTCAGAGCGTGTAGCGCATGCACTGTGGTACTGTGAGTTTCCGGTTCTCTCTGTCTCGGCGGTCACTTTCCTTTAGCAGAAACCTGATGCAAAAAGGCACACAAGGCACAGGAACCGACACGTTCTCTTGATGTTTGGTTATGTTTGTCTGTTGTTTGGCAACCCTTCCTCTTTTTATGTTGTGCTTCCGGAACTGCTGTCTGGAGCTGAAATCCTTGGCCTCAAAAACACAGAAACATGTTTTTATATTCTTTGTTTTTCTAGGAACAAGCCCGAATGATAGAGATGGGAATAACGGGACCCGAGGGACATGTGCTGAGTCGGCCAGAGGAGGTAAACTTTCACAAGATACTCACAAAGAGGCCCCCTTGTTTCTTTTTTAAATGTAATTGTAAATGTGCATATCAACATCAACAGGCTTTGTATTATGCATCTTTAAATACTTATATAAAAATATGCCTCTCTATACTCAAGGGCTGCAGGGTTCTGAGCAGTAGGACAGCAAGTGTGCCATGGACCCATGTACCGGTAAAGAAAATGGCCTCTTTGCTTGCTTTTGAAGATAAACAGTTATTATCATAGGTCAGTGGCCCCGAAGGGCTCTGGGCACGGTTGCTACTGCACCTTGCACCAATGGAAGCTACGCCCCGGGTTCTGATGCGTAGGGGGAGGAACTAGGAAAATTTGTTCTGGTATATCACTTTGTGAAACTTATTAAACATCACATTAAGAAAGCATGAACACCTTTCCTGACAACATTTTGGAACTCCTGGGAAAAAGATCGCTCCTTTCCGCAGACCTGAGAAATGGACAACAGGAATCATTCATCTGATGGATATTCAGTCACTTTGCTCGTAGTCTGACCGAAGAGTATTGTAAGAAGAAATCTAAATATTTATTGAAAGGCACGCTTGAAAGACCTTGACCTTAGGCAGGCATTAGTCTGACAGATTCACCACCAGGCCTAATCCTCTTTCAGCCAGACCCATACATTTGCCTGTAAAGGAATATCCCAGTTAGTCCTGATACATGCGTGCTAATAGACCACATTGAGACGGGAGACTCTCGATTTTTAAAGCAAAAAGTGGTTTTATGTTAGCTGTTTCTTACCTAAAATTGATACTCCTTCAGTAGAATATATGATCTCCTGATTTTTTATTCAAAATCTCCCACATTGCTCCTCTAAAATGTTGGTATGTATGCTGATAAACTTTAAAGGAAGGGTTGTCACCTAGCTGTTTTTTACCTGCATGACCAGTATTTTAGTGTCCTGATCAGTCCGAAAATTAGAAAAGTCACCTAAAGCTATTTTTTTCTGCTATCAGTGCATATTTTCAACAGTAAATATAGGAAGAAAACACTTTAAAATGTTTTTCGGTCTGCCTTAATGATAACTGACTGATAATTAAAGCAAACAAAGACAGAAAGGCATTGTTAAAAATGATTACAAACTATTTTTTATAGAGGTCTACTTAGGAGTGGGGTCCAGGCCTTTGCTGGATCTTAAAACAGGAACTAATGGCTGGTATTTTCTTCTGGGAAATTTTGCACTTCCATCCTTCTTAAATGTAGAGGGCCCATCCACCTCCCTTCTCATGTGCAGAAAAAATACAGAGAGCTCATTAACGCACAGTGCGCTTTGGTAAAATTTGAGACATTGTGCTGAGACTGAACTTTAAAAAATCCTCTAGCTTCCCGAGCATCTGTGCTGCATAACATGATTATATCACATAATCTGAAAAAGAACTGTTGCATGTGATTTTGCTGCTAAACCTCTTGATTTTTCTGAGAAGCGCACGCAGTTTACTTGGCATTCACAACTGACAATGTTGATGAGATAATTTTCAATAAAAGATTGTAGGTGGAACATCTTTGCAAACCACTCCTCCTGCAACGCACAGCGCAGTCGAGAATGTTCTAAAATCTGCTGTTCGAGGCAGCGACTTCCGGTGCGTCCACATGACATGACAGGGTCGGTTAGATCACAATAACAAGGAAGTGGGAGTGGGAGTGAGATTCCGAGCGGCAGCTGGAACCTCAGGGCTCGTTATGACTAGAAGGAATTTAATTTGAGCCAAAAATGTATGGAAACCCGTGCGACTGGTTTTCAGATCTGTAGGGTTAATAAACGTGCAAATTTAAAGAGAAGAGACCGAAAATCCTTTGAAATGTAAATGAAACTTTGCAATACAAACACAGTAGATTAAAGGAGCAATTACTGTTCTTTCTTCTTTCAAATACGAGTACAGTGCTTTCACAATCTCTTCTCACATCTCTCTTTATCGTAATTGTGTCCGAATGTGAGGGTTTCTGATCCTGTCACCACTCCTCCTTAGCCCTGCTTAGTTTGTTCTGACTCCAAAGTATCGTTTGTTACTCTCGTATTTCACTATATTAGTTAAATAGTGCTTACCGTCTGTGGGACACAGAAGAACTTACAGATACATAGCATGCCACATCATGTTGGGTATGTGGTTGGATGATTACACTCAGGCGTGATTGTCATCTCAGACCCAGGAGTGGATGTCCTCATCTATTACAAATGGGTGTGTACTAAAAATTCTATTTAGCCCCCCCTCACAACCTTTCTATGTTAATGGGCCTCTCGGAACATGCTAGCGGCTGCTGCATTCTATTAAATAGTATTTCCTGCTTTAGAGCTTGGGAGAGAGCCTTGGCAGGGCGACTAAGTGACTCTGGCCCTGATATTCTAAGCTAATTTAAAACATGAATATGTGCTAATTGCAAACCATCAAGTCTGTGAACAGGGTTTAATTTTGCAATGTGACTGATATACCAATTACTTGCTTCACAAAATGTACATTCACAGGGATGGAGGCCAGAGGGGTGAAAAATACCTTGATTATCTCATTTTCATTCCTTCTGTGTGAACATGTTTTTAAAGCAGTCCTTGTTCCTTAAGGGAACACGGTCTTACTTAAAGGTCTGACTACAAATAGCTGTAGCAACTGGATTACTTTGTTATCAATTCTTCAAAAAAAGCACAATAAAACGTATAGAGAGTTACTGTTCCCTGAGTTCGCCAACATGCAGTACTATTTCTAATAATCAGTGTTTTGTATTTATTTGTTTGAATTTGCTGTCAAGATAACATGTTGGATTTATGGCATTTTTGTTGACACATTAAAGATATTTAAACTCATATACTTCTTTAAAATGCTATAAAATCACTTTGCCTTCATCAAAGTATCTTCAGTATAATGTTTTGCTGCATCTGCCTCTAAAGTCCACCGCTTACAACTCAAACTTTATTTTCTTTCTCATTTACATAACACTTTTGGAAGGTATAGCTTTATTCTGCTAATGCAGTCTGTTCTGCAAATACTCCTGGCCTCCATACTATTGCAGCTTATTTTGGTATTTACTTTCTGGGAACGCTGAGGGCAAACACAAAGTAGAGGAATTCATAAAAAAACGCATCTCTTAACAAAACAAAAATAAGATCTAAACAATTGTTTGTTTTAATTTTTTTTACACATGGAGGGAATTACATCAAGGGGAGCATGCAGCTGTGCTCTAAATGACAGTTTGATCTTCTCAGAGGCTGTTCATCATCGGGGAAAATTCCCCTTTGCAAATTAGTTACCACGCCAGGTAAGATTTTGCCATCTGATCAGTAGTTTGAAACAGCAAAAGTAGACTGAAACTGTAGATATGTTTCATTGCGACTAGCAAATAAGAGGGAGACATTCCTTTCCTGCCCTCTCCTATTTGTGACTCGGAAAGAGCTAGAAATACTTTTATTTGAATCAGAAGTAATTTTTGGACATTACAACAGTACATTTTGCAGTTGCAAATGCGTGATTTTGCATATTGCATGTTTGCAACTGAAGCACGCTTTTGTACTTTGAGGCAGTTGTGCTAGTAGCTGCTGCTCAGCCCTGCCACAACAGACCAGAGTCATCATTAAATTATAATAACTCAGTTAGTCCCAGCATAGCTGTTGGTCTACATAAAAGGAGTTCCCTGCCACCATGCCTTCAGTCAGTTTGATTCTTGCCACTGCTCCATCAATCACTTTCTTTTATCAGTGTTTCAGAAGTGGATGAAATGGGAGAAAACACATCCATAAACTCAGAGGTCCACAATTCTATTGGGAAAATGTGTAGCACATTTCGACTGTCTGTGTGTTTGTTACAGAAGTTACTTTTCTAAATTGCATACCAGACAGTTCAAATGCTGCTGAGCTTCCCATTAATCTAAACAAGTACACAGGCAGGCAAGCCTTTTCTTCTGTGATCATATGCTTACAAGCTTAATAATCTCCAGAGTTCGTCTTGGAATTTAAAATTCCTCTCATGGCAAGAATTACCTAGCAGTCATATTTCCTATTTTAGGTGGGAATTTCAGAGCTTTTAGTTTGAGCAAGTCTGGGCTACTTTTACTAATATTCTGCCTAAGCCAGAGTACCTAAACAGTCATGACTCGCTGTGCGGTGAAGGGGCGGTGAGACTCGCGGTGGGGGAGGGTTCAGGGGAACAAAATAAACAAACATTAAATTAAAAAAGAAATTTACCTTCCTCGCTGCTGCGCCGCTCCTCTTTCCTCGGTCACTGCAAGCACAGGCTCCCCGTCTGCTCTGCTGTTAATCCTAACGCTGCATGGAAGCAGTGTTAGGATTGGCCGTAGTGCCCTGGCTTGCTGCTCCCAGGCAAACAGGGAGCCTGTGCCTGCTCTCTCCAACTCGGCAACACAGCCAGGTTGGATAGAGCACAGCGAGCATTTGTGTTTGTCTGGTTCAAAACGACCGGCCAAACACACATACGCACTGAGGGGAGTGCACACCACTCCCCTCCATGACTCTCAGCCGCCCATGGCCCCACCCCTTTGAAAATTAAAATGATAATACATATTGGGGCTGATTTAAGAGCCACTAGCACCATCCTAACAACACATTAGCATCATTTGTTAATGCTAATGTGGGTTTAGATTGCCAAAAACACTGCGCCATGTTTACCACTTTGTAACCCTTTGAGCTAGGCATAATGTATGCAAAGGGGGGCCGAAAAATGACAAAAGGAAATCTAGAAGATTTCCTTGTGCCATTTTTCTTGGTACTTTCAACGCCTGCTAAGAGCAGACGTTTAAAGGGGGCATGCCATTGAATACAATGTGCCCCTATATACTCTTTGGGGCTGTTCCTGCAGAGTACATAAAAAAAAAAGCTGATGTTCATGCCCCCTACCCTGCGCCATGGTGCGCCGTATTTTAAATAGGGGCACACATGGTGGCAGTAGAGGGGTACTAAGGGGTGCAAGGAAAGTGGTGCTGCGCTGGGTGCACCGCCACTTTCCTTAAGTCAGCCCCATTGTTTATTATCTTTTTATTTTTAAAGCTTTGCAGCTGCTGCTGCTGGCGGGTGGGGCGACTCTCCTCCGCCATAGCAGAGGACCCGCCACTGTTCCTAAATATTGGGATTTGCATTGAGCAGTAGGATTTATAATATCAGAGCATGCTGAAACTGAAGCAACCATGACATGAAGAAAGCTTCCTTGCTGTCATTTCATGAGGATGTATTGTTCGTTTTTTAACGGGTATGCGTGAAAAGCCTTGAAAGTTGTTGCAATCTACACATAAGTGAAAATTCAAATAAAAGTAGAATTTCAAAGTACAACCTTACGTTTAGAATACATGAGGATTTTAGAGAAAGAAAACAGACGCTGAATTGAGTCAAAAGACACTTTTTAAGAATCTCCATTGGGATGCTATGGCCTGCACAAACCTTTGCTTAGAACATATAATAGGTTCAACCCATATTCTTCCCCGGCACCAGTTGGTGGGCTGCGAGCTAATGGGAACCAGAGGCGGGAAGCTGTCTCTTCAGTAAACATATAGATTACAATAACCTATGATAGGAAGCCAGGAAACGATAACTGCTGTACAACATGACCAAAATAAGCAAAGAGGGCACTTGGTGTGCCAGAAAACAACTGACCCTGAAATGTAGGCGTTTGTGGGTGGGTTGCAAAGCGTCAAGCTTTTGCCTACAAATTCAATGAAATTACAGTTGTTGCACTTATCACACAGCCTTTAGTCAGTTAAGAAAGTTTGCTGAGCATCTCAACTTCAATTTCAAGAGAAGACATCTGACAAAAAAAGTAGATTTCGTTGACAGCATTTCTTGCAAAAACGTTGTTTGCGCAATAATTTCCATTGAAAGAGGGTTTTTCTCTTGTATTAATAGGTGATGAATAAAGAAATGATGTCTTAGCGCCTCGCAGATGAAGAATCAAAGTTAAATTTTTTCAGTATCAGAATAGATGGGTTTTGAATTGTTTATGAAAATTAGTGACGTACCTGATATATACTGAACTGAGGGGAAATGTATTCTAGTCTTTAGTAGTAACAACTGAGAAAGCGCAGCCGTCATATTTGCTCTCCAAAACCTAGGATTCTTCAGGAATGATGGTGAGCAGGAATGGAGGATTCTTGGGGGACTTATAACTGGGCTCCATATGCAAACTCATAAAGGTGGCAGAAGTGCCTTAAAGAGCTTTACAGCTGAGATATGCTGCACCAAAATTGGCAGCACCGTGGTGCGTCAGTTCTGAAATGCAGGGGTGCGCCCTATTTACAAAAATACAGCAAACCCCTGTGTTTCCCTAGCACTGGTGCTTAATTTAGCTGCCAACGCAGGCATCCTTGCACCAAAGTACAAGGGTGTCTGTGTTGAAGGAAATTATTGTATATGTGCAGGAAGGTGTCCCTTCCTGCGCATAATCAATCTACAATGGCAATTTGGCACTACTGTGTATGCTGCATTCGGCAGCATACATAGAAGTAGCAAATTGTCATTATTGAAAGGTTGTTTATGTGCAGGAAGGGACATCTTCCTGCACATAAACAATCATCCATGGCATTTTGCTCTTTCTATGTGTGCTGCGGAATGCACACTATGGTGAGAATATCACTGCTATCTTTTGGCAAAAGTTTCTTTATAATTGAACACATTATCATGTATATTTTAACATAAATGTAGTGAACATAATCACTTTTAATGAAATTAAATTCACTCTTTATCCTCATCTAAGCACTGTAAACAACAGGTGTAACTGTTACTCAGTATTGGTGATACTCAATTTACCAACCTTCAACCTTCGATCTCGAGACCATTAACTCCTTATACTTAGGCCCACCCACTAGCCCCGCCCAAACTCCACAGCTTATTTGGGTGAGTACCAGCACTCATTTTTCCCATTTAAAGCACTGAATAAGGTATTGCACACTTCTGTAATCTCGATGCAATGGTCCACTGTGTGCTTCTTAGTGCCAATGCAAGTGCCTTTGCACCATGGTGCAAGGGCATCTGTGTTAAAACAGGATACCTTTTGTGCAGAAAGGAACACCTTCCTGCACAAAAATAATCCTTAAAGGTGTTGTCCTCTTTCTGTGCATGCTGCAGAATGTAGCACACATAGAAAGAGGAAATCACAATCTGGGACTGCATCAAAATCCACAAGTAGATGCATGGGAATGCCCATCGAACACCCATGAAACACCTCTCTGACGCAAAGTAACGCAGGTCATTTTACTAAATGACGCAGTGTTACACAAAGTGGCTTTGCAAGGCTTAGTAAATCTCTAAAATAATTTTGTGTTAGGGTAGTGCCACCAAAGTGAGGCAACTCTCATGCAAAGTCTTAGCTGATCTGCCCCAAAATCTTTAGGATTTCTTGTTGTCTCTGTTTCTTACCCTTATATACTGTTTTAGCTCCCGGATACACCTATGTCTGGTTGACGGTTATGTTCTTTATCTATACACAAATAATTTTTTTTTACAAAATCCAGATTGTTGAGGGTTAAGAATATTGTTAGATTCCACAAACAAGGGGACCTGTTGATTCACTGTGCTTTCTGATATTTTGGTAGGACGTGGTAAAAGCAAGATTGGCCTGTAATTGGCCATAAGATCCTGGGATCCTGAGTAAATAAAGGAAAACAAGCACTTTGTTTCAGGCATTAAGCAAAGAGTTTTACCCAAGAATGCTACTGCATGTAGCACCATAAAGATAAAGTTTTATTATCTTCAATGGACATCAATCAAGGGTGAAGCAGTAAGATAAGTGCTTGAGATTAGAAGGAATAGCAGCAACAGAGAATAAAGTAAAATAGGCTATAGAAGCACAAGTAATTCCTTTGATATCAACGAGTGGTTATGGCCAGAGATGAGGAGGAAGTAACCAAAGAAATGGTTTTGACAATGTTTTCTGGACTATAGATGGAAGAATCCGACAGCCGCGAGCAGAGTTGTAGAGATGGTAGAATTACCAGCTCCATGATTTGCTATCCATGATCTGCCATATTATTGAAGATAGAGAAAATCTCTTTTAATAGGTTTAATTTTCTATGTACGGATGATTAGCGACGCACTAACTGTCAGAGAAGTTTCTTGCACTTGCAAATCATTCTCTATTGATGTCTCTAGTGGAGAGTAGACTGTTCGGCAGCATCTCTGAAAGCTGCACATTTTAACAACTCCTGTATTTTCAACACACTAAGCGGCAGAGGCTCTACATCCCAAAAAATTAAGACATTTTTATAGGGATAGAATCATCATGTGCTGCTGTGATTCAGATATTGAACGATTCAGCACAATAAGTTATGTAATCTTTTAGGAGTTAGATAATATCTGAGGTTGCTTGCAAACAACTTGACTCCTCTGAGTCTCTGTGCGTGGTTGATATGTATCTGAAATTAATAGCCCTGATGAGAAGATTTGTGAGTGAGTCCATAAGATTTCATAATATTGCCCATACAAAGAGATTTGAGGGGGCCATTCTTTCCCTGTTTTCGGACACTCACTTTGTCCTGGACTGGTTAACCAGATCCTATTTTTTCAAGAAGGACATAATAATTTAGACTTTCACATGGTCACATGAAGGGCTTACATAGTAGTTTTAAGCTGTTCTATATTACTTTTCAAATGAGTGAAATGCATTGTGTTTTAATATTCTGCTTTTTCCTTTTTGTATTGTGACTGATATTCAGCTTGCCTTAGATAATGTGTTATAAATTGTCAGTTTTCAGCTGTGTTCCACAAAACATGTTGCAATGCCTTTAAACAGAAAATTAACATGTGACACACTGTTAAGTTTAAAACTAATTTCACAGGTACTAAAATCCTGTCACCAATGCCCATGGCTGTATACTTTAGGAAGAAAAGTTACCATATTTTCTCAAACACAGGTAGAGCTCAGACAGAGTGCTTAGTTAAAAAAAAAAGTGCTGAGGTACAAGGTTTTTCCTAAAAGCCCGCCACAGGCACACCTGAATGGCAGGATCTCCAGATACCAAGGCTGACTAGTCTTTACTCCACCTCATGACTCTTTCATCCACTCTCTGACTCTTTGCCTTTCGCTTCCAGGTTGTGTTTTATCCCTTCTTTTCACCTTTTGCCACTGTTTTCCTATCTTTCTCTTCATCCTTCACTTGCCTATTTTTCTTCCTCTCCCTTGTACTGGGCCAGAGTCTAATAATAAAAAATATGTTCCGGTCCGCAAACATGTGTGCCTGTGGGCCCCACCTACAACCATTGGTTAAAATTAAGTGCTTCTCTGAAAACGAACTCAGTGAGACTTCCAAAGAGCTTCAACATCTTGTCAGTGGTACTAAGCACTATATAGATACTAATACAATACAGTACATTATCAACCGCTATATCCTAAAAAATTATCAAAGAAGGTGGAAATAGAAGTAACATTCAAGGAGGATAGTTGCTGACATCAATGAAGAGCAAAAACGAGCCCTGCACAGATGTAAGGAAAATACCACTAAGAATTTAACTAATAAATACTTTAATGGGCTCCCATTGGTCTCTCACTCTTAACACCTGGATAGAATTTCATAGCCCTTTTGGCGTGCTGAACTTTTGAAGATTTTTGAAGGGTATGCACAAGAGGGAAGATGTGAGCCAATTAGGGAAGCACTTCCAAGTTTGTAGACATCTAAGATATCCATAAATAATTGATAAAACACATTGCAGATGTGGGCCTTGTGTTCCAGAAACATCTGGAGAATTTCTGAGAAGTCTATTTCCTTTATATGTGGCACTGTTTCACTGTGAGACTTTTCTTATTTGCTGAAAGGAAATGCAAAATATCCTACTTCTATACATAGTAACAGAATATGTAGCCACACCACCTTTTCAGTCTAGCATGCCCTTTAGCTTGACCCACAAATCCTATAAGGTCTTCTGCTCTTCCTTGCATGGTTTCTATTGTTAACTGCAACACCTCTACTGAGAGGCAATTTGATTTAATATTTTTGTATTTATTGCAGCTTGAGGCCGAAGCAGTTTTCCGTGCCATCACAATCGCAAGTCAAACTAACTGCCCCCTTTATGTGACCAAAGTGATGAGTAAAAGTGCTGTCGACATCATCTCCCAAGCCAGGAAAAAAGGTGGGGACTTTAGTCCAGATTCTAACGATCCTAAACACTCTACATACACAAGCATTGATGCTTCAAGAGAAAGAACAACTTTTACAGAATTCTGTATAGATCATCATCCCACCTATGGGCTGTATTATGAAAAGTACCCATGGGCTCAGTGAGTTTGTGCACCCATTCTCTGTACACCCATAGCACTTTGGTTTTACTGAATGGCCCACTTACACTTACGCTCCATAGTGCTAACATAAATGGTTTTCCCTCATTTGCATGGGTGCGAGGCCCCATGCTAATGAGGGAAACACTTTATCCCTGCGCCCATGCTGTTTTCTGGACAAGGCGGCTGACGCAAGGAGGATGTCAGGAGGTGCCACAAAGAGGTGGCACACAGTCAGTGCAGCCCCCGTGGACACTCTCTGAAAGCGGGCAAAGGGGCTCCCATGTATCCCTACCACACACCAGATATTCCCCTGCAGGTTGTGTAGTTATGCATTGCACCCACCTGCCTGGGAGATTTCTGCCGCTGTTGAAAATGGAGGCTGAGTGCCACATATACTGAGGAAGACTGTTTGAGCAACTTGTCCATCTTTAACTAATTGTGGCAGTGTATTATCAATAATAGGGTGTCCTGTTCCTGCTTACGCACAACCCACCTATGTGCGCCATGGCACAAACGGACAATGCAATCTTAGAGTAACACAGCCTCCTTGGAGTTATGTGAAGAAAGTTCTACTGTGAGAAGCAAGCCAGGCCAATGTAGACCATAAGATCAGATTTGGTGGTCACTGATCAAAACTTTTGTTTTCCGTTTGATATCCTATAATGCCCAGCTTTCAGTTTTGTACATATGCTTCAATGCCCCCTTCTGGATAATTGGGAGTGGAGAAGGGTTATTGGGGTTCTTGCATGCTAGTATGCAAAGAACAAGAAGAGCCGGATAAGCAAACTGTTTTGGTCTGTGCTGGATGAGGGTAAAGTAGCTGCAATACTTGGTTAAAATTCCTCACACTGCTACTTCATAGAATACCTATGTACTTCTGGGTGCAACTGCCACATGTATGTTTAGGTCAAGTTGATTGGGTAACAATGCATTTACCTTCAAGTCAGTCCTATACCTTCGAAGGCAGCCGTAGGGGCATAAGCAGCAAAAACTATCATCTTCTGGTGGCCAGCTCCCCCTTTCCATGAGTGCAGCATGAGTGACGATGCCGTGCATAATCTATCATTAGGTTGCTGGTCCCAAACAGTGACACTAAGAAAACACAGTTTATTGCCATTGGTGGCTGATTTGGGGTTTGTTGTATCTGCAATTGAAGTATCATGAGGCTACGACACTCAATTATACAAGAGGCCTTAAACAGGAGATTGGTTCTCTTTTCAGGCATTACATTGTTTGACTTTCTTCAACCACCTATGGCTGGCCAGTCATATTTTCCCTGTAAAGTTATTTCCGGCACTGATTCTCAGTCTTCCAATTGGAGTTGATGATCTCATTGGGTGCCCACACATAAGATCATATGGTGACAACCAGGATTGCTAGATTGTAGCTTTCCCCGTGGTGCTAATACAGTATTTTAAAAGTCTACTTATAAGAATGCAATATGCTAAAATACTGTTATTAATAAGAGAATATTTGAGGAGTATTCCACTAAGTGCCTCTAGAGATTAGCCAACCAGGTTATTACATTTTGCGTGGGCAAGTTTGACTTGGTTTGTTAGCCAGCTTTAATATTTTGTCATGTGCCCTTCTTTAGTGGTTCCTAATGTTTGGCAGTTTCCACAACTACACACAGGAGCACTTTTCTTAATCTTCTCCCTCTACCCAAAGGCAGCGTTGTATATGGAGAACCAATCACTGCCAGCCTGGGAACTGACGGGACACATTACTGGAGCAAAAACTGGGCCAAAGCAGCTGCATTCGTGACCTCCCCACCTTTAAGTCCAGATGAAACGACTCCAGACTACATCAATTCTCTACTGGCAAGGTGAGTAGAGGTCTCCTAACGCTTACGTTTGAACAGGAGCAGAGAGCCATATCTTTTTGTTGATGTGATAAATGTGCCTTGTGTTTTTGTTTTAAAAAAATGCAGATTATTGCAGGGATATTTCATATAGGTTAATCATTAGACAGGGGTGAAAGAAAAGCAAAAAATGGAGAAATATGTAATTCCAGGACCAAAGAGCACTGACCAAACCAATATCAAAGATGTGACTTTCCCAATTGAGGAGAGGAGACCCTACTTCCAGGAGAAATACTGAAAAGAAGGGGTCACATAGGAAGTTTTCCAAATATATTAGCTATAATACAATAGATTTACAGGCTCTTCTCAAGAGAAGCTCAGGAAATATTCCTCTTGCACATGATCCAGCAGCATGATTTATCTGTTAATACAAATCACCTACTCTCATATGAATAAAAGTCGACAGTCATATTTAGAATAGAGGGACTGCATGACATGCTTCAATGCAGAATTGTACTTCCCTGTTAACTGAGGAAATACAGTTAACTGGACAGTGTAATCGTATGGACAGCTGTATTAAGTTACTCCAAGTATCTGTATGATTTGTGTCTTCTACACTTAAAGTACATTTCTGGCTTCATAACATTGCAGGCCCACCTGCTCCATTGTACCAAAGGTTACAGTGGCCTAACTATCACGTTGACAATTTATAAAATGTTTAAACCAGCAAAGGAAATGTCTAGCACCAAATTAAATAAATCATAGTTTGAATGAGTCAATTTAAATGGTGCATGCTACTTCTTAAAAAAAGTAAAAGCTAGTCCTTGGAGGAGTCCTTGTACCTTTAGTTTCGCTTATTACAATCAATTTGCTCCACCCAGCTGTTGTTCAACTCCTCGGTGCTCACCTGCTGCCATGGGTGTGTTCTTCCTTTCAGCAGATAAGCCCAGGGCTGACTTTACGGTGGTGGTTCCACAGCTGGCACTGACCTCGGGGTGGTGTTGGGGGGCGTGTGCTGTATTTGGAGTAACCCATGGTTTAAAATCACCTGCTGCAGAGTTCCTTGTGCATCCAACAGTTTTCAGGCAACAATAAAAATGTCAAGATAATTCTGCTGATTAATGTTCCCTTCTAGGGAGAGAGATGGATTTTTCTAGTGTATGTTTTGACTCATCATAAAGTAGCGGAGAGGCTAATGTGCCCGCTCCAAGGAACTTGTACCATGTAGATAACAGAACTGTGCTTTTTATGGGTAGTTCAGTGGATTAATGCTTTTGTTACATGGATCCTTTTGTTACTTGAAGTTCATAAATTACAGTGCTAAAATGGCACAGTGACATATGAACTGTAATCAAAGAGATACATGTAGTTTCCATAGTAGAGGGTTAGGACGTTATGTGTTTTCTCCAGTCTTTCATTGTCTATTCCTGATGTTGCTAAAAGGGTTCATTTGGGTATATATATATATATATATGTTTGATGGCATGTGTAGCTGCAGATACACATGCTGTGCATATCCCGCCATCTAGTGTTGGGCTCGGAGTGTTACAAGTTGTTTTTCTTCGAAGAAGTCTTTTCGAGTCACGAGATCGAGGGACTCCTCCCCTTTCGGCTCCATTGCGCATGGGCGTCGACTCCATCTTAGATTGTTTTCTTTCCGCCATCGGGTTCGGACGTGTTCCTCTTCGCTCCGTGTTTCGGATCGGAAAGTTAGTTAAATCTCGGAAAATTCGATGGTATTGTTTGCGTTCGGGATCGGTTTAGTCATCACAGATCGACACCGAATTAAAGAAGAGTTACAGTAGCCCTTCGGGGCTTCTATCCCCCGGCGGGGCGTGGTCGGCCCGACCGTGTGCGTCTTCAAGGCTCATGGAACGGACCCCATTCCGCTTCTGCCCTGAATACCACAACAAGTATCCTTACACAGATCAACATCTGGTCTGTAATTTGTGTTTGTCCCCCGAACACAAAGAGGATACCTGTGAGGCCTGTCGGGCATTTCAGTCGAAAAAAACGCTACGGGACCGGAGAGCTCGAAGGCTTCAAATGGCATTGGCGCCGTCAGGACATCACAACGTCGAAGAAGAGGAGGCTTTCTCCATTGCTGACTCGGACGAGCCCGAAACGGAGCAGCCGACAAAAACCGTGAGTAAACCAGCCCCGGCCAAAAGTCATGCTAAAATCGTGAAAGCCCAAGGGACGCCACCGCCGGCAGGCCATGGCTTAACCCGTAAAATCGGTGACCAATCATCGGCACCGAAAAAGGGCACACACGTGTCGAAGTCATCCGACTCCGGTCGAGATCCCGGCACAGAGTATACTTGACACCGAGAACCTGGCTCCGACCAACCTCGACATCGAGATACCGGCTCCGACCAAAGTCGGCACCGAGAGATCGGCACCCCGAAACCGAAAAAAGTGGCTTTGGAGCCGAAAAAGACGGTTGAAAAAGTTTCAGTACAGAAACGCCCAGCTTCGGAGCCGAAAACAGGCTCCTACTCCGAAGAACAAGGCCTTTCAGCACAACTACAAGGCCATAAATTTGGACAAGAGCTAGAAGCAGGGGAGCCAGATTATACACAAAGAAGGCTCCATATTCAAAAGGAAACAGGGAAAATAAGAACTCTGCCTCCTATTAAGATGAAAAGGAAACTTGCTTTCCAAGACACAGAAAAACAACCAAAAACAAAAGTGGCAAAAGAAGTAACTACACCTCTTCCCTCGCCTCAACCATCACCACACCACTCACCGCAACTGTCACCAATTGCAACCCCCCCTATGATGCAATCTCCAATGCACACAGGGATGAGCCAGGATGACCCAGATGCTTGGGATCTATATGATGCACCAGTATCAGACAATAGTCCAGACTGCTACCCAGCAAGATCATCACCACCGGAAGACAGTACTGCTTACACCCAAGTGGTATGCAGAGCAGCTGCTTTTCACAATGTGGTACTGCACGCTGAACCCATTGAGGATGACTTTTTATTTAATACTTTGTCGTCAACACACAGTCAGTACCAAAGTCTTCCAATGTTACCAGGGATGTTGAAACACGCGAAACAAGTATTTCAAGAGCCCGTCAAAGGTAGAGCCATCACACCTAGGGTGGAGAAAAAGTACAAGCCTCCCCCTACAGACCCTGTGTACATCATGCAACAACTGACACCTGACTCAGTGGTAGTAGGCGCAGCACGTAAAAGAGCTAATTCACACACCTCTGGAGATGCACCACCACCCGACAAAGAAAGTCGAAAGTTTGATGCAGCAGGGAAAAGAGTTGCAGCACAGGCAGCCAATCAATGGCGCATTGCCAATTCACAAGCTTTATTGCCAAAATATGACAGAGCTCATTGGGATGAAATGCAGCACTTTATAAAAATTCTTCCCAAGGAGTTTCAAAAGCGTGCACAACAAGTGGTGGAGGAGGGCCAAAATATCTCCAACAACCAGATACGATCAGCAATGGACGCAGCGGACACAGCCGCAAGAACTGTAAATACAGCGGTCACTATTCGGAGACACGCATGGCTACGCACCAC
The DNA here is from genome assembly GCF_031143425.1 of Pleurodeles waltl. NCBI lineage: Eukaryota > Metazoa > Chordata > Amphibia > Caudata > Salamandridae > Pleurodeles > Pleurodeles waltl. The sequence continues at coordinate 671,982,428 of NC_090446.1, forward strand.
CGGATTCAAGCCAGAGATCCAACAGGCAGTGCGTAATATGCCGTTTAATGGACAGCAGTTGTTTGGGCCGGAGGTGGACACAGCTATAGAGAAGCTGAAAAAGGACACTGATACGGCCAAAGCCATGGGCGCGTTCTACTCCCCACAGAGCAGAGGCACATTTAGGAAGACACAATTTAGAGGTTTTTTTTTGCCCAAAGCACAGAACCCTCAACCTCACAAACCAGACCCACATACCAGGGCCAGTATCAAAGAGGAGGCTTTCGGGGACTAGAGAAAAGTTCCAAAGCTCAAAAAACCCTCAAACTAAACAGTGACTTCAGTGTCACAAATCCCCAACACATAACACCAGTAGGGGGGCGACTCACAGATTATTACAAAAATTGGGAGGAAATAACAACAGACTCGTGGGTCCTAGCCATTATCCAACATGGTTATTGCATAGAATTCATACAATTACCACCAGATATTCCTCCAAGGACACACAACATGTCCAAACAACACTTCGATCTATTACAACTAGAAGTCCTAGTGTTATTACAAAAGGATGCAATAGAACTAGTACCCAAACATCAGAAAGGAACAGGTGTCTACTCCCTGTATTTTCTAATACCAAAAAAGGACAAACCTCTGATGCCCATATTAGATCTCAGAACATTAAATATTTATATCAAATCAGATCACTTTCACATGGTGACACTTCAAGACGTAATTCCATTGCTCAAACAACAAAACTACATGTCAACATTAGACCTCAAGGATGCTTACTTCCATATACCTATACATCCTTCCCACAGGAAATACTTAAGGTTTGTAATCCAAGGAGTACATTACCAATTCAAAGTGTTACCATTCGGGTTAACAACAGCACCAAGGGTATTTACAAAATGCCTTGCAGTAGTAGCTGCACACATCAGAAGACAGCACATACACGTATTCCCGTATCTAGACGATTGGTTAATCAAGACCAACACTCAGGAACAGTGTCTTCAACACACAAAATACATCATAGAAACCCTTCACAAACTAGGGTTCTCACTAAACTACCAGAAATCACACTTACAGCCATGTCAAATACAACAATACTTAGGAGCAAAAATCAAAACAAAAAAAGGGATTGCCACTCCAAGTCCACAAAGGATACAAGCATTCCAAAATGTAATACAAAGCATGCACCCAAACCAAAAGTTTCAGGTAAAATTTGTGATGAAACTACTAGGCATGATGTCCTCATGCATAGCCATTGTCCCAAACGCAAGATTACACATGCGGCCCTTACAACAGTACCTAGCAACACAATGGTCACAAGCACAGGGTAAACTTCAAGATCTATTGTTGATAGACCGCCAAACACACACCTCGCTTCAATGGTGGAATCCTATAAATTTAAACCAAGGGCGGCCTTTCCAAGACCCAGTGCCTCAATACGTGATCACAACATATGCTTCCATGGTAGGGTGGGGAGCACACCTCAACCAACACAGCATCCAGGGACAATGGGACACTCAGCAGAAACAACTTCATATAAATCATCTAGAACTACTAGCAGTGTTTCTAGCGTTGAAAGCATTTCAACCACTAATAGCCCACAAACACATTCTTGTCAAAACACACAACATGACAACAATGTATTACCTAAACAAACAGGGAGGGACACACTCAACACAGTTGTGTCTCTTAGCACAAAGGATTTGGCATTGGGCGATTCACAATCACATTCGCCTAATAGAGCAATACATTCCAGGAATTCAAAACCAGTTAGCCGACAATCTCAGTCGGGATCACCAACAGATCCATGAATGGGAAATTCATCCCCAGATACTACAAACCTACTTTCAAAACTGGGGAACACCGCAAATAGACCTATTTGCAACTAAAGAAAACACAAAATGCCAAAACTTCGCATCCAGGTACCCACAGCCTCACTCCAAGGGCAATGCGTTATGGATGAGTTGGTTAGGAATATTTGCTTACGCTTTTCCCCCTCTCCCACTCCTTCCGTATCTCGTAAACAAATTGAGTCAAAACAAACTCAAACTAATACTAATAGCACCAACTTGGGCATGACAACCTTGGTACACAACACTAGTAGACCTGTCAGTAGTGCCTCATATCAAACTTCCAAACAGACCAGATCTGTTAACTCAACACAAACAACAGATCAGACACCCGAATCCAGCATCGCTCAATCTAGCAATCTGGCTCCTGAAGTCTTAGAATTCGGACATCTAGACCTTACACAAGAATGTATGGAGGTCATCAAACAGGCTAGAAAACCTACTACAAGACATTGCTATGCAAATAAATGGAAAAGATGTGTTTATTACTGTCATAATAATCAAATTCAACCATTACACGCATCCGTGAAAAACACTGTAAGCTACTTACTACACTTACAAAAGTCTAAGTTAGCTTTTTCATCCATTAAAATACATCTCACAGCAATTTCTGCCTATCTGCAAATTACACATTCAACTTCACTATTCAGAATCCCAGTCATAAAAGCATTTATGGAGGGTCTAAAAAGGATCATTCCACCAAGAACACCACCAGTTCCTTCGTGGAACCTCAATATTGTATTAACATGACTCATGGGTCCACCATTTGAACCCATGCACTCTTGTGAGATACAATACTTAACCTGGAAAGTAGCCTTCCTAATAGCTATCACATCTCTCAGAAGAGCAAATGAAATACAAGCCTTTACCATACAAGAACCCTTTATACAAATACACAAACATAAAGTGGTTCTACGCACAAATCCCAAATTTTTGTCAAAAGTTATATCACCGTTCCACTTAAGTCAAACAGTGGAACTCCCAGTGTTCTTTCCAGAACCAGACTCTGTAGCTGAAAGAGCATTACATACATTAGACATAAAAAGAGCACTAATGTATTACATTGATAGAACCAAACAAGTCCGCAAAACAAAACAATTGTTTGTAGCTTTCCAAAAACTTCATGCAGGGAATCCAATATCCAAACAAGGCATTGCCAGATGGATAGTTAAGTGTATTCAAACCTGTTATGTAAAAGCAAAGAGAGAACTGCCTATTACACCAAAGGCACACTCCACTAGAAAGAAAGGCGCCACCATGGCCTTTCTAGGAAATATACCAATGACAGAAATCTGTAAGGCAGCCACATGGTCTACGCCTCATACATTCACTATGACTATCACTGTGTGGATGTGTTAACAACACAACAAGCCACAGTAGGACAAGCAGTATTAAGAACATTATTTCAAACAACTTCAACTCCTACAGGCTAAACCACCGCTTTGGGGAGATAACTGCTTACTAGTCTATGCAGAGCATGTGTATCTGCAGCTACACATGCCATCGAACGGAAAATGTCACTTACCCAGTGTACATCTGTTCGTGGCATGAGACGCTGCAGATTCACATGCACCCTCCCACCTCCCCGGGAGCCTGTAGCCGTTATAAGTTGATAAAAATAAAACTTGTACATTTGTAAATTTGTAAATATATCAATTTAGTCACATTATGTACATACATACTTACTCCATTGCATGGGCACTATTACTATATGCACAACTCCTATCTCACCCTCTGCGGGGAAAACAATCTACGATGGAGTCGACACCCATGCGCAATGGAGCCGAATGGGGAGGAGCCCCTCAATCTCGTGACTCAAAAAGAATTCTTCGAAGAAAAACAACTTGTAACACTGCGAGCCCAACACTAGATGGCGGGATATGCACAGCATGTGAATCTGCAGCCTCTCATGCCACGAACAGATGTACACTGGGTAAGTGACATTTTCCATATATATCTAATTGGTGAAGTGAACCCCAGCCAGATATTTAAAACAAATTAAATGTATTTGAGTGCGGGAATATGGAGAGATGAGAGGCACTGTTGGAGGGAGGAATCCGTGGAGGAGGTCATTGGTGGGAGTGCCATAAAATATTTTTGCACAGGCACCACCAGTGGTAAAGCCGGCCCTCCATTGGCCCTATTTATATTGCTCACATGTGGTTTCAAGCTTTGCTGTTGCCCCTGTTGCTGAGCATTGAGGGGTATCAGGAGTGCCATGCAGCAGCCCACTCAAAGCACTATTCCCCCAGACCTTCACAAAGAGCATGAATAATCAGAGCTTCTCGTGTGTGAGTCCGCATTGCTGCTGCAGCACTGACCTGCACGCCATACTGTAGATATAGATGCACATGGGGATGGGCCTGTCTACTTGCCTGGTGGGATCACCTCTACCAGACAAATGTCATCTTTCTGGGCTGATATACGCGGGCCCTCCAGCTCTGAATACAGCTTCAATGTCTGCGTCCGCTAGCACCCGCTTTGCAAGACCAGCCTTGTCTTTATCCATTAAACTATCCATCATCATCCTCAGCAATCATGGAACAAGTTCTGTTTTTGCTTTGATGTCTTTTAAAAGTAGAACAGAGGTATACAACCTATGACGAACCACAGAACTTGTAGAGTTAATGGCAGGAACGTGTGGTGTATATCCTGACACACGAATGATTCCACCCGAGAGCCTTCTCTGAAATCTATTTCCCTGCAGGAGGAGTATGCTTTTGATTCAAGAGTTAAAACTTAGAAGAGGCTGGAGTTTCTGGTGCTTGTGTGGTCTTGTGGGTTCTGGTTACTAAGAAGTATAAACTGCTTGGAACCCTAATGTGCCATGTGGATTTGTTAACATCAATCCACTTGGCATCAAAATTATTATTTATGGAACATGCATCACTAAATCATTAAGTGCAGTTCACCGCATATTTAAAGATATAAAGATTTATGTGAAAACACATGCCATGTGGTGTGTAGTAGTGAGGACCTTGCAATTACGGCTATTTCCATAAACAAACATGGACACACACACACTCCAAGTCAAACAAGGATGGTCACTGCCACTATCACTGCCAAGGACATATTGAGCAGTTAATCGTACTCTGACTCTACCTCCTACATGTGTACACATAAAAACAGATGCACACAAACAGACACACGCAGCCATCCAAAGATATCACTCACACAGTCATCCATCCCCAACTCTGAAGTGAAGGAGATAGATTCTCTGGTTTGGCAATTCTTACAAACCTCAATCACACACAAAGCGGAAACATACGCAGTTATAAGGTTACGTACACACGGCGACACATGCTAAGAAATAGTCACTGGGTCAGAAAGCAGTTAGACTCAGAGAAGCACATTGTGATAAAAATGTACAGACTTGCTCCATACTCCTGCCAGTTTATGTCAGACAGGTATGCACTTAAGCACAAGAAGGCAATACAAACCTGTACATGATTCATAACTGACTCTGAAACCGAGTCAATCAACAGTAATATGCCTATGTACACAGACAGGTGAAGCACACACACTCACATTCTCTCTCTCTCTCTCTCTCTCTCTTTCTCTCGCTTTCTCTTTTACGAGCAAAACATGTTTATTGACTTGTTTATCTATTTATATCTACATTTTTGTAGCTGTGTCTTTTGTTCCAGTTCAAAATAGGTTGCCGAGCACAGCAAATTATTTTGATGCCTGCCTGAAGTGCGAATTATTGTTTTTTCATTCGAATGCCTTTTTCCAGTTCAAAATAGGTTGCCGGGCAGAACAAATTATTTCGATGCCTGCCTGAAGTGCGAATTATTGGTTTTTCATTCGAATGCCTTTTTTTCCCACTGTAGAAAAAGAATCCGTGGAGGTCAATGGCACTTCATCAACCATCTTTATGACTTTCCCACGGCGTAAAAGAGAGCACAGACCTGGACATGCCTGTGCTGTATAAAACGCTGATAGGTCCAGGCGACCGTTAGTATGCATGGAGAAGACCAATCACAAAAGAACATGCAACTAAGAATATCACTGGTTGTGAAACAATCACTAATCCTTTGTAATAATTTCAGTAAAGAAGGCCTCAAGGGCATGAAACCGTAGCACACCGTGGCATTGACTGCAGATGGCCAGCTCTTTTCAACCCATACTATAGAATAGGTTGCCATAGGGTTCCAAGGCACACACACAGGTGGTGTACTGAAAAAAAAATGCTTCTGGTTAATGCACAGGAACTGGAGAGGAAACCTGTGGACATAAACCGGGCTTCTCAGTAGAGGTGCAGCGGGAGTAGAGTAGGTGAACCCCTAGGAGAAGTTAAAGTTACGTGAGAGGCGGATTCAAAACTTAAAGAGGGAGAGTGTGGCTCCCAGAACATGAAGATGCAATGTATAAGAAGGTTTGAGGGAAGTAGTAGGCCTCGATCCAAAAAAGAATCTGAACCACAGAAAAAATCAACATATTCTTTGATGAAATTAGCATTCTCAAGGAGAGGCGGAGGCATAGAAGAAAAATAGGGGACCTCGTCAGGCATGTGTGCCTCCAGAGATAGTCCTTGCAGCAAGTGATGGTGTGAAGAGGAGATGGGACATCTCCCTTTATAACAGATGGTGCTGTAAGATGAGAGGCAATGCAAGAGAGCTGAGAACATTGTTGGAAAGCTGTATTATCAAAGAAGATTTAAGCAAGGAACTTAATAAAGGAAGGTTGGGAGTGCCTGGCCTGCAAGGTAACATTTCCTAGTAGGATCGAGAAGGAGGAAGTGAACAATAAGGCTGGATGGACGTGGAACAGCTCCACATGGAAAGTATATTGAGAAGACAGGGGGATAAGGGAAGCTGAAGAAACTGGGCAGAGTGTGGCAGGGGTGGAGAGAAGACAAACGAGGCGAGATTGTATAATTAATATGTCTGTTATAGCAGGGGTAGTGCATCGGACATGTTCTCTGAATTTGGTATTATTGGAGAGAACGCTTCTCAACGTTTTCCTTAAGGAAAGAAGAGGAAAAGTCATATTTGTGAAGGAAGAACACTCAAAATGTTTCAAACATTTCCAGAGAGTTTGTGCTAAGGCTTGCTTTTAATTGCGAAGAGGTATTTCTGGCCAATGTAAATTGTACTGTGTAAATCTGTGACTCCTCCCAAGTAATTAATCTTATCATGTACATCGCAGGGTGTGGTGAGGTTTAGGGCTTTGTGAGTCAGGAACTATGTTTTGAACGCATAACATTAATTACTGAGGACCAGTGGAGTGTCACCAGGACTGGAGTCTTGTGGTCTATATAGGGATGCCCAACGATACCTTGGAAGATTCATTCTGCTTTTTGGAGATACAGAATTCCAGGCTATTTCCACAAAGTGCAAATAATAAAAGCTGGGTCTGAACGACAAAGCAAACAATTGTTTAGTGTTGATATTCTTGTATTGTTTGCCTTTCAACACGGCATTAATGTCACAGTCTAAACTGAGCTTGTTTAAAAAAATGAAACCCATGAATTTGGCATCGTGCAGAAGGTATCATCAGGGAATTACCAATTACTGAATGGGAGAAAGCACAGGGATTAACCATAAAGTATACAGTGAGTTGTAGGGGATTGCAGTTTGTACAGTGGAATGACATCCAATCATGAACTGTCTTAAGCATCACTTTGGTGGGTTGTGTCTTAAGCCTGTGGTGTCCATGATAAACAGCCACATGTCGTCAGTGTATTGGTTCATGTACATGTTCATGTTTCTAATCAGGCCATTTAAGCACTCTGTAGAAAGGTTAAAGAGGGATATAGTATTGAAGGTCCTCGTATGGCATGGAAACCAGGTGGGTTCTGACGTCTACAGTGTTTACTGCATTGGTTTGAACCTGAGGAATGGAAGTGTTATGTAATTCCCTTAATTCGGCTTGTGTTAATGATTTCTAGCAAATGAAGAGCAGTGACTTCGAAAAAATATTGAACCAGTACTTCCATGGTTGGTTTGCCTTCTTAAACTAGAAGGATCAAGTGATAAAACACATTATTGGGGCAGTGAAAAGAGAGAGAGGATTTTGTTGCCAAAAAGCAACCAAGTGGCCTTACACTTGGAGAGCTGAAGTCTGATGATGTGTGTTTTGTTAGCCATAACATCAGTAAACTCATTCAGTTCGTAAATTAAGTGGTCAAGCACTGTAAGGGTGAAGCTGTTGGAATGCCTTATAATGTCAATGTGCTTCTTTAGTCTCCTTTGTGCCTCGTCACTTCGGTACTTCAAATAAAAGACATCATACTTAGGGAAGTTGTTCCTGTATTGATTTCTTGCTACTCATAGTTGTTTGATATGTAGTCAGTGAGGGGTTCAATGCCATCTTCTCTCCAGGATCCTCTTTATTCTCAATTTCATTCTTCAAAGAACGATGGTGCAGAGGGCTTCACTATTTTCTTCTGTTTAGCAGGGGTGCAATTGAAATTTAGCTTTGTATTGCTATAATAACCTAAGGCCTTTTCCTTTCTTATTTCCAACCTTCTCAAAGAGGAAATAGAACAACACTTCATTTTACATGTTTAGTTATTGATTCATAATATTTCTAGCATGGTACTTGTTAGAAATGGGGTCTGTATTTGGCAGTCGTTTTGCTCCCTATCAAAGTAGGGACCCTCACTCTAGTCAGAATAAGGGAGATACCTGCTCAGATAACCCCTGCTAACCCCCTAGGTAGCTTGGCATGAGCAGTCAGGCTTATCTCAGAAGCAATGTGTAAAGCATTTGCACATAACACACAGTAATAAGTGAAAGCACTGCAAAAGGATACCACACCAGTTTTAGAAAAATAGCCAATATTTAGCTATATAAAACAAGACCAAATACAATAACAATCCAACATACAATAATAAAAATATGAATTCTGCACCATTTCTCAAAAATACAGTTCCTTGAAGTCAATAGCTCCACTTGGGGCTATCACGGTGTTGTGATCAACAAAGCCAACAGTTCAGGCTGACCGCAGCATCTCAGGCCAGCTTCGGTGTCGGGAAGACCTGCAAACAGTACCGTTGGAATTGCAGGGCATTGTGGTCCTCGCAGTGAGCTCTGGAGAGTGGCGTCGCAGTGTCGGATCCGAAGTAGGTGTGGGAGTCGTCTGGCCATTGAAGTCACATGCGTTGCCGATCAAAATCTGCGCTGATGAAGTCAGAAGCACTGGCCTGGATGGCGTTGGGGCTGCAGTGCAAAGCGGGATGATGTGACATGCGGTGCGAAGTGGGACGATGCGACCTGTGGTGCCCACAGGTCACGTGCAGGCAGCGGCTTGATGACGGCACCTAGCAGCGTCAATGAAACCAGGGCTGCGTCGTGAAGCGGGGCTGTGCCACGTGTGGTGTCACCAGGTCACAGTGAAGGCAGAGACGGCATCATTGCTGAATTGTTGTCATTGGTAGGCCCAAGCGACAGTGCTTTGTGACCCTCGCGAGCAGTGTGCACAGGCCACGGTGCGGGCAGGGATGCCTGGTGACGACACTGCAGTTGATGGTGCTGGCGTCGGTGGGACGGGACGGTGCTTCGTGCTCCTCACAAGTGGTGTCCACAGGCCACAGTACAGGCAGCGGCACCGGTGCCAGCAGAAGCAGTGTCATCGGGGATGCCCAGGCTGCATTGTGAGCGGGTGATGCCGGAGTGCGGGGCCCTCAGGTCACGGTGCAAGCAGTGGCTCAGTGAAGTAATCTGAGGACGGTGTTGGTGAAACCAGGGTCGTGGTGCGAAGCGAGGCAGTGCGACTCCATGCGGCATCAGCAGATCATGGTGCAAGCAAGCCAGAGGCTTCATTGGCGGCGTGACAGTGGTTTCTCCTCTTGAACAGCACAAAACACACACAGTTCCCAGTGCTGCAGATCGAGGAAACTGAAGTCTTTGGTGTCCCTGAGACTTCTAACAGGAGGCAAGCTCTACTCCAAGCCCTTGGAGAACTTTCTCAAGCAGGCTACACAGCAAAGTTCACCCTGCACTCTTTTAAGGTAGAAGCAGCAACTGCAGGCCAATCCAGCAAAGCAACACAACAAAGGGACAGTACTCCTCCTCCAGCTCTTCCACTGGCAGAAGTTCCTCTTGATTCCAGAAATATTTTAATGGTCTGGGGTTTTGGGTCCGATACTTACACCCCTTTCTGTGTTTGAAGTTGGAAAACTTCAAAGCAAAGTCTCAAGTGTTTGCAAGATCATTCCTTGTCTAGGCCAGGCCCTAAACACACACCAAGGGGTGGAGACGGCATTGTGTGAGGGCAGGTACAGTCCTTTCAGGTGCAAGCAACCACTCCTGCCTCCACTCAAGCTCAGATGGCTCATCAGGATATGCAGGCTACACCCCAGCTCCTTTTGTGCCACTGTCTAGAGGAGAGGTGTAAAGAGCCCAACTGACAAACTGACCCAGACGGGGAATCCACAAACAGGCAGAGTCACAGAATGTTTTAAGCAAGAAAATGCCTACTTTCTAAAAGTGGCATTTTCAAACTCACAATTAAAAAATCAGCTTCACTAAAAGATGTATTTTTAAATTGTGAGTTCAGAGACCCTAAACTCCAAATTTCTATCTGCTCTTAAAGGGAAGTTGCACTTTAAAGTTATTTAAAGGCAGCACTCATGTTAAACTATGATAGAGATAGGCCTTGCAACAGTGAAACCTGAATTTGACAGTATTTCACAGTTAGGACATGTAAAACACACCAGTACATGTCCTACCTTTTAAATACACTGCACTCTGACCATGGGGCTACCTAGGGCCTACCTTAGAGGCTCCTTACATGTATCAAAAGTGAGGGTTTGGGCCTAGCAGGTTGGTACACCTGACAGGTCAAATTGGCAGTTCAAAACTTCACACTGAGACATAGCAGTGGCAGGTATGAGCCATGTTTCGAGGGCTACTTATGTGGGAGGCACAATCAGTGCTGCAGGCCCACTAGTAGCATTTGATTTGCGGACCCTTGTCACCTCTAGCACACTTTACTAGGGACTTACCTGTAAATCAAATATACCAATCATGGATAAACCAATCAACAGTACAATTTACATAGGGAGCACTTGCACTTTAGCCCTGATCAACAGTGGTAAAGTGCGCTGAGACAACAAACCAGCAAAAACAGAGTCCAGTAAACCATAAAAACAGGAGGTCAGAAGGCAAAAAGACAGGGGAGACACACCAAAAAGCTGCCAGGCCTGACACTACTGGCCCAGCTTATTGAAGCTGAAGGAGAATATAATTTGGAAACGGTCTGACCAATCTACCCTAGTGGGGTCTTGAGTCACCAGACTCTGTGGTAAGAGATAATGGGGTCTAATCAGGAGCTTTTCTCCTAGACCTGCCTTGTATGTTTTTGCTTTAGGTCGTTGTCATTAAGAAATGCATTCACTATGCCAAGAAGTACCTAAAGAGAATGCTAAGATCTCCCTGGAAGACGTTTTCTTTGATCAATACTTATTGTCTTGTGATTTGGTTGATGTATTGTTCATTGAATAGTTTGGGGACACCTGACAGGTGCTAAATATTGCTGCTTCTTGTGCATATAGAACAAAATCTATTTACTTAATGCACATACAAAATTATGGGGTATATGTGTACAGAAGAGAGGCCTCCTCTGGCTTCTGGCCTATCAACCCTGTTTTTGCATTTCAGTTAAGGTCAATTATTGAAACCTCTTGGCTAGTAGTGTGTTCACAATGGCTTTTGTAACAGGGTTCAACTATGTTTTTCTGTAGAATTATGATGATGTCTAGATTGTATTCCTTGTGAGTATCAACTAGCTCTCTGTGGTAAGCCAAGGCTGACCTGCACTAGTAGGGGGATGTATGGGTTTTTCGGTGGTTTCAATAGATAGAAAAGTAATTCTTATTGCATTGAATAATTGCCATCCAACATTGTGACTTTAAGGGATCTTGCTAGAGGAAGAATTAAGGAGTGCTCACTTCGAAAGTTACAACATTCAAGTTAGTGTTGCTTTGCAGGGTTGATTGTGATAAATTCTGCAGCAGTTCAAGGAGGAGGGGGATGTTTCTTCTGGACATTTAGGCCTCTGCATAGGGGAGCAGTTAGTACCTTTGAATGGAGTTCTGTGGGAGAGCATGGGGTAACTGCTTCCTATAATATACATGGGCGAAGTAAGAGGAGTTTATAGGTGCTTGTGACTCTGATGGTTTTGAGAGGTCTCTCTGTAATTTCAGGAGAAACAACATTTTCTACAGGTGCTGTTGAGTGTCTTTCTGGTGGAGTGGTGGACAGTGCTCACTATTTGAGTCTGGTTTTGGTATCTTGGGCAGGGATACCTTTTGTGTTAGCTGTTCATGGTTGTATCTTTGGGAGCTGTTTGGTCCTGGTTATAGACCAGGAAGATTTGGGTTTTGCAATTTTGGGATCAATCAATTGATTACTCAATTGATGCTGCTATTTCTTTGTGTTTTTTAGGGCAGTTTGGAATGTTCAGGTTCTTCATGTTCTCTATAGAGGCTCTCAATTCCTTTTCAATACAGGTGCCTTTGGAGTGATTTGCTTTCCTTTGTCCTGGGTCACAAAGGTAAACTCACGCTTTTGTTCAAGTTTACTATTTTTTTGCTACTCACAAACTCTGAGTTAATAGTGAGCTTACGACTGCGGAGATTCAGCATGCAGCACGGAGAGCTCTGAACATAAAAAGATAGGCCTGCCCTATCTTTATATGCATGGAGTTGTTCGCCTGACTGACGATTCTCCTCAGACATAAACACTATTAACTCGGAGTTTGTGAATAGCAAAGAAATAGTAAGGAAAATTGTAAGTTTTACTTTGTGAGTCAGAGCCATGTGTGAAGAGTTGATCAATAAGCAAATGATGGTGCTTCTCATAGGGTCCTGTTAGTTTCCATTTAATCTCTGGGAACCTTTTGCTCCTGAGTGACAACTCCCACATTAAAATGTCTTTAGAAGAATATTTCTTCTCATCTGAGCTCCACTCTGTTATTTTGTGTGTGAATTTTTTATGGCATATCAGGACTGTGTGTTTGTGGTGGCAGTCATGTCTTTTTTCCATGTCAGATGATTCCTTAGTCTGGGCAACTTGAAAAAGCCTGTGAGAGTAGATGGGCACACTGTGAGTTTACAATGTGTCGTGGGAAGGTGAAAGTCATACTGCTGAGTGATGAGTGTTTTGAGGGTTGTGGTTCCTTCTGTTGCTTTACTTTTATGTTGGCCAAGTCCGGAATCTCTTTCATATTTGCCTTGTGGTACCTGTACGTCCGTCTTTGAAATCTTTATTGGGCACACCGTGGGAGTGTAGAGAGGTACCTGTTTATGAAAGTATGCTTTTTTATTAGCTTAGGTCTAGTCGAATACGATTTTAAGTGAATGCCCCTCTTCTGCCCTTTATGGAATTGAATAATTGGATAGTAAAAAAAGTTTTCATTTCTGTGGCCATCAAAACATCAAGGTTAAGGCCTCTCAGCCTTTGAAGCATAACTCAGAGGAAACGGTACGAAAAAGAAACAATGATAATTTTAATAAAGATTGAGATTTAGCAATAGACTGCAATGTTTATCACAATGCGAGAGCTATAGTTGTCCTTCCAAGGATTTTAGCTCTTCTTCATTGAATTTACAGGCATTTTTGCAGTACCATATCTAAATCTCACTGCTGCAAACCACTGGCCAAAATAGAGCATATCTCAAAGACAAAAACCCTTAACCCTAGTGCCTCAAACAATCTTTGACACAAGTCCAAATCTAGCAAATGGGATCGCATCCAGCATATGATGCTATATCAGACGTAACAGGAAAATAAGAGTTACAGGTTAGTATAATTTTGTTTTTTTCAATATTTGTGTCTTCCAACCAGGGGACGTTGAAGTTTATGAACTAACGATGGCGACAGGAAGAAACACACAAAACTGATTTGTGTACTGATTTATTTGCCACTTGCATCTCCTATCTTTGTCACTAGCTTTTTTGATCCCGCCAAACTACTGTCACTTAGTTGTGTCTGTCAGTGACTCCATACCTTGGTTAGAAACCAAGAACAAACACAAGCCAGACGGATGGATGGATGGTGTCTGGATGGCTGCATGGATGGATGAATGGATGGATGTATGAACGGATGAATGACTGGATGGGAGTGATGTACTGATGGATTAGTCCGTAGCTGGGTAAGAGAATGATAACAACAGTAGAAAGCTGAAATAGAAAGACGTTATCAGTGGAAGGAGTGACGAGATGTGGCACATGATTAGAGTACACTTATGAACAAATATATCCGTGTATGCCTTATAATCATTGTGGTATATAGTGTGTGTGCTACCCAGTGGGGAGGGAGCAGATAGGCTGTGAACGGCTCTATATATGGGAGTGACTGCAAGTCACAGGTATAATCCCCATCTTTCTAACCGCACTTCCCAAAGGAGTTATTGAATAATACATTTTAGGCTTGAGTAACGTCTTCGTTACCCTAACCTGACTCCCCCCACTTTTGTCGTAACAGTGGTGACCTGCAGGTGGTGGGGAGCGCGCACTGCACCTTTAGCACTGCACAGAAGGCTATTGGAAAAGACAACTTCACCCTAATCCCTGAGGGCACCAATGGCATAGAGGAGCGCATGTCCGTCATCTGGGACAAGTCTGTGGTAAGTGGCGCTAGAATTGTGGAATGTAGGACTGTTTATAGTACCCTGAATGTGTCTACATAATGCTTACTTGATAAACGATGGAAAGGTTCAACCAGTTTATCAGTTTTCTTCATTATTTCGAAATAACAGTGACATGAAAGGCCCTATCCATAAATGTTGTTCATTGTTTCTGCTTAATAAGCAGACTGAAGGATCTACATACCACTTCCCTTCTTTCTATGTCTTTGAGAAACCATTAAAACCATATCTAGCTGGTACCTTCCTGATTTCTGTCTGCGATAATCTTTAGGATATGTGCTTCATACCTAATGCCAGATCGCGCAACATGGTGGACTCCTTTTAGGTTTTGCTTTTTATAACTTCTATGTTGTAATTGCTTAACCATATGTCATATTTTTGTTTTCGTCTGGCCAGTAATCTCTTCTCCTTGCTGTAGCATTATGCAAATCAGTGTCACATAACCAATTGATAGTTCCTATCACCGAGGTAAAGGAGGCGGGCCAATCATGAAGGCATAAACATTTGAATCTCAAAAAAGGTTCAAGGAAAACCACTCTCATATTAATTTGGTACCTTGTGATTCTCTCACAGTGTAAGATAAATCTAAGGTATGATCCATGCATATACCAAAGTAAAGTAGATGGTAAGTGCTAGGCCATTTACAATATTGTCATAAAACATTATTTTCTAATACCACAGTTTTAAAACCGGATACAATTGCAAAG
This sequence comes from Pleurodeles waltl, assembly GCF_031143425.1. NCBI lineage: Eukaryota > Metazoa > Chordata > Amphibia > Caudata > Salamandridae > Pleurodeles > Pleurodeles waltl. Next base: position 671,997,569 of record NC_090446.1, read on the forward strand.
ATCACCTAGTCACAAATTATGAAAAAAACACTCAGAGGCAGAAGACAAGGGATCATGCTAAGTAGACTCTCTAAGAAGAAAAAAATAGAATACTTAGATGAATGAATGAAAAAATAAATAAGTAAATAAAAAATAAATAAAATAAATAAATCTTTGTGCACCCTGCATCTAACAGGTTCTAATTATTTCAAGCCCATCTCCATGGGGCTACTGATTTGCCACTTCCCATTTTCTGCAACTCAGACCACCAACTTTTATCTCATCTAAGAGCCTCCATGCAGAAGAAGAATGGTACCTATGAATTCTCAGATTTCCTCTCCATCTTGTCCATCAGCACACCCATACCACCCTTATGAGAAATTTTAATCTTCCAATAAATGCAAGCTAAAAAAAACATGAGACACCATCCTCAATCTCACTGACACACTCAACATGATACAGCATGTCACCCAGCAAACACACTCTAAAGGCCACATCCTTGACCTAATCTTTCTACATCACCAACAATTCAATTGATACCCCCTATACTTCTGGCCTAGAGCAACCACCTCACCGTTCCTATATGGTTGCTCAGCATCTGATCAACAAACTAAGGTTAACCTAAAATGTAAGATGAAACCTTTGATTCCTTCAAAAGCTTCATCAATAACCTAAGGCATGTGCTCATCCCCCATCCTGCCAAGTCTACTCCCATTGCCTACACCTTTTAAATGACTTTAACTCTTTTTTGGAGAACTAGGTGAGCATCTACATTCCAACAAAAACATATAAGTGAAAGCCAAAACGTACAGCACTCTGGTGCTCTAAAGATGTTCCTGGCAATAAATGCTAATTCCATAGATAGGAAAGAAAATAGAGAAAACAGAACATTCAGATGACCTCATTTTACCAAAGTCACTCCATGCAACATGCCGGCAGTTCATCACATCAGCTAATGTAAAGTACTGTACCAACACCATTCATGAAACCAACAATAGAAGCATACTGTTTTCAAGGCAAACAAACACTGCTTGGACCCACTGCTTGCCCCATCTATACGAAATTCCAAAGAGAAGTGCAATCTAGTCAACCTCCTCTTCAGTGAAATAATAATAAAAAAGTCTGACAGCACCTCACCAACACCTATCCGGCACCTCTTCTTACATTAAGTCCTTCTTGTAGAAAACCATATTGGGATACTCAACTCATCAAAGCCAGTTCCAATAAAGATGATGTCTTACCTTACTCCTTCATCATAGCTGTCCCTAATGAAGCTCTTTCACCCCTATTCACATTGTCTATGCCTCCCTTCCTTAAAGCATCATCCCAGATGTTATAAAAACTGGCAAGATCCTCCCACTCCTAAAGACCCTGATGACCTTGGCAACCACTGGCCCACTGCTCACCCACCCATCATCAGCAAGATCATTGGAAAAGCACCCCATGCTCAACAACAAGATCACAAATGTGCTAACCATCTGCTGCATGACTACCAATTTAGTTTCAGATTCACACTGCACACTGCAGCTTGAAGACAGCAACCTTGCACAGTGCTCTCCTGACCACAGATATAGATCACCCCTGTTTCCTAATATTGCTGGACCTCTCAGCTTCCTTGGACACAGTTGCCAATCCAAACCTTATCCACACCCCGGATTCTCAAATGGGAATGAATGGCAAAAGCTTTCACTGGCCCCTCTCCTACCTATTCAATCAACATAATTTTGTTCACATATACAGGTCTAGGTTACAAAAATATGCCTATCACCTGCTGAGTTCCACAGGATGCCATACTGCCTCCTGTCATCTTCACCCTCTACATGGAGCCTCTTAAGGCTCTACTCACAGATAACAATATTAAGATTCACAAATATCCCAGTGATATAAATCTTTACATGAAGGTCTTTTCAGCTCTAGACATCCAAAGTCTCAAATACTGCCTAGACTTCATCTAGACCTGGATGTCCAGCACCTACCGGAAGCTCAACCTGACAGAGATATAATTTCTGTAATTGTTCAAGAACAACAAGCAGAAACATGAACCTTAACAGTGTTGATCCCCACCTTTCCCTGAATGTCCAGTTACATGGAGTCATCTTGGTCACCAGCCTCACGTTCAAGAAACATACTGGCAAACATTGTAAGGCAGCCTAGTACCTGCTCTTTTTGAAAAAGAAAGGGATTTTGTTTCTCCAGAAAGTGACTTTGGAACATTTGTTCAAGCCCTTGTACTCTTGTATTTGGATGGTGGTAACACCCAGCTCCATGGCCTCCCAGGCTCCACACTGGCACCCCTAATGTGCATCCTGCATGTCACAGCATGTCTCATCCAGGGCCGGAAGAAATATCACCCCCAACCTGATGTGACTCTATTGGCTCTCCTTATTGGCCTTCACCATTTTCAAAATCAGCTGCATTAACTACAAGGCCATCATGACCATCATATCCCTTATTTTGTTGACTGTGTTGTTGCATTTGACATTGTACATTGCTCTGCTGTCTAATTGGCTAGTTTTGTGCTATACAAATACCATCTACATACATACCTATATACTTAACATTGGGTCCTTTAAGGTTATTATAATAGAGCTGAGCTAGGATATTAATATCAGCTGTTACTTACAGGACTTAAAAGCTGCAAGTCCACGGCCAAAAGCACAAGATATATTTTGAACCAATTTTATTTTACACATGTGCACTGTCATACAAAATTGACATTTCGAGAAAAGTAATGTGATGGAATACATTAAATCAAACTCACAAATCGAGTGGAGCTTTCGAAATCTAACATGTGGCCATAACATTTTTGATTTCAGAATTAAACCACACCCACGTAAACCCTTTTCCAGAAGTCGTTTCATGGTTATGTCAGTTTCTTGCATGTTGCTGGGTGGGATAAGGGTGAACAGTGGGTGGGTATTGAACCTTGAGTACAGGTCAATTATTCTACTGCCTATATCAGTTCCTGCATAGCACATATACCCTCTTTGCTTTTTATGGATTGGATGAAGGGTGGGTGTAGTTGATGAAGAGAAGGGTGGGAGTGGTTTTCAGAGCTTGGAACACAGATTTTGGGGTCAAATGGCAATCTCATTTTCTACTATGTTGTCAGATAAGTCTTTTTTATAGCATGGAGATCTGTAAAAACGCTTAAATAAGAACAAATATTTAACACGTTTAGAAAAAAAATGAATTAGCAAAAAATCAAACTAGACTCCACAAATGGGATTTCATGCCCTGACCGAACTCTGAAAGTACTAAGATTTGAAGCCCTTAGGGTTCATATGTATATTATTGAATAGGTTGGGCGGTTCTATCCTCTGTACCACTCTGCCCTTCCATCTGCTCTTATTTACCGCAAAATCCCATCCTTCCACCTATTTTTGTTCTCTTGGGTTATGAGGCTTGTCTCTGGGGAATTCCTGTTAAATAATCTACTTTTTTATATGAACAGGCTACTGGGAAGATGGATGAAAACCAGTTTGTGGCAGTGACGAGTACCAACGCTGCCAAAATTTTCAACCTGTACCCCCGGAAAGGGCGAATCGCTGTGGGCTCCGACAGTGACTTGGTCATTTGGGACTCAGATGCTGTGAAGATTGTATCAGCAAAAAGCCATCAATCAGTGAGTGGAATATTGTGTGTTTGACAAAATTAAGAATTTGAACTCACACTACACTATTTGCAATGGCCATCCCATCTGTTAATTAGAATCATTTGGACTTCACAGACCAGAATGCACTGCAGTGCACACTTAAAAATAATAAAAACGAGGTGAAAATAAAAAAGGATGTTTACAGGCATTAGCCTTAATATTGAGCGTGATCAGATGCAAGTAAAAGGATGTGTTTTTTCTGCAGATACAACATTAACTCTGCTCTCGTCTTTGAAGTGCTGACAACTGGCCTTTGTAATATGTAGTCAGCAAGTTTTAATACAACACAACACTCAACCGTGCCTCACTTTAGGTCTTGTATCTTCATGGTCAGCTTTTAACTATAAGCCTTACAGCCCCATCATGAAGAATGTTCTTGGTCCACAGAATTTGCCAAGTTAAAAACAAGAGCGAACTATCAAGAGGCTTCGGAGTTTTCTGATCTATGCAACCATCATAAAAATTCAGGTTCACATTTAGGAGTGAGGGGGTTTAATTTAGACCTCTGTGAAGAATTGAGGTAGATTTCATTTTTTTTTCATTTTAATGCCTAACAGAGAACAGAAGGCCGCCAGACGTTTGTGCTAATTTTTTAGGTTTTACTAGGTGTAAGCTCGAAAAGCTCTACGCAATTGATGCATTTTTCAATATGTGTTACATTGTCCATTGAATAATAACACTTTCTTAAGAAATACATTCACTTCTCTACTATAGTGCTTACAACAGAGCAACCTTGTGATGTCCTTGCAGGAGTATAGGCATGGTAAAAACAAAATCCTGTGCATAACATGTCACACACCAGAGACTTCTATGAAAAGTAAAAGAAAAGTGTTTGCTTTATGGGATATGAAAGAAGGTGTTATTTTTAATATGCCTAAGTCCATGTAGATGTAGTAAAAAATGCCACATACAAGATGGTATTAACATACAATAGTTTTTTATTATGTCTACAGATACATAATACCTACTAGTGGAAAACCATAAGTGTGCTGTAAAAAATCACTTTTAAGATGTATTTTAGAGCAATACATGGTTACAGTTTCTCACTATCAAGTAACTTCACCATATAATTCAAATTTGTTGACTTTTTAAAACCTTTGAATGAAAGACTATCACAAAGTAAAAATTTAATTCTGTATTCTTTTTGAGAACTAAAATAGCTTTCTCCTATCTCCAAACACACGAGTCACTGCCCTAGATATGGAAATATAATAATTTACCAGAAAGAGAGGCCTGCTAGGTACATTACATTTGTACTGCTGCATTTTTAACCAAGTCCCGGGTGGGCAACTGGGTCCTGTTTTCTTTAGAGGTTAGTTTGCAGTTACATCTCCAGTGGCGGCCTGTAAAGTGGATGAGTAGTTGGATGGGCACACCTACGCACAATGTCTTCCACCCATCCACTTACAAAAGCAGACACATACTTACACCCACCCACGTGCACAGTCACTCACGTCCATCCATTCACAAGCATGCACACATGCACTCACCATTCAGAAGCACATACACTTGCACACACCCACTCACAGCATCCATGCACAGACACACACACACATTCGTACCCACACATGCACCCACCATTCAACAAGCGCTTACTGGGCCGCACCAGTGACAGTGGGTGGCTGGAGGGAGAAGCAGAAAGGCCTTGTGGTTGCTGGAGGTTTTGGGGAGGCAAGTGAATGACGGAAGATTCTGCTGCCTCTTCTCATTTGCTGACCTTGTGATCAGTCAGACTTGCTGACCCCATCACACACTGTGACAAGGGGTCTTTGATAGACAATCATCCGTGGGAACTTAATGACTTAAATCTGAAGCACCAAGTTCTAACTCTATCATTGAAGTTCCCCCTCATCTTGAGGGGGAGAATACCACAGGGTTTAGCCATGCTTATGAGTTCACTATCCTCTGGGCTGTGAAATCATCAGCACACTAAAGCCTGCCTCATTAGTCCAAGTGCCTGGTGTCCTACCCTGACAAGGTTATTGTCTATGAGGCTGGCCTTATCTCCACCTGACACACATGCATCATGCTTTAGAAAAGAGATGGAGGAAGGAGCCTTGGCTCCCTTCATGATGGGCCGGTCCTGCTTCCCTCCGGCCTTCAATATGCTAATCAATTTCCCCCTCACCAAATACCTGTGATTCACTCCTCCCAGTACTCGCAGCGCATGGAGAGTGATCACTGAATTCATATGTGTTGACTTCTGGCTTGGAGAAGATGGTTTATTGCAGGCTAAAATGGAAAACCTTAAATCATTTTCTCCTCTATTTCTAGGCAGCGGAATACAACATCTTTGAAGGAATGGAGTTGCGAGGGGCACCCTTGGTGGTGATAGCCCAAGGCAAGATTGTGTTGGAGGAGGGTAACCTTCATGCCACTCAAGGCAGCGGCCGCTTCATCCCCTGCACCCCTTTCCCAGACTTTGTATACAAGCGCATCAAGGCTAGGAGCAAGGTAAGACCAAATTAAGTTCATGCATGGACTGTGCAATGCCATGTCTTCAGTTTCCGGACCTGCAGCATGAACCAAGCTGTTCAGAGGCCATTTTGTCCATTAGTAACTCTGGCCATTTCCCGGGTGAATGGTGCACCGTAAAAGCCGCAAGGACAGCGGCAGTGAGTAACATGCCTTTGCCTAGCCCCCGCCTATCTTTCAGGGACATGGGCCTATTGAAACGTCAGTCTTTTTCGAAAAAGATGTTTGCATTTAGTCATGCTTTTAAGGCTGCTGGTCGAGTGCTCCTCGTGATATTTGCTGCTCTTCCTAATCAACATAGCTTATGTTCTCATTTTACATGCACCTATCTGTTAATTTTCGAGCCCTTAAAAATATATTACTCCATGAGCACTAAACAAAATAAGCATGTGCTTCAGCCCTGCCAAGTGCCACGCATTGCAGATTAGTTATACACATGTTAGTGCTCATGTCTGCACCACCATACTAAAATATTATTGTCACGCATATTCACAAATCTAGCTCCTTCGTGCCACGAGGCAATGCAGCAGAGAGTGTGGTTCTGCAACCAGAGGATGAGCTGGGCCCAGGAGAGGCGGGTTGCTATGGAAATCTGATTTTGGGCCCAACTAATTTATTTACTTGAATACCATTGTTACAGAGAAACATTACAACAGTGGCTGCCTCCAGGCCGAGCTCCTCTTCGTCGAGTCATTAGCATGTTTGGCTTGGACACTTCTATAAAAAATATGAGCAGGGCAGCGCCAAAAGTTATTTTGCTGCTCTTCCCTATGCCAATTTGAAAGGGTAGGAATGCACCGTATTTACAAGATAATGGTGCATTCCTGTCCTTTCAGCCAGCACCCGAGCACAATTTGGTGCCCAGCGCCAACACAGGCACCCTTGCACCGTGGTGCAAGGGCATCTTTGTTTTTGGCAGGATTGTTTTTGTGTAGGAAGGGGAGGCGCCAAGGAGGCGTTTTCCACTTTCTATGTGTGCTGCATAATGCAGCGCACATAGAAAGCGGAAAAAACAAGGAAAAATGAAAACAATTCTCCTTGTTAAGATTTTGACACATTCACATGTTTACAGAGCCCTGTAAATAGGGTAATGCGTCAAACGCATGGGTGTTGTGTGGTAAAATTCACTGCAATGCCCATGGAATGCCCCCCTGATGAAGAGTAAGGCACCACAGAGATCTGCTGTGCGTTGCCTTACACTATACCGATGAGGCCATGAAAAGCCACGCAAAGTGGTTTTTGCATGGCTTCGCAGAAATAGGTCTGCATTCTGCACCGCTGGGTCATAAAAAGTGACACTACAGCAGCACGTGGCTTGTAAATATGCCCTCCAGTGCGATATCACAGGAGGTTCTGTACTCCAGTACGTTATCATTGCGATCGTAATAGTTCAATTAGTATTATTACACAATGGAGTTCAACTTAAACATACTAACTAGCGCTCATAAATAGATTTCTTCAATATTCAAAATTACCATTGTCTACATTTTCTAAAGATATGTAAGTATTCTTAAAGCATGGGAGTTAGAGCTATAATCTGGAGTTCTGGAACCACAAAAATAGCTTTCATTTTCAGAATATGAAGTCAAATACGACTCTGTCAACGCACCTCAGCCCTACCTACAACTGACTAGAAGCAGAATACTGCAGAGCTCTATCAAAGCTTTTTGTTCCTGTCCTGCAGCACTTGGGCCCATACAAAGCGGCTCTGTCAGAATACCCCAATCCTGATCTGCAGTACATCAAGTACCAGGATCTGCCAAATGCACCCAAAACCTGATAGGCAATAGTCTCTGTTACACTAGTAGGGGGGCTGATATTACCGCACAGCTCAGACAAGGCACACCTTAATTCAGTCCTGCAGAATCACCTGCTATTCTGCATGCAACTGACAAAGGAGAATCCTGTCAATACTAACCTGCAACATTCCTGGTTACCTAATAACATAATGTGTATTTGTAAAGGGCATGTTCATCCAGAAGGCTTATCTTGGCACTGAATAACAGATGTTTATTGTTACCCAACTCAGTTGTACTCATCTTATCGACCACAGAAGGATGAAAGGCTTAGTGGCGCCACTGGGATTTGAACCTGTGACCATGAGGTCAAACACAGGCCTCTACAGTGGACTCATTAGTCCACTAAGCCACCAGACCCGGTCAATACTGGGACCCTCACATCCCTCCGTCAGGGCCCTCCACTGCCACTCTGCCGTTGTAACTCCACCGCCTGACCAGAGACCCATGAGCAGCACTCGTTCGGTCACCCAACTTCTTACCTTTATCAATATACTATTTAAATGATAAAGCTTACACATGTGTAAATGCATCCCAGCCCCACCCTTCAGGCTGGTTTACTGTAACATCACCAGGATCCACACAGAGCCCGATTGTGCACCTCAACATTGGTGTGTAGCATTCCCTTCAGTTTCATCAATGGGATACCTACCCGGCTCTGCTACTGCACCCAACTCATGTCCTGCAGCACCACTATCTGTGTCAACCACTATAGGGACACCAATGCACACCCATGCCGATGCACCTTCTCCTTGCATTCCACCAGTCCCGCTATTCCATTATAGGATTCACATACATACACAGTTCCGCCAGTGGAAGTCAGTTACACGCTGGAGCACCTGTACTATTCTATTACTGGGATATACATAGACACATCAATGCCAACATAATTAAATCATGCCCTGCGGGGCGCCCTTAATTTTCTGCACGGCCTCACACACACAGTTCTGTCAGTGCACATCAGTACAGTCCAGGATATCGGCTGTTAATTTGCTACATTAGCATTCACTGGTTTGTTTTAAACTCTGACAAAGGTCAGTTAAACAATTTCAAACATTATTCAATCCTTGTTCATACTCCCTTGCAAATACCAACTTCAATCCATGACATGGTGGTAAGTCCATGACATCTGCCAGTTGGTCGTGTCTATGTAGCTGAGTGACATGAACACAGTGCATTCTGGGATGTAGGGTACTGAACTTGCATACACACGTCAGCACCCGTGCTCTGGTGTAAAGGTAATTTCTAGACATTACAGTGCGCTAAGGGCGATATTTCTTGGCATTTATCTAAATCAATATACTGCTTTGTTTTTGTCTCGTGACAAATTATCACTAAGTTTCACACATAATACCTTAAATATCACAAACAAGAACATTCAAAACCTGAAAATGCACACAAGTAAAATGATAACCTGGCAGCTATAGTGCTTGCATGAGTTTTGATTCATCTTCTATGGCTTACGGAGTCTGGAGAGCAAATGGGACACCTAGTGGTCAGCTTTAGTACACGCAGTGTGTTCACTATCCAAAGACTACTGCAGCTTTTCAGTGGCAATTTTGGGGCATATTTATACTCTGTTTGCGCCGAATGTGCGTCAAAATTTTTGACGCACAATCGGCGCAAACCCTGCCCCATATTTATACTTTGACGTCCGACCCCGCGGGCGTCAAAGTTCCACCATGTGCGTCATTTTTTGGAAGGGGGAACCAGCCTTGCGTTAATTATATGCAAGGTAGGCGTTCCCTTCCAAAAAATGACTTTAAGGCCTGTGCCCCATATTTATACTGTGACGTCATTTTGACGCACAGGAGGGGGCAGGCCTTAAAAAACGGCGCCCAGCCTGATGGGTGCCGTTTTTTAACGCCTGGGTCAGGGCAGGCGTTAAGGGACCTGTGGGCTCAGAAGGAGCCCAGAGGTGCCCTCCCATGCCCCCAGGGACACCCCCTGCCACCCTTGCCCACCCCAGGAGGACACCCAAGGATGGAGGGACCCATCCCAGGGAAGTACAGGTAAGTTTGGGTAAGTATTTTTTCCCGTATTGTTTTTGTGGCATAGGGGGGCCTGATTTGGGCCCCCCTACATGCCAGTATGCCCAATGACCATGCCCAGGGGACATAAGTCCCCTGGGCATGGCCATTGGGCAAGGGGGCATGACTCCTGTCTTTGCTAAGACAGGAGTCATTTCAATGGGGGTTGGGCGTAAAAAAAAATGGCGCAAATCGGGTTGAGGCCTGAATTTTGCCTCAGACCTGACTTGCCCCATTTTTTGACGCCCAACCTCCATTTTCCCCTATGCCGGCGCTGCCTGGTGTGAGTCATTTTTTTTTACGCACACCAGTCCGCTGCACCGGCTAACGTCATTCAATAAATAAGGCGCCCGCATGGCGCTTTGGAATGGCATTAGCCGGCGGTAAAATTTTTGACGCACAACTGCGTTGGCGCAGTTGTGCGTCAAAAAGTATAAATATGGGCCTTTGTTTTTAGGCAGTATATCACGCATATAAAAAAATCTATGGGCCATATTTACGACCCTAGTTGTATCACTCTTGCACCACATAACGTGGTGCAAGAGCGACACAACTCCTGTGGCAGATTTATGAAGCCACACAAGGACACCCTAAGGTGGCCTTGCATGGCTTCATAAATGTGGAGTAACGTAACGCAGCAAAAATATCTGCATTGCGTTACTCAGCCCTGGGAAGGCATTGCATGGGTGTTCCCATGCAACTCCCATGGATTTTGACACATTCCCAGATTTACAAGAGCTTGTAAACCTGGGAATGCGCCAAAATGCTACGCCTTCCCAGGAGAGACTTAACAAGGAGAAATATATTTATATCAACAGAAGCTCATAAACTATATTCTTAAGTTTTACATTGGCACACTACTGTTAAATATTTTTCACACATACTCCAATATGATTCTTTCGCTTGCCTTGAACCTGACGTGTTCCCTGTTGCAGCTTGCAGAGCTCCGTGCCGTGCCAAGGGGGATGTACGATGGACCTGTCTTTGACTTAGCCACATCCAAAGGAGGGACGCCAGCTGGCTCCACCAAGGGATCCCCAACTCGACAGACTCCCCCAGTGCGAAACCTCCACCACTCCGCCTTCAGCCTTGCTGGTGAGTATGCCACAACGTAATAATGATGTTAGAAAGTCACATCCCTTGGTGCACAACAAAAGTCGAAGAGTTTTATTGCATCACAAGGCTCTTTTGAAAACTACACTTTCCGGTGAGGCTTTAAGGAGTGTATGAGTTTGTTTCCTCTTTATTTTATTTTTCACCTTGTTCCCTCTCTCCTTCAGTGTGAGGTGCTGCGATGGTTGGCATTCTTGCAGTGTAGGTTATTTCTCTTGAACAAATGGACTTTCATAGTTTTACACTTGAGTTCTAAGGTGTAGTTTACAATTTCTACGATTTACAAAGCTTTACAAAGGTACCCTTGAATAGCTGCATCTTTCACAACTTTCCCGGAAGGCCTTTCTATATTTCCATTTATTTTCTTGTAAAGACTTTTCCCAATGTGTGAGTGTATAAAACTTCCAACTTTGCTCATAAAACTGCTTTCTCTTAGTATAATTAGATTTTTTGTGCCCAGGAGGAAAACATTTTTTCCCAGACCAAAAAAACTGTTCGCCTACACTAGAACCAATTTTGGGGCTATCACCAGTCTATTTTTGGCGTGGAAATAGGTTTACTCTTAACATCGAAATGCCTAAATCAGTGACTGTTTCCAGGATAATAAATGATCATTAAAAAGTTTATAAAAACTCACAAGTACCTTCATTTGTGGATGTACATAGACGTTCCAGAGCATCCTTGCCACTCTCTTCTTGCTTTGCAGAGCCGTTTTAACACAAGCAATTTTACACCATAATCTGTATATATCAGGTGTGAGTAAGTCAGTAATGTACTCGTTGATCGAGCCCTTTATGTATCTAAGTTTAACTTCGGTAACCAAAGGTATTTTTTTAATTGGGCCTATGAAAAAGAATAAAGAAGATGGAAGGATAGAAAAAGAAAAAGAAATGGAGTATGAAAGGAGAGGTAAAGATAGAAGAAGGTGGAAGAAATTAAGATATAAAATGAAAGATGAAAGACAAGGAGAAGAGAGCAAAAGGATGATGGCTGGAAATAAACAGAAAGAAAGAGGGGAATGAAAGCAAAAGTAAAAAAAAAAGAACAAGAGGCGTAAAAGAACAAGACAGTAAGTATTTTAAAACGAAGAATAGGATGAAAGGAAGGAAGAGAGAAAAAGGAAGGAAAACTAGGATAAAAGAGGCAAGTGAGAATGAATGAAAGAGAGGATACTGAGGAGAAGCATTAAAATGAGAGTGAGATTTGGGGCAGAAACAGGTTAAGGTGATAAGAGGAAAGGTGGAGATAAGTAAAGAAAGGATTCATGCAGAAGACATTGAGATCAGGAAGGTGGGAGAACATGAGAAATGGATCCTGATCTATGAGAAAGAGGTGAGGTTTGAGGTGAAAGTGGCACTGGTAGAGAATGAGTTGGGTTTCTAGACAGTAAATTGGTCCTGGTGAAATATGGCCATCTATAGAGTATTCTGGGCTTTCATGTTAGGCAATACCATGGCCCTCCTTTTCATAGCATGGCATTTTAAGTATCATGCATTATTTTGTCCTTTTAGTATATTGTTGGCCATGTAGGCATTTTGTAGGCTGTGACATAAAGTTATTTTTGGCATATAGCGGACATTGAGGGCATTATGGCGACATTGATGTCAGGTTGCCTTCACTGGCATATTGCGTGAATTATAGCATCATAGATCCCTTAACTGCTATAGTAGTAGCCCTGGAATAAAGTGGTCTTTCTAGATATATTGTCACCCTCATTGTCATTAATTGGGCCATCTCAGGCATAATGGTATTCATCTCTGACAAATGGAATGACTGGTAATGGCCATAGGTGGTTATATCTGACATTTGGTAAGAGCCGTGGATATATGATGCATGTGATGTGTAGACATGTAAGATCGATTCTGTCCATATGACAGATTATTCTATTCTACTTATAAATGTATTTTTATAATGCTTATTATCCCTTTGGCGTGCGTTCAGGTTGTTGTTCACTTGAATAGCACGCTGCACTCTATAGGTGTCTGGTTGGAACTGTGTTGTCTTTGGTTTGAACCTAGGTGGGAAGAGTATCAATTGTGCACATAATGGCCACTGAGGTGCAGTTGTTGTATTATAATACTCAGGTACTTGATGAAAATGGCAAGATGGTATTTGGGGCCAAACCCATGGATTTACGAAAATAAGAAAAGCAAATTTTTCCAAGACAGATGTATTAAAACATTTTTACAAGCTTTTGTTTGAGAGACTTCAGTGTATTTATCTGAAAGGGAAAGCTTGCTCTTGAAGGGTTACGATGACTTGCTATGCTTACTTGCTCTATGGCATTTGCCAAGTGGTTCAAAGTAGAGTATATTTTCTTTTTCTGTTTACTTTCTTGCATTGAATCCTGCTTCTAAATATAATAGAAAACCATGAGCAATTGGAAAGCAATTACGACCCTAAATCTAAATAAACACTGACAATTATCTGTTAGGTATGCAGTGGTGGCTGGCTTATGTTTACAGCAGGCAGTGCAGGGAGGGAACAAAATAATACGAATAATAAAAAAGAAAAGAAAAAAAGGCACTTACTTTCAGACATCTTCCTTGCAGCGTCCTTCTGCTCTTAGAAACTTTAATGCACGAAACCAGGAAATGACACTAACCAATCATGACGCTGCTTTCATGCTGATAACCTGCATGAAAGCAGCATCAGGCTTGGTGGCAGCGGGCTCTCTCAGCGCTCACTAGAGAGCTGGAGGCCTGTGCTTTCTCAAACCCATCTGTCTTAAGACGCGGCTTGGCAGGTCAGAGTGGGAGCAAGCTGATTTGCATATTACTGGATCTAATCTGAGGTGGCATGGTAAGCAAATAAAACATGGGTTGAAATGCTCTCTAAAGTGACTGCTAGTGGTAAGACTTATTGCAAGCATCCTCTTATCACCTTTGGTATGTTTGATATGACAAGTACACCACAGTCGGCATTTTGCTCTCAGTTATAAGTGATTACAAGCAATCACATCTTCTCAGGAAGTTTAATGGTGGGGGTTGAGGTATAACAAGGTCAGCAATCAATGGACACCAAACACACGTTAACTTGATGTGTGCAATATAAAACATCAATACTACAGACTACAAAAGTTCACATAATCAGAGTCTCTGGTGCAGAGACCTTTCCTATAGTGAGTATGACTCCTGTGCTTCCCCTTTCACCTCTCTTAGCTTTGTGGTATGCTGGTGTCGGTGTCAGGTACTCTCCTACTTTAGGCAGTACTCAGTCTCTTAGTGTTGAAAGATTAGCAAATATGTGTCCATTGTAGGTATTGAACCTGCTTACTACACTTCATTTATGGTCATCCCTTTTGGGTGAAGATGGGCCAGACAGAAGTGTGTCAGCCTGCTACTCCTGTCTGGCAAATGATGCATGACCACATAGTTTAGTCTAAACTATAAAGGTGTGTGGTTCTGTGATTTTGAAGTTTCTTAACCTTAGCTAATATATTATTCCAACAATTAATTATAATGTTCTTTTAACCTGTTTTTGTGAAGCTTTGTTTTTTTCCAGCAAATTTCAGGATTAGTGTAATGTAAGATAAAGGTTTAGAAATTAGCCTAAGTATAGCATCACTTTCTCCTTTGTGTTTTTTCAGTGAGTTTTCGTTTTTTTATCATACTCTAAACCAGGCCAACAGATAACCCTTAGCAAGCAGACAACCCGGGTTGCACAAGGCCTTTGGCTGTGCACGGTGGCGGTTGGCCACAGCACTAAGCCTTCAGCCAAACCCTACACACAACCCCCACGTATAGCCAGCCCGTACTACACACAGACATCCCCCATGCATGCCCAACTATGTCCAACACACATTGTCTTCGCCTTCATATTTTCTTTAATTTATTTTAGTCCTGTAGGCCCCTACCCCACTGTACTGTCATACAGTGCAAGCTTCAGTGGTGAAGCTCGCACTGTGCCACAATAATGTGATGTAAAGCTTGATGGCTGCTCCCATGGGAGTTCTGCAGTTCATCACAAGAGGGGTGAGATGGTTCCTACAAGAGAGTCGTAGTACTTGAATTCATTTTTTTTTTTTCATTACTGGGGGGTCTATCCTGGACCTTCCTCTGCCCCACGAGTGCCTGAGGATCATGGTACCCACACTCTGCCTTCTTATGTCCTTTTCTAAAAACGTTTTCAAGACATAGCGATTGGGGAGCATATTTATGAGCCCCTTGGCCGTGATTGCATCACTTTTTGTGACACAATGGTGGTGCAAAACTTGAGCTCATACCTATGAGGCTATGCAAAGCCACTTTGCATGGCTTTGAATGACATCATAGTTGTGGTGTAAGGCAAGGCAGCGCAGATCTCTGTGTTGCCTTACTCTACACAAGCGAGGTACTCCATGGCCATTGTGGTGGACATTTCTATGCAACACCCATGGATTTTGATGCATCCTCAGATTTACAAGACCTTGTAAACCTGGGAATATGTCAAAAGCTTACTCCTCCCCAAGCGAGGCACAATGAGGAGAAAGATCTGTATTTATCCTTGTCTTTTCCTCTTTCTATGTGTGCTGCATTCTGCAGTACTCATAGAAAAAGGAAAAAGCCTCCCAGGATTGTTTTCCTGCAGGAAATTACCCCTTCCTGCATAAAAACAATCCTGCCTGCAACCCAGGCACCATAGCATCATGGTGCAAAGGTGCATGCAAAGGCGCTAGGCTGCCAAAACAGCAGCAGAGCAGTAGAAAAGGACAGAAATGTGCCATATTGCTTAAATACAGCACATTCCTGCCCTTTTCACTTTGACTCAGGGCAGCCTAGCAAGGTGACTTGGTGTGCTGCCTTGCGCCAAAGGCCCATAAATATGGACTTGATTCTAATGATCGCTGCAAAATAATCTTGAGCTGTTTTGGCTGGCAAGTCAGATGGCAAAGTACTGTGATATTGTCCCGAATACAGCTGTACCCCATTGGCAGATGGTAGATAATCTTCCTTACCCAATCAGATTCAAGTGCTTTTTAAGTGTTTGGTGCTCCGGAATTCTGTGGGATGCATAACTATTTAGATGTCACTAATGTTTCAGGACATTAAACTCTTCATGAATGACCAAAGCACCTTTTAAATGATTTTTGTTTTCAAAACTACTGAACTGATTTACATTAAATAACAAAAAGCACGCTTTCTGAGGTAAGTAAAAACTTTGTGGCAACTTTTGTGTAATTTCATTCAGCCATTTTTTCCGTACTAGAGAGCAACGTTTTCTTTGGCAATTAACATGGGAAATCGATGTTATTCACCCTCCCCCTTTTTTCTTCTCCCCTTCTTGATGAATCAGTTGAAAACTTACCATGAAGGAGCCAAAGTAGTGAACTTTCTTTGAAACGTTTCATGCAGATTTATCAAGGGGCATCAAAGTTATGATGTGCATCCTATTTAATATCATATAATCATAGAGCTAAGAAGTCCTATTGAAAATAATAACTATAATTAAATAAGTAATATTTTAACAGTATCACTCTTTTCCTTCTCATAAATTTGATGACGTAACAATTGTGATCATAATAGTACAGAACGTTTTTTTTCTCTAGGTACAATTGTATAGATTACATATGCTAACAATCACTGCAACAACAGCCTTATATGCACATGTGATACATTATGTAATAGAATATCATTGATTTCATGCATGAAGTTATTAACAATGCCTTTTTCAATGTTACAACATATATCACTAATGATCTCAATCAGAGTATCTTGTGTCAATTCGTGTGCAGCTAGGTATAGATTGTGGTTCATTATAAACAATGAAATGCAGTGGCTTTTTAATATTAGGTTTGTTTCGTTCTATTCTTACATAATATTGAGCAGTTGCTGATTTTAGCATTTAAAGTATGTTTTTTGGCTTATTTTAGAAAACTTTTTTCACGCTGACTCTTTTTCACTCCTTTTTTTTCTTCATATTTCTTCTTCAGGTAACCAGGGAGACGACAGCGGAGCGAGGGTAGCTAGCCGGCGAATTGTTATTCCCCCTGGTGGCAGATCCAATATAACATCTCTGAGCTAAACATACCAGAGTGGGCTGAAGGGTGGGGGGAAAAGGGCGGGGTGTTGGTGATAGAACCGCATTGGTACAATGGTATTTAAGAAGGAAAATACAAAAAAAAAAGAAAAGAAACTCAGTGTGAAGAATCAACGAGCCTCAAGCCTTATCTGTCACAAATACAGTCTGCTACCTAGCTTTAAGGATGTTGTTTTTTTTTCTAATGCATAGCCTTAATTTTTCATAATGCACATTTGGTTCTGGTGCTTGCTGGGTTATCCTAAGGCCATTAAATGCCCATTAACCTCTGTTTGCTGATTCCGTGGGGCACCAGACCTCTCTCTGCTAATTAGTCCATCTTATTGGCTGACTGCCTCTCCTCTCTTTGTTCTGTCTATGGCTGGGTTCTCCTGCGGTCAAGACCAGTAGTGAAGTGCTCTAGTATGTGAGAGTGGAAGTGTAGATGACGCGGTAACCTGCCTCTCAATCAATCCCTTCCAAGTCATCAGGGGTCTTCATCATCACACAGAAGCTGGCCAACTACCAGTTAGGTGTTTGGTATTTAAAGACCTCTCACATCTGACTTACCCTACCCTTGCCCCCGCTTTACTAGTCCACTTTTTCTACTGACTCGGAGATCTTCAGACATACCTCGACGAGATGACTTCCAAAGAGTGCTCCTTGACCCCCTTTTTTCCAGGGGCCTGTGCTTCGTGTGTCATTTTAGGGTCTTCCTGCAGTGCTAAGTCATCAGCACTGGTGGTGTGAAAGTGCATACACTTACATGTAAAATCTATCAAATACTAGAACATGTGTATATACTTTGCTTATGAGCAACACTTTGACTATGCTTTTTCTAAGACACATTCCTATTTTACTTGTCTTTTTTTTCTTACCTTCCCTTTTCCGTCCCCTAGGACAGCGCCCTCGAAGCACTGCTATGGCAGTGGCAAAGCCATTAGTTAATCTTTGTGATACGATCCATGCCCCTCGTCTACACTGGCTTATCAACTTGCTTATTACACTGGCTTATTATTGGTTAATCACAGTTGGTGACTTTTATTGGCTTCTGAAGCAAAGCCAAAGTTGTAGCAAAGAGGAATAGGTTTTATGCACATGCAGGAAACTCGATCAATGAAAACAAGCCACCTGTACTGCTTCTTCATAAATAGTTTATCCATTCTACCAACCTGCCTCTGAATTAAACTATTAGACTAAAAATACAGAAATGCTGCACTTGTGCCCTAACGCGACAATTAATAATAGATTCCAGGATGGTGAGAAATTAACGTCTTCATGTGACGTGACCATTTCCACCCTGTCATACATTTCCGCCCAATCATATATTAAGAGGTTTTAATTTTTTATACCACTAACATCCTTGGATCAACTACTTGTTAACTACACAGTTTTATTTACTAGGTGGATACTATCGAGATGAACCAGAGTCCATAGTTCTAAACTAAACCGAAGCCATAAAATCCGCTTGTCACCAGTCAACGTTTCTGTTTCTGAAACCTGCACTATAATCTTTTTGTGTGTTGAAGTCTTAGTTTAAGAGATAAGCATTCAATCAGCATATAGCTTGAACCTCCTACTCACTTGTTATCGAAGTGTCCCACCAAAGCAGGTTAAAGGTGTGTTTGCTGGTGAAATTGGACGACACTACCCCTAAATAGGTACAGCTGAATTATTTATTGTCCTTGTCATTTCTTGACAGTCCCACCAAACACTTCAGAAAATCCTTAAGAATAAAGAGAACACTGCTCACATCAAGAAACACAGCAACATTCATGTGACTTGGAAATGCAAAGCAAGAAACGCGTAACTATTTTTTTTAAGAAATAAGAAAAATAAAAAACTTCCTGAATGTAGTCTGGTTCTCAAGTTGCTACGTTTTGTGAATGAGGCACTACTTCTCCTCAAGTTCTCACAACTGAGACTGAGTTTCACTCTGCTTGAAGATATGAAGGCATCAAGCCTACCAGCAAGAGTTTCTTACCTCTGTTCAAGAATATCTCAGGGTTGGTAACAATATCCCATCTCTGTGCCAGAATATTCTATCTCTCGGGCAAAACATCTGCTATGCAAGCATATTCCAACAATACATCTGCATATGCCATCATTGTCTTTCTGTGAGATATTTGTCACAATATGCCCCTTCCTGTGCCTCTTTCCCTAACTGTGCCAAACTGTTTGATCATGGGTACAGAATATTAATATTCCAACATCACAGATGACCAGGATAGGCCATCATTCTGCTGGAACTTGCCACAATTCCCCTCATTGTGCCAAAATATGAACCATAAGCCCCGTGTCTTTACAATGTAATCTGTTTTCTATATCTATTTTAAAAGGGTTTCACTTGATCATTGGTGTAGTAATAGGTCAGTCTGTAGAATGTCATGAACTTTGCATGACTCACATGACACTTCAGTTCTCATAAAAACGTCAATTTGTTGAGCAGACCTTCTGCTCACACCCTTAGTTATTTATTATTAGGGCATATAACAGCGTTATTCAGGGGCTTTTGTGCTGCTGAGGCATTGGGAAGCCACTTGTAGTAGGAAAAAGCAAGCTGCGGCATCCTAAAGTGATTCACAGGAGATCATGGGTTGTATAGAGAAGGCAGAATTTAGAACCACGTCAGCAGCAACCTCTTCTGCCATTTTACAGCACTATTCTGCAAGTGTCTATCAAGTGGAGTGTCTTGAGTTGCAGTAGCACGTGAAAGGAGCATTCTTACCTATCCTTCAAAGAAAAGATCATGGATTCCTCTAGTTGAATATGTCCTCCTGTTAGATAATCTGGGGAGGCTTTTGAAAACAATCAATCACCTCATATTTTACCATGATTTCGAATATCCCTTAGAATGCAAAGCAAGACAGGGATATAGTAAGAACACAGACACCACTCGTGCAGCATGATCTCGCCATCCTACATACATTTAGGTTTCTCCACCTGAGATCCCTTTGGCAAAATCCAGAAACCCTCACAAACGCAGCAGCCTGGTCAAGGCATTGAGACATCTATGCTCCTGCATTCAAAAATCCCTCTTATTTTACAATCTTTTTTGTCAAAATTAATTTTGAAAAGCTACTGGTGCATTTTAAAGACAGAATAAGCCACACTATCTCTTAACAGCCTGAAGCCATCCACTGTGCCAGTCCCCCTAGTTGTATAATGGACCCTACTAGAAATGGTTTATAGAAAGTAAAGCTTGCAGAAACCTGTATATGTCATGACAACTTTGTTGGAGTGTGTTTGGGGGACGGGAAAGGGTTTGGGTGTGGGAAGTCAACTTCTTAATGTTACCTGTTACAGTACTTGGTTATTAAAACATTGTCCAACAACTTGTCTGGTTTTATTTGCGTGTATGGGTTGAAGCCTCAAGAAAAATTGTAGCCCCTTCTTAGAAATCTTGTATTATAGATGGCAAGTCGTTTTATGACTGTGGTCACCATTTTATATGCTTGGCCACTGCAAGTAAGCTGCAATTCAAAACCACATCATGTTTTAGGTTGACTAAATTATACAGCAAGAATGGGGAGATTATGCAGAGTAATGCAGCACACTCTGTTACAGTGATATTTTACCATTTTAGCACACAACTACTATTTGGGCAAACATTTCAGCATATTGGTAGTTGTTACGGAAATGAGTAAGGAAATTATCAACTATAAGGTAACTAGTTAACCATGGCCTTCCTCTGCCCAGTACTAATATGGAACTCGTTTAGTAAGGTTTACTCCATCTAAAATAAAAACATCTTACTTTTAATGTGTGAGTTATGTAGTCGATGGTGGATTATGTGGCAAGTATGGTAAATTCATAAATATATCGAAAACATCGCAACTGCAAAATCCCATGAATCTATTGTCACTGAATAAATGGAGAACTATTGGACCAATCCCCACTTTGAAGAATCCAATCGCTCTGCAAGCTAAACTCCGTTTTTTTAGTGGTTAACCTTCTTTAGCCTCTATAATGCCATAAATGGCGTCTCAATCATATGTAGTTCTCAACCTAAGATATTTTAAGACTGCTGCTTAAGTAACCCTTTGCTTACCAGAGCTGAGCTGAGTTACCACAGGTGTTAGCGTGCTTTTGTTACGGAAAGCGGCTGGTAAAATGAAGACAGGTATTTAGAATAAAAAAATAAAACAAACTGAATTTGAACAATGAAGACCAAACCAATTAGTAACCACCTATAAGAATCACAGAGAACAATAAATCAAATGGCAGAAATGTTCATTTCCTGGCAGCTTTTGTTGATCCCGGATGCAGAAACGTGATAGAATAGAGCTTGCTAATGCTCTTCCTTGCCATATCCTTTGTCATTTAGGGTGACCCCGACATGGAGGCAGGCAATTTGTTAGAGAAAATATCAAATGTTTTTGCCTACTTTGCCTTTCTCCCCAAAACCCTTTCCCTTTCAAACCTCTGATCCTAGGACGGTGCAAGAGTGGTGAGATCTTGTGATGTGTGATGAAGTGGTGACGCTGATTGCCTAGCATGAAAAGCACAATGTCCTTGTTAAGGTGACGTTCCGGCACTACCTTTGGAGCGAAGAAAGGTAATGGCCTAAAATACCATGTAAGAAACTTTAGTAAGGCTCTTTGGAGATAACATCGCCCAGTAACCAAGAGCACAAGATCGAGGAAATGACAGCGAAGAAACTACCTATTTTAACTTTTGTGGAATCTTATTTATGACTGATAAGGAGTCAAAGCCAGATCCTGGGCACTGAGGGGTGGTCCCATGCAATAACTAGAGATTGGACACTATGGGGGCCATTTTGACCTTTTAAAGACCGCCGAGGGACCGCCGTGCGGAAGACCGCCAGTGCAGGCGGTTTGCCGATCAGCCCATTATGACCGTTGGCAGCCCTCCGTCCCTTTACGGATGGAGAGCCGCCAACAGCCATACTGGCGGGAGGCGGGGAAGTAGAGGTTGCTCCACCTCCACCGCCACGCCAACAGAACACCGCCCAGCGAATCACGTCCTGTGATTCGCCGTGGAGGTGTTCTGTTGGCGGTGTGGTGTCGGCGGAGCTGCCCCCATGGCTCCCGTCCCCTCCCGGAGGATCGACGGACGAGGTAAGTCGATCGTCCGTTAGGGGAGGGGGGTGGGGTGTGTTGTGTGTTGTGTGCGTGCATGTGGGTGTGGGTCTGAATATGTAGAGGGGGTGTGTGAGTGCGTGTATGCTTGTGGGGGTGATGCGTGTTTGGGAATGAGTGCGTGTATGTCTGTAGGTATGTCTGTATGGATGTGTGCGTGTATATGTGAATGTGGATGTGCATGTCTGACTGTGTGTGTGGATGTTGGCATGTATGTCGGGGTGTGTGCATGTGTGTGTTGGTGGTGCCTGCATGCGTGTCGGGTGTGTGTGAGTTATGTGGGGTTGGGGTTCGGGGTGGGGAGGGGGGTCCTGCCACCTTTGGGGGGGGGGTGGCAGGGGTAGTGGGGGGTGTAAGGGAGGGGGTCGGGGTGGGGGAGACCCCTATCAGTGTCAGGGAAGGAATTCCCTGGCACTGATAGTGCTTACCGCCATGGATTTCATGGCGGTTCAAACCGCTGGAAATCCACGGCGGTAAGCCAGGTCCAAATACTGCCGGTGGTATAGTGTCGGCCGCCGGGCTGGAGACCCAGGTCTCCAGCCCGGCGGGCGGAACGGAGAACCGGCGGATGACCATGGCGGTAACCGCCATGGTCATAATCCCACAAGGTAAGACCGCCAGCCTGTTGGCGGTCTTAACACCGGTTCTCCGCCTTCCGCCAGGGTCGTAATGACCCCCTATACCTGAAAAAAAAAGTGTTTTGAGTCAAAAGCCATATGACCCCACCCTTTGAAGTGTACCCTGAGTTTTCATGAATACACTTACAGATGACAACTGATCTCTGAGTTCTTTAAGAAAATCCAGACCTCTGTGACGTTTGCAAGGCAAAGAACAGTTTCTTACATCAAGTGCCAAAGATATTCCAGTGATTGGAACTCACCTGTAGAGCGATCAGCTGTTATGGCTGACGGAGTCCTACAGATTCTTTTTATGGATACTCCCCTAGTCTGCATGCTCAGCTCTTTATTAACCATCAGCTGTATGCATTGAAAAATAGAAGCAAGGCTCCGTCTGAGTTTAGCTAGACATATCAGCACACAATAGTCTGGAGCCTCAACTCCAGGCTAGGCGTTAGAAATGGGGTCTTTGGTTGACAGTCAGGTTACCCCTTGTTCAAGCAAGGACCCTCACTCTAGACATGGTAAAAGAGAATCACCCTCAGCTAAACCCCCGCTTACCCCCTTGGTAGCTTGGCAGAGCAGTAGGCTTAACTTCAGAGTGCTAGGTGTAAAGTATTTGTACCAACACACACAGTAACTTAATGAAAACACTGCAAAATGACACAACACAGGTTTAGAAAAATAGGAAATATTTATCAAAATAAAACAAGACCGAAACGACAAAAATCCACAATATACAAGTCAAGTTATCAATTATTTAAAAAGCAAAAAGAGTCTTTCTGTAGTTTAAAACACACACTAACATTGTTAGGGTGAAAATGTACCTTGGGTGCATCAAAAATAACCCTGCGCGGTCGAGTGTGCGTCAAAAAGGGCTTGCGGTGCGTCGATTTCACTCACGAGCGAGACCTTGCATCGTTTCTCCTTTCGACGGGCAGGCGTGTCTTTTCTTCTCTCCACAGGAGAGTGATGCATCGATCTGGTCAGCACTCTCGGGTCTGGGCAGGCCTTGCGTTGTTTTTACACACCTAGCAGTGTTTGCGTCGGAAATCCAGCCGCACGATGGTCCGAAAACCACGCAGCGCGAGTTGCGATCTCCTAGCCTCCGTCATCGATGCTGCACATCATTTCTCCAGCTCCGTGCGTCGATTCTTCGGTCGCGTTTCTGGCGAGCATTGATTTTCAGCCACAGATCCAGCAGCGTTTCGTTTCTTCAGCCGCAGATCAGAGTCGCATCGATCTTTTCCCTATACAGCGCTCTGTGCATGGAGTTCCTCCTCTTAGGCTGCCAGCTTCTTCTTTCAGGGTCCCAGGGACTCGATGGGCACCACAGGGCAGAGTAGGAGTCTCTCCAGAGACTCCAGGTACTGGCAGAGAGAAGTATTTGCTGTCCCTGATACTTCAAATAACAGGAGGCAAGCTCTAAATCAAGCCCTTGGAGATCTTCACAAGATGGAAGGCACACAAAGTCCAGTTTGGCACTCTTACTCTGGCAGAAGCAGCAACTGCAGGATAGCTCCACAAAGCACAGTCACAGGCAGGGCAGCTCTTCTTCCTCAGCTCTTCAGCTCTTCTCCAGACAGAGGTTCCTCTTGGTTTCCAGAAGTGTTCTAAAGTCTGTGGTTTTGGGTGCCCTTCTTATACCCAATTTCTCCTTTGAAGTAGGCCTACTTCAAAGCAAAGTCTCTCTTGAATGTGAAATCCTGCATTGCCCAGGTCAGGCCTCAGACACTCACCAGGGGGTTGGAGACTGCATTGTGTGAGGACAGGCACAGCCCTTTCAGGTGTAAGTGACCACTCCTCCCCTCCCTCCTAGCACATGGCTCCTCAGGAAATGCAGTCTACACCCCATCTCCCTTTGTGTCACTGTCTAGTGTGAGGTGCAACCAGCCCAACCGTCAAACTGACCCGACAGGGAATCCACAAACAGGCAGAGTCACAGAAATGGTATAAGCAAGAAAATGCTCACTTTCTAAAAGTGGCATTTTCAAACACACAATCTTTAAATCAACTTTAAAAAAGATGTACTTTTAAATTGCGAGCTCAGAGACCCCAAACTCCACATGTCTATCTGCTCCCAAAGGGATCTACACTTTAATCATATTTAAAGGTGGCCTCCATGTTAACCTTTGAGAGGAACAGGCCTTACAACAGGGAACAATGAATTTAGCAATATTTCACTGTCAGGATATATAAGACACATTACTTTGGGGGTTATTACAACTTTGGAGGAGGTGTTAATCTGTCCCAAATGTGACGGATATACCACCAGCCGTATTACGAGTTCCATAGGATATAATGGACTCGTAATACGGCTGGTGGTATATCCATCACTTTACCGTCACTTTTGGAACGGATTAACACCTCCTCCAAAGTTGTAATAACCCCTTATATGTCTTACCTTAACCATACACTGCACTCTGCCCATGGGGCTACCTAGGGCCTACCTTAGGGGTGGCTTACATGTAAGAAAAGGGAAGCTTTAGGCCTGGCAAGTGGGTACACTTGCCAAGTCAAATTTACAGTTAAAACTGCACACACAGACACTGCAGTGGCAGGTCTGATACATGATTACAGAGCTACTTCTGTGGGTGGCACAACCAGTCCTGCAGGCCCACTAGTAGCATTTGATTTACAGGCCCTGGGCACCTCTAGTGCACTGTACTAGGGACTTACTAATAAATCAAATATGCCAATCATGGATAAGACAATTACATACACATTTTGTAAAGGAGCACTTGCACTTTAGCTCTGGTTAGCAAAACAAAAACAGTAAAATCAAAGTCCAGCACACATCAACAACCTAGGGAACGGAGGCAAAAAGTTAAGGGAGACCACGCCAAGGATGAAAAGTTGAAGGGAAGAGGAAATCAAGGTATCCTGCATCACAATGGAACCAGTAGCACAAGCCTCACATATTACCTCATTCTGTGGCAAATTCTGTCAGTTGAAATAAAAAAAGGACATTCCATTAGAAACCCAGCCCCAGATTTACTAAAGTTTTGCTTCTGGTTTGCGTTACTTTTGTTACAAAAGTAATGCAAACCTGATGCTAGGTGTTAAGGTGGGAATAACTATCTAATTCAAATCTGGATTTGCATTGAATAGTCTCTCAAAGTAGCGAAAAAGTTGCACAATGATCTGTCTGGCATAACTTTGTGTAAAGGAGGCATTCTTTGGTGGTGCTTGGGTGTTTCCATGCAGCGACTCATGGGTTTTAATGCAAATTCATACCTACAAAAATTCGTGGAGAGGGATTTGCGTGAAAATGTTATGCCTCCGCAAAGCAGGCACAACAAGGAAAAATGTTTCCATTTCTCTTCGTTTTTTCCTGCGTTGCATGTGTGCTGCATTGTACAGGTTACATGCATATTGGGTAAAGCCTTAAAGCATATTTTCTGTACTGGAAAGGTCCCCTTTGTATATAAAAAATATATTCCTTATGTAATGCACACCTTCGCACTATGGTATGGGGTATGTGCATTGGCGCATGGCAGCCAAAAGTGCACCAGCCCAGGGAGAAGAAAACAATGCCACATTTTAGTACATATGGCGTTTTTCTGCTCTCTTCCTTTCACGATCCAGAGCACAGCAACTTAAGTTACTGCACTGCATTACATTACATATTAGTAATCTGGGACTCCTTGTGATATTCTCTGTATACCTATATCCTGGTTGAATGTTGGCGTGAATGGAGCACTGGCAGTGTGCAAGTTGTTCAATTTCCCAGATTCCAGCAACATCTGACGAAAAGTGGCAGCGAACACCTGGAGGCTGAGATGCAAACATAAGTATATCATAGTTTGGTTTACTATTACCACAGAACTTGGATCTCACATATACCCTATAACTATAAATAAAATAATTTCAGGTTGTACATGAACCTGGATAGAATACTTATTTTACTAATGTAACACCCTGCCACACTGCAGAAGGATAGGGAATCCCCCCTCCATCTTCTGACTATTCCTCTTCTAATGCACTAGGTCCAGTGCACTACCTATGGAAGTGAACTAATTCACCACTAGACCCTCTAACCTCTCAAATCTAATCAAACAAATCAGGGTAACAGAAGTCTAGGCAGACTACAAAAAATGTCTGCTCAGATCATCTTCATATTTTTCCCCGGCCCAGTGAGGTAGCTGACCACAAGGACTATGGGCCTCATTCTGACTTTGGCGGGCGGCGGAGGCCGCCCGCCAAACTACCGCCGTCAGAATACCGCTGCGCGGTCAAAAGACCGCCGCGGTAATTCTGAGTTTCCCGCTGGGCTGGCGGGCGACCGCCAGAAGGCCGCCCGCCAGCCCAGCGGGAAACCCCCTTCCACGAGGATGCCGGATCCGAATGGAGCCGGCGGAGTGGAAAGGGTGCGACGGGTGCAGTTGCACCCGTCGCGATTTTCAGTGTCTGCTATGCAGACACTGAAAATCTTGGTGGGGCCCTGTTAGGGGGCCCCTGCAGTGCCCATGCCATTGGCATGGGCACTGCAGGGGACCCCAGGGGCCCCACGACACCTGTTACCGCCAACCAGGTTCTGGCGGTCAAAACCGCCAGAACCAGGCTGGCGGTAAGGGGGTCGGAATCCCCATGGCGGCGCTGCCTGCAGCGCCGCCATGGAGGATTCCTCAGGCCAGGGGAAAACCGGCGGGAAACCGCTGGTTTCCCTTTTCTGACCGCGGCTTTACCGCCGCGGTCAGAATTGGCCTGGATGCACCGCCAGCCTGTTGGCGGTGCATCCGCGGTCCCCGGCCCTGGCGGCCCTATATGTTCTCCTAGGCCAGGGTAACAGCTTTTCAATCATGATTTCCAAAGACGAACATCGTTTTAGTGTCTTGCGTGGCCCACCCTAAATGGCAAGGTCAGTGATTACAAACAGGGACAATATGTTAAAGAGTTGGGCTTCCAAAGAGCCATGATACAGTGTTTTATTAATCTTATAACATTCAAAATTATATACATCACTTAGACGGCTTAATGCCAAGATTTGTGTGTTTCTAACACGTAAAAACACAAAGGGCCTCAGGACAACTTTGGCGGTCTTTTGGGAAGATTCCTTAAGTGGCCAAAAGACCGACATGTTCGGGGTAATCCGGCTGCCGTATTACAACTCACACTGTGAAGACCACCAAAAAACATCCAAACATCCGAAACTGCCAGGACACTGAAGGACCATCACCGCCAGCCCAACAAATATCCACCCACCAGGCGGAAGACCATTGGCGGTGCGAACCAAGGTGGTCTCAACTCACATCAGTCAGAACACAATACCACAGTAGATAGTTTGAACACCTCACACCTGACACACATCCACACACCTGACACACCTACTCACTGCACTATATAAAACATCTTAGGCAACCCACAATTTTTTGCAACCAAAATGCCATTCAGATACTCAGATAGGCCAATATATAGAAATAGTGCTCATACACTATAGGTACACATACACATTTCACTCAGCACACACCCCAGATCAGCACAACTGTCACAATTCACACATCACTAGCACACACAATCCACTCGTCTCCCACTCACAATGCAGCACCCACACCTAACCATTTACCCAGCACTGCACCCTTACACTCAGAACACCCCCACACACTACACAACCGCTACCATGTCCCCACAAAAACACCCACATTTCACTGATGACGAGTTGAGGGTCATGGTGGATGAAATTGTCAGGGTACAGCCACATCTGTTTGGAGCAAAGGTCCAACAAACATTGATTACCAGGAAAATGGAGATGTGGCAAAGGATAATTAACAGGATCAATTATCCACGCACAAGGGGCAACATCAGGAAGAGGTGGAATGACCTACGGGGGAAAGTCCGTTCCATGGCATCCAGGCACCAGATAACCATGCAGAAGACTGGTGTTGGGCCCCCACCTCCTCCCCCACAGGTCACATCAGGGGAGGAGAAGACCATGGACATACTGCATCCTG
Source organism: Pleurodeles waltl (assembly GCF_031143425.1). Taxonomy (NCBI): domain Eukaryota; kingdom Metazoa; phylum Chordata; class Amphibia; order Caudata; family Salamandridae; genus Pleurodeles; species Pleurodeles waltl. The sequence continues at coordinate 672,026,284 of NC_090446.1, forward strand.
AGGGCCTGGCTGGAATACCTGGGGGACAGGAGTCTAGTAAGTGCCCACAACATTCATGTCACACGATTGACTAGTCCTGCATGCTTCTGCACCACCAAAATCATCCCCAATCAACTAATTGTACCACTACACATCTCTCCTAATGCCCCTCTCTCACATGCCAGCTCTCTACTCAGCCCAACTGCCCTCACAGCCCTTGGCAATGGAACCTTAACTACAGGCTGATCAGATCACTAAGACTCTCAGAATGCACCAACCCATCAATGTGAAAACCTGGATTGTGCACATCACATCATATTTCATGCATGAATGACTAATGTACTAGCTACACCAATTAGATTGTTCTACTGGGGACCAGTACACAGCAATGACAGCAATGCAATGGCACACATACAATAGCAACCAAAGCAAAACACACACAGCTACAGCTCAGTTACCATTCCCATTGGGCACAGATCAAAGATCCCAAACCAGAAATAGATAGACCTGGTTTGGAAAGAAAGAGGGCTGACTCCATGCACATGCATAACATCTCGTAATAGGACAATTTCACCTGCATACTCACATATTCTGTACCCATGTGCATTGTGCAGCTCAAATGTGAGACAACTACCAAGCCTGACAATTCACTAGGTGACAGAGCTGAACAATCATGACATATATCAGACATATTCAGATTGCAACTGCACAGAAACCTGTACCCAATTAGTATGACAGCTCACAACATGTATTAAGGTAAACACATCACAGAGTTGTATGTACAACTGAGCTATGGTGTGCTGCATCTGTCAATGTCATTGCAGTGAAACATGTAAAACCAATGTCTGCATCTCGCAAATAAGCAACCAAACACACATTCTAACCTAAACTCTGTCTCTCACTCTCTCCACAGGTAACCTTGCCATTGCCACCATGGAAAGGATACAACCTTGCCCATCTGGGGCACCTGGTCAAACTCTTAGCCTCACCCTGCCCACCTCAACCCCTCCCATCCCTGTTACATCAACAACACAGACAACCATTTGCCCCCAAAACTGTGTCACAAGGACTGTTCAATCTATTGTGTGCCCCACAGTAAAGGTACCTGAGTCTAACTTTGACAACCCTGACAATGATGGACATGCAACCACTGGGAATGGGCACACTGTGCCAGGGCACAGGCATGTGGGGGTAGGGTGCGTGGAAGGAAGCTGTGGGTCAGAGGATGGGGCCTCAAAGGAATACAACTGACCAGGAAACCATCTCCCAAGTCTTGGGAGCATACCAAAGTTCCCAAGAAAGGATGGGCTAAATCATCACCATTTTGGGGGAAACTCAAAGGCTGCAGAGGGAACACCACCCAGAAGTCATGCAGCTGTGGCACAAAATGACCACATGGCTACCATTGCAGGGGTACTGAGGGACATCAATACCACCCTCATGACCTTCTCCACACAACATCAGGCAACTTTCACTAGCAATATTACATCTGCCCCTTCTACATCTGTGGCAGCTAGTGGAATGGAGGTCCTGCAAGGGGAAGGACATGCCTCAGACAACCCTCCCTCTGTATCTGAAGACCCCCCCCCACAAACATGGACCTCCACCCAGACATCCAGCTACCAGGAAGTGAACCTGTCCTGATTTACCCCCCCTTGTGTGCACAGATACACCTTGTTGACTGTTCTGAAACCATACTCCATTTTCCCATAGTACAAGGACACAGGACTTATGTATCCAACTGGAGTAGCCGCTACCCTGATGAATACATCAACCATGACTTCACTCATCATTTTCATTTTCATTTATGCACTTTCATTTTTGCTGGTAGTCTCTTGATATGCACAATAAATCACACTTAAACACAGCTACTGTATATCAATCAATCTATCAATCAGATATTTGGGGTCTCAAGGCGCTGGGGGGGTGCTACTGTTCAAAGAGCCAGGTCTTGATGCGCTTCCTTAAGGTCAGGATGTCTTGGGTTGTACGTAGGTTGATGGGGAGGGAGTTCCAGGTTTTGGCGGAAACGTGGGAGAAGGATCTGCTGCCGGTTGTGGTACTGTGCTTGCGGGGGACGGTTGCAAGGGCGAGGTTGGCGGAGCGGAGCTGGCGTGTCGGGACGTGGAAGTTGAGACGCTCGTTGAGGTAGGCCGGTCCGTTGTTGTGGAGAGCTTTGTGGCCGTGGATTAGGAGTTTGAAGACGATCCTTTTGTTGACGGGTAGCCAGTGGGGGTCTTTGAGGTGGGCTGAGATGTGTTCGTGGCGAGGTAGGTTGAGGATGAGTCATGCTGAGGAGTTCTGGATGCGCTGGATTTTCTTCTGAGCTTGGCTGTTGTTCCCGCGTAGAGGGTGTTGGCGTAGTCCAGACTGCTGGAGTAGGTCGTCGTCCTCCAGGAAGCAGGAAAGTTGGTTGTTGACTATCTTCTCGCTCACCTTCGCAGGGAAGGGGAGTAGGGAGATAGAACAGAAGTTTTTGAGGTCTTCGGGTCGGCTTTGGGCTATTGAGCAAGGCGTTGACCTAGGCGTGTTTCCAGTTCTCCGGGAAGATGGCGGTCTCAAAGGAGCTGTTGATGATGGTCCGGAGTTGGGAGGCAATGATTTGGCTGGCTTTATTGAAGATGTGATGAGGGCAGAAGTCAGCGGGAGAGCTAGACGGGATGGTGCTCATGGTCTTGGTGGTTTCCTCGTCATTGGTGGGGGTCCAGGCGCTCAGTACGTTGGTGCAGCAGGATCCGATGGGGTCGACCTTGGTGGTGGTGGTGGTGGGAGACAGCAATGCAAAGCTTCCATTGATGTCTGTGATCGTGCCGTGAAAGAAGGTGGCGAGGGAGTCGCAGAAATCTTGCAAGTGGGGTGGGTCGGCGGAGCAGGACTTAGGGTTGGTGAGTTCCTTGATGATGCTGAATAGCTCCTTGCTATTGTACACGTTGTTTCAATTAGTTCTTTGTAGAAAGATCTTTTGGTGGACCGGATGAGCTGGTGGTGTTTGCGAATGGCTGATTTGAGGGCGGCGAGGTTACTTTCTGTATGTTCTTGGCACCAGATCTTCTCGGCTTTCCGGCATTCTCGTTGGGTGGCCTGAAGGTTTGTGGTGAACCAGGTAGCTTTCTTGTTGGCACGGGTGATGGTGGTTTTCTTGAGTGGGGCGAGGATGTTGGTGCAGTCTTCAAGCCACTGTTTGAGGTTGAGGGCGGCGGTGTTGGGGTCGTTGGTTGTGGGTGGTAGGGCGTGGGTGAGGTTGGAGATCAGTTGGTCCTTGGAGATCTTGTTCCACTTGCGGTGGGGGATCTGGAGCTGTTGGTGGTGGCTGGTGGGTTTCAGGAAGGAAAAATTAACAGAACAGTGGTCGGTCCAGTGGAGCTCGGTGGTGTGAGTGAAGGTGATGTGGATGCTGGAGGAGAAGATGGTGTCGAGTATGTGACCGGCTAAGTGGGTGGGCGAGGTGACCAGTTGCTTGAGGCCGAGGTTGGTGAGGTTGTCCAGTAGGGCAGAGGAGTTGCTGTCGCTAGTGTTTATGTGTCCTTACTAATACATGTACAATAGTCATGCTTTCCATCTTTGGTCTACTCATGCCCCTTGTATCCAAATGCCCGTGTAATGGTCATCTGACAGAGACTCCCTCAGCAGGAGACCATTAACACAGAAATGTCACAGGACAGATGTCAGAGAGGTTGAAATCCAGGTCAACACAATTGTATAGGCAGTATTCCAATCTGCAAATAGAGCAGAGCATAGAGAACCATCAGGATTTATTCCATGATGTTTTACAATGCACATATAAAGGTTATAGAAGTCAGGCTCACACCAAACAACATACAAAGCAGGGGCATACAGATAGGACCTCTATATCACCAGGTAGAGGCTAATTACATACCCATACCATAACTACTAATTCACATATCCCATGGAACACACACAAAACACAACAGAGAAACCAAGTACTCAAAACATACACTAACATAGACCCCATACCTGTAGGATTGTCAGTCACCTCTGTCAGTATACAGTTACATGGACCTTGACAACAAAGTTGTAACATACACAGCTAGGTTCCATGGCCATCACAAAGTACGCAACCCATTGTGAAGCGAGAGGCCATGATCCCCCTTCAGGGGCCACAAACTTCACTTGACACATCCTACACAATTTAACATCCTCCTTAGCCCCATAAGTAAATGTAAAGGACTAAGGTTTAACAACCCCACTTGTATGGATGAGAACCTATCAAGGTACCACCCCACTGAAACGTAACTCATGTAACCAGGTATCTGTCAGGTACATCTCTCATGTCTGTCAGCAATGACCATTGGCTACTGACAATGAATACTCAAGCCTAGGTTGAAGAGCCAAACATCACATAGACAAATCAATGAGTGGGAGGAAAAGAGGATAGGAGAGTGCATGATACATACCTCTAATCTAAGATGTCATTACCAAAAGTGTATGTCAGCATCTGCTGTAAAAATACATGAAAAAGCAGAACATACTGTCCTGTAAACATTACAAACTATCAGTCTGCATCCACAACTCACACATACGCTTTGAAGCGCATTACACTCTCACTGATGAAATGATAAAGGAGGTCTAATGGCAGCTATCTACTACAAGTTGTCACATTCATCACAAGAGGTCCAATTCATATACTTGTATGTCAGTTGAAGTGCTGATTGATGAGATCTGTCCTAGAGTCACCTGCTCCTCCTTCCTCAGACTCTTCATACCTTGCCATATCAGCATTTCCAGCCACTGGTCCAGCTGCCTCCCCCTAATCTGCTAACAATGGTATCTGACATCTCAGGACTAGATTGCCGAGCATGCAACAGACAATTATAATTTGGCATACCTTGTTGGGCGAGTAGAGAAGGGTTCCTCCAGGTAGGTTCAGGCAACTGAATCTCGCCTCAGAAGCCCAAATGTTCACTCTATTACATGCCTTGTCCTCCTATCGACCTCATTGTAACGGAGTTCCCCTGGCGTGGTTGGGTACCTCACTGGTGTCAACAGCCAAGAATGGTTTGGATAACCTGAGTCACCTGTGAACACAACAGTAGAACAACTGAAATTGAATGTGGTACTGACTACATTGTGATGACAGGGGACAAAACTCACAAACACGCACTACAATGAAAACTTACCAACCAGCCAGGCCCTCTCTGTTTGGAGTTGTGCCATTAGATGTTGGAAATTGCTGTTCTGCATGATGTAGGAATCATGACTAGATCCTGGATACTTGGCTGTGACTTGTGAGATCGACTGGTCTGCCAGACACACCATCTGATTGTTGATTGAGTGGTGGTTCTTCTTCTTCCTATACACTGGTTCATTCACACTGGGAGAGACCAAGGCTACATGGGTGCCATCAATGGCTCCTACCACATGTGGAATGTGTCCCATCTCATAAAAGTCTGCCTTCACACAATCCAAATCCGCTTGGTGGGGAAACCTGATGTAGCTGTCCAGGTGTCTCAACAATGCACACAGTACATCCTTCAAAAACAGACTGAACATGGGCTGAGACATCTCTGCTGTTAAAGCCATTATATTCTGAAAGAAGCCAGTGGCCAGGAAGTGTAGCACTGACAAGACCTGAATGATGGAATTTATGCCAAAGGGATTGTGAATGGCAGCAATCAAATCTGGCTCGAACTAAGTACAAAGATCCATGATGGTATGACTATTAAGATGATATATCTGGATGACATGCCTTTCCTTCATATTGTCCAGGTCTACTAGTGGACGGTACACTGGAGGTGGTCTCACTCTCCTCATGGCAGCATAACTGTGTTGGCAGAAATGGAGATTCAATGAGTTCTGCAGTATGCACACATCATGTACACTTTGTTTATTACCTCACACCCAACATGTGTAGAGGATGACTAGCACATCTGACATTACAGTACAGCCCATAGATATGCACCAATTCCACCTTCCTTGGTGCATATTGGCAACTATGGCAATATGATTATACATATGATACTAATTTAAGAGGATAAGTGTGTATGTCGTAACTGGCCTGCAGTAATCATACATATGTCTTGAAATAGATCAATATCTACCCATTAACAATGAACCTCAGAGTAGCTGTACAAAGTCATCACCATACTTACACACTCAACACAACTTTAACTTCACATTTGCACAACATGTTGCATAAACATGATGGCAGTACATACAGATATACAGCACTTTAGGGGAGTAAGTGAATGACACAGATTTGTATACATTGCTATTAGATCTGACCGCCTTAGGGTGGTCATCCCTAACGTTTTGCCTGCCTCCCTCCACTTTTTAGATAATGTTCTTGCTGGTTTTAAGACTCTGTGAACTTTACCACTGCGAACCATTGCTAAAGTGCATATGCTCTCTCCCTTTAAACATGGTAACATTGGATCATACCCAATTGGATTATTTAATTTACTTATAAGTCCCTAGTAAAGTGCACTATGTGTGCCCAGGACCTGGGGATTAAATGCTACTAGTGGGTCTGCAGCACTGATTGTGCCACCACTTAAGTAGCTCCTTAACCTTGTCTCAGGCCTGCCATTGCAAGGCCTGTGTGTGCAGTTTCACTGCCAAATTCGACTTGGCATTTAAAAGTACTTGACAAGCCTAAAACTCCCCTTTTTCTACATATAAGTCACTCCTAAGGTATGCCCTAGATAACCCATAGGTCAGGGCGCTGTATAGGCAAAAGGCAGGACATGTACCTGTGTAGTTTACCTCCTGTCCTGGTAGTGTAAAACTCCTAAATTTATTTTTACACTGCTGTGAGCCCTGCTCCCTTCATAGGCTAACATTGGGGCTGCCCTCATATATTGTTAGAGTGGTAGCTGATGATCTGAAAGGAGTAGGAAGGTCATATTTAGTATGGCCAGAATGGTAATACAAAATCCTGCTGTCAGGTGAAGTTGGATTTAATATTACTATTTTTGAAATGCCACTTTTAGAAAGTGAGCATTTCTCTGCACTTAAATCCTTCTGTGCCTTACAATCCACGTCTGGCTGGGGTTAGTTGACAGCTCCCTTGTGCATTCACTCAGACACCCCCCAAATACAGGATACTCAGCCTCACTTGCATACATCAGCATTTTGAATGGGTCTTCTTGGGCTGGGAGGGTGGCGGGTCTGCCACTTGCATGTCAAAGGACAGTAGCCTGCCCTCACACAAAGGACTGCCACACCCCCTACTGGGACCCTGGCAGACAGGATTGAAATGAAAGGGGACCATGTGCACTTCTAAGCCACTCCTTGAAGTCTCCCCAACTTCGAAGGCACATTTGGGTATTTAAACAGGGCCTCTGTCCCTACCAACTCAGACACTTCCTGGAGAAGAGAACCTGAGCCAGAACATGCATCCTGCCAAGAAGACCTACCTGGTTTCCCAAAGGACTCACCTGTCTGCTTTCTCTGAAGGACTGCTGCCTTGCTGTTGCCCTGTTGCCTTGCTGCTCTCTGGCTCTGCTGAGAAGTGCTCTCCAAGGGCTTGGATAGAGCTTGCCTCCTGTTCACTGAAGTCTCAGGACCAAAAATAATTCATCTCAACAAGAAGGACTCCTTGTGCGTCGAAATTCAACGCACAGCCTGCCAGAAATGACGGACAGCCTGCACCGCAATGAAAAATTCAGAGCATGCCAAACCGGAACGACGCAGCCCGACTTCCAATCGAGAAGATCGACTCAGCGTCAGTGTAGTGACAGGGATTTTGATGCACGGGCCACTGGATCGATGCACAGCCAAGCCGGAACAACGCAGCCTGACTTCCAGAAAGGAATCGACGCAGCACCTCCTGTGCAGTGGATATTTCGACGTAATGCCCACCGAATTGACGCAGCTCCTGTGACTTTCATCCTGCCAGTGCAGGAAATCCACGCATCATCCGCAGGGCGTCCGAAAACCCCGCAACCCGAAGAGGAACCACGACCGAGCACCGGAAATCGACGCACAGCCGTCCCTGCGTGAAAACGAAACGACACACCGCCGTGTGCGGCCCGAGAAACCAAAGCACACCTCTTTGTTTCCACGCATCTCCTCTTCTGCAGTTCTTTGCAGAGATTTTGCACATGAACCACGTACTTTGTGCTTGAAAGAGACATTTATTTATTTCAAAAGACACTTTATATCACTTTTGACACTTTATATCACTTTTAAAGTGATATCTCAACATATGCTTATTGCATTTTAATCGTTTTGACCTGCATCTTATCAGATAAATATTATATATTTTTCCAAACACTGTGTGGTGTGTTTTTGTGGTGCTATACTGTGTTATTGCATGATTTATTGCACAAATACTTTACACACTGCCTTCTACATTAAGCCTGACTGCTCAGTGCAAAGCTACCCGAAGGTGGGCACAGGATAATTTGGATTGTGTGTGACTTACCCTGACTAGAGTGAGGGTCCTTGCTTGGACAGGGGTTAACCTGACTGCCAACCAAAGACGCCATTTCTAACGACTGCCATTTATGAAAAGTGCACAAAATAGCAGATGCCTGACCTACTGTACTGGATAGGTGGAAGTAACCTAAGTCTGCCGGCGGAAGTCGACATGGAGGTAGGCGGTCTCAACTGCTGTGTAACTTACCATTGGTAAACAAGGCTGTCTTTGGCGGACTTGGACCAATGGCGATGTCTGCCAGTGGTGATGGTCATATATGTGTGGCTGTGCACTATTACTCACTTGACTCCTGGTACTGTTGCCAGCAAGACCTCCATGACGTGAGCTGCTGTGTACTGTATCTGGGAGCCATCATGCCATGTTCGGCAGGTGATAAGGTCCCTGCCTTCACCCTGGAAGAGCTTGAGTAGCTAGTGTAGGAGGTCCTACCCCTGTGTGGACAATTATATGGGGCACCAGAGGAGCAGGTGAGTCCAGGGGCATATTTATACTCCGTTTGCGCCGAAATTGTGTCGTTTTTTTTTACGCAATTTCGACGCAAAACTAACTCCATATTTATACTTTGGCGTTAGACGCGTCTAGCGCCAAAGTCCATGGAGTTAGCGTCATTTTTTAGCGTGGACACCTACTTTGCGTTAATTATATGCAAGGTAGGCGTTCCCGTCTAAAAAATCGACTCCGAGGCATGTGCGTGGGATTTATACTCCCGGGCAAAAATCACGCCCGGGAGTGGGCGGGTAAAAAAAAATGATGTACGGCCGCTTTTGCGCCGTTTTTTAGCGCCTGCAAAAGGCAGGCGTTAAGGGACCTGTGGGCTCTGAAGGAGCCACAGGTGCCCCCCCATGCCCTCAGGGACACCCCTTGTCACCCATGCCCACCCCAGGAGGACACCCAAGGCTGGAGGGACCCAGCCCAGGGAAATTAAGGTAAGTTCAGGTAAGTGTTTTTTTTTTGTTTTTTTTTGTGGCATAGGGGGGCCTGATTTGTGCCCCCCTACATGCCACTATGCCCAATGACCATGCCCAGGGGACAGAAGTCCCCTGGGCATGGCCATTGGGCAAGGGGGCATGACTCCTGTCTTTGCTAAGACAGGAGTCATTTCTATGGGGGTTGGGAGTGAAAAAAAATGGCGCAAATCGGGTTGAGGCGAAAAAATTGCCTCAACCTGACTTGCCCCATTTCTTGACGCCCAAGCTCCATATCCCCCTACGCCGGCGCTGCCTGGTGTATGTCGTTTTTTTTAACGCACACCAGATGGCGACGGCGGCTAACGCCGGCTAACGTCATTCAATAAATACGGCGCCCGCATGGCGCTTCACAATGGCGTTAGCCGGCGCTAATTTTTTGGACGCAAAACTGCGTTGGCGCAGTTTTGCGTCAAAAAGTATACATATGGGCCCCAATGTCTTAGCCATGTGTGACAGGTGTTCTGTGTAAGGTTGAATCTGGCATGTGAACTTGTGAGAGTGTTGATGCATGTATGTTCTGCTTTCCTACATATCTCATATCGGAGCTTACAGAACCTCTCTGGAATGCACTTCTGAGTTCAAAGAAGACCTTTATTGTTGTTAATTCTTCCCCACCCAAAAGTTCTTGAAAGACGAATTAGTAGATTTCAAGCACACAAAGTAGTCGCAGCAAGAAAACAAAATATATCACAGTACTTCTCAGTTGCAATGTACACAGCAAATATATAGTATATTCAAAGCAAAGCATAAAAGTCAAATTCATCACTGTATGGGCAAGGCGGCAGGGCCTAAATATTCAGCTTCATCTTTCTGGGGTCTGCAAGTTGATGACTCCGGTCAACTGCGAGAAAGAGATTATCTACCCAAACGGGAGACTGGCAACTGACGTCTAGCTCCAGCCTGAAGTCAAGCAGATTCGAATCTAAATCACTGTAGCCCAGAGTCATCCTTACAAAAGCGTGCCCCCCTCCTCTCAGACTCAGGAAAACTACGCAAGCCTTTGGAGACTGGCCAGATCTCCTAGACTTCTCCTATTCCCAAGGCTGAGCAGAAAGGAAAACACCAAGGGGGTCATTCTGACCCTGGCGGTAAATGCCGCCAGGGCAGAGGTTGGCAGTAGCACCGCCAACAGGCTGGCGGTGCACCGCTGGGCATTCTGACCGCGGAGGTACAGCCGCGGCCAGAAGCGGAAAGCCGGCGGTGTACCGCCGACTTTCCGCTGCCCATGGGAATCCGCCAGCTGCGCCGCCATGGGGATTCTGACACCGCATACCGCCATCCTGTTCCTGGCGGTTCGCCCGCCAGGAACAGGATGGCGGTATGGGGTGCCGTGGGCCCCCGTAAGAGGGCCCCACAAAGAATTTCAGTGTCTGCAATGCAGACACTGAAATTTGCGACTGGTGCAACTGCACCCGTCGCACCTTCCCACTCCGCCGGCTCCATTCTGAGCCGGCGTCCTCGTGGGAAGGGTATTTCCCGCTGGGCTGGCGGGCGGACTTTCGGCGGTCGCCCGCCAGCCCAGTGGGAAACCCAGAATGACCGCCGCGGTCTTTTGACCGCGATACGGTCTTCTGGCGGTTCCCGCTTGGCGGGCGGCTACCGCCGCCCGCCAAGCTTAGAATCACCCCCTTAATGTCTAATGTCATGTCAAAGCCAATAGGAAGCTAAGCTGAATACAGAATGTAATGTCTAATATCATGTCAAAGCCAATAGGCAGCTAAGCTGAATACAGAATGTAATGTCTAATATCATGTCAAAGCCAATAGGCAGCTAAACTGAATACAGCATGTCAAAGCCAATAGGCAGAATACAGAATGTAATGGCTAATGCCATGTCAAAGTCAATAGGCAGCTAAACTGAATACAGCATGTCAAAACCAATAGGCAGAATACAGAATGTAATGGCTAATGCAACGTCAAAGCCAATAGACGGCTAAACTGAATACAGAAAATAATGGCTAATGCCATGTCAAAGCCAATAGGCAGCTAAACTGAACAAAACAAATAATGTGCTACTGGTGAACATTGAGTAACTAATATGCACAGTGGTGAAACACAAAGTCATTGGTCAAACACAATTAATAGCATCACAGTGCAGATGGCATAATGTGAAGACGTATATGAAGAGACGATGGGAACGTGTGCCTACTTGCTGTGACTGATGAGTAATGACCACTCCTATAGGTATGGCGCATGTGTACATGACTTTCTCCTTTTGTCTATGTCATCCTTGCAGGTCAACACCCATCAGAAGAAGGGGATTTGGTGTGCCATCGCCAAGCAACTGCAGACCCTTTGGGTCCACAGCCGGCGGAGCACCCATTACAGAAAGCGGTGTGAGGACCTGAGACGCTGAGCCAGAAGACTGCTGAAGCTCAGCTGGGGATGTCCTCCCAACAAGGGAGATGTGCCCGTTGGACCCTGACCCCCCCCTAATGGCCCACATTTTGGCAGTGGCCTACCCTGAGGTGGATGGACATTTGAGGGAAGCACAGCAGCCACAAGGGGGTAAGTACTGACTGACTCCATGTACTTCACTCTCGTAGTAAGGTGTTTGCTGTCACACTTTAGCAGCTGTGACACTGTAGTAGGTACTAGTGGGAGTACTATGTATTCCCAGTAGTATGTATGTTGACTACTGGGAATACATAGTACTCAAGGTGGCTGTCTAATAGATGGAGATATGGCCTTAGGGTTGTAGATGTGTACATTTGGATCACCTCTGTCAAGGAATTTCTATGTCTGCATGTGCAGAAGCACAATTGACAGTGCCACATGTGTGACTCTACCCACCCATGTTAATGCATGTAAGCTGCTGTATCATCCTACCATCTAGAAATTCCAGGTCCATTATTCTCGATATATGTCTGTGTAGCTCTAAGGTGTCTGTCCACTCCCATCTGTGAAGATCAGCTGTATTTGCTACATAGAGCCTGACATATTTGTTACTGGGCCTAGTTACCTTTTGTCCTGGTACATCGTTTGACTCAATGGGAGGCTGGCATCTCATTCAGAATAAGCATTGGACTATTCATATGGGTTTGTGGAGGTGTCTCCATTGTCCCTTCACATTCATACAATGGGGTATGTGAAGATTGTAACTGAAGGACATCCTACTATGGGTATCTGATTTTATATTTTTACTCTTACCATGCATGTGCATGCCATTGATATGTGGGCAAATCACATTTATCGCAATACCTTTATTTTTAGAGGAGGTAAGTGGTTAGGCTTTCCTACCCTTTGACAATTTGCTATGTCCATGCTATATGTGCCAATACTCTACAAATAATAGTGCAAAATATGGTATTAGCTGCCTACATCATGTCACAATGGTTACTTGGTGGCAGATATTGTTGAGTGGAACAATCATTGCTACCCTTAGCCTAGGTGATGTGGTCGTTTTGGAAAGGAATTGTTTTTGGTGCGCCTCATATTTCAAGATGTTATAGTTTAGCTGTACTACTAATCATTATACTGGGGTTGTTGCTGTGGGATATGTTGTCAGTGCAATAGTAGTTGTATAGGTCCATGCGTACATCATGTGTACATGTCTTTTCAGTGGGATATGTGTGTTGTCTGGACTTAGCTATTGGAAAACACATGTCAGGAATGGGGTGAGTCATGTTGGTGTACTCCTGTTGTCATGTCGTGGCTCGGTATCTGCATGTCAGTTGGAATGTGATGTGCCCTATTAAGAATTAGTAGGCTGTCCTTTCTCTAGTTGTAATACCGCTCTCTGTGATAGTCAGTGGATGTCTCATGTGTGCTAGGTTGGCCACTATAGCTGTACATGCATGCATGTGTGAAATGGAGTAACTGTGAATTGTGACTGCAGCTATTCCTCTACGAATTGGTACATGTAGTGACATAGCTGTTCTCAAGTCACGGAAAGTAACAATTTGATGGCAACTGTTTGGGACTGCCACATGTTGTGTCTTCATCAGAAATTGTATCTACTGTATCGTATGTGTAGAGAGGGATCAGCTAGGCATGTGATTGCTATGGGAGGTGCTCTGTCGTTTGTGAATAGAGTTGTCTGTACTTGCATGGAACATGATTTATGGACATGGACTGCTCAGGTGTTGATTCTAAACATGCATTTCCTATTGGTGATAAGATTATGGAGAATTATGACCTGGGTTAGTACGGAATAGCAGCTTTAGCCAGGGCATGATGAGTATGCTGACATAGGTTTACAGTTGATTTGATGGAATGCTCCAGTTGTGCTACCTTACATTGATAATGATGTCAGTGAGAGAGATGACAATAAGAAGTGGATAGATGTAACATGTTTTGACATGATGTAGGATCTGTGGTGTTCTAAATGGGATTCCCTAACCAGGAGATGCATCCCTACAGTTGTGCATGTTGTAATGTGTGTATGTGAAGATTGTGATGTCCCTCTCAATCTCTCCCTCCCTCTCTCTCTCTTTGTGTGCATCAGCATCGGCAGGCAAAGGAGACGGGACACAGGTGAGTAGGGATGCTGCAGCCACGGGACCCGGAGTGCTGAGACCACCGATAGCAAGGGATCCAGTGGCCCAGATGGCAACAGGAGTGCCACAGGGGAGACTGGATCCAGCAGATCATCTTCTGAAACCTCCTCCAGTGGATACTCCCTGGCGGTGGTGGATGCATCTGAGACGACCCGAGCACCATCTTCGTCCACCACCCCCATTATGACCACCGCCCTCCCTGTAGCTCCCCACCCTGTTGTCCATGCCTGCTCACCCAAGATAGTGGGCATCTCCTTTGCTGCAGGCACCTTTGATCCTGCACCCATCAGCCCTGCTGCCCTCAGTGAGGAGGTTATTGTCCTCCTGAGGTTGATCTCTGTGGGTCAGTCGACCATCGTGGATGCCATCCAGGGACTGGCAACTCAAGTCCAACAGAGTAATTAATGCATTCCTGGAGGGTATTCATGGTGCACTAGCTGGCCTAGAGAGATCCTTTCAGGCTTTGGCCTCCACACTGATGGCAGCCAGTCCCCCTTTGTCTTCCGTCCCCCCTCCACCTTCCTCTTCCCAATCTCAAACCCCTCTTCCCCGACCCACCCAAAACACACAAACAGAGAAGCATGCATCCACCACAAATCCAATGGTAGAGTTGACAAGCACCACAAGCTCCACCACTGGCATGCACACAAGCAACATCTGCCTGCAGACACACCAACAGTCACTACCTGCCCTAAAACCCCCACCACCCCCAGCATCACATACACAACACCTGACAGGCCTGCAGTCACCACCAACATATACCGAAACAGCCACTACACCTATCTTACCCACCGACATCAAGACACCAGAACCTTAGACATCCAGCCGTCACCACATCTGCCATAAACACAGACACGGCTACATGCAGCACATACACCATGCCTTCAGTCACCACCCCATCAGACAGTCATCCATCTACCACTGCATCTCCCAGCACCTCCACCCCCTCCTCCCAAGACACATAAACGCCCACACTCACCCACCCAACAGACACTCACCATCCAAAAGCATACCTTGCACACACATGCACCCAAGACATCCACCAAAACACCCCAGACAACCACTTCCTCTTCCTCCACACTCAAACCCTTCTGCCATGACCTGATGTCTAAGAAAACTTTCCTCTGAGTTGTGCCTTTTCCCTACTCCTCTCCCCCCGTGTGTCCCCCACACATGCTCTGTGACCCTCCCCAAGTCCAGCCCTTCCACCTCCACCACCTCCCCTGCTCCCCTGCAAGTACCATTGCCCCTCCCCCACCAAGAAGTCTACCCCTCCTAAGAGTTCCTAACCCTCCCCTAAGCCTTAAGCTAAGCCCTCCTCCCAAAGCCAACCCGAAGGTCCCACTCCTAACCCTAAGCCCAACCCCCTCAACCCTAAGCCCAACCCCCCAGACCTCCCTCTAACCCCTGAGGTGCCTGCCTGCCCCCTTGATGCTCCCGCCTGTGGAGGTTACTTGGCAGTCAGCAGTCAAGTTGGGGGCACACACATGTGCTTTGTGTGCATTTTGCACAATATTTTCTTGGACTGGCTTCTGGCCTTGGACATTTTAACTATATTTATTTGGACAAACCTGTTGTTAGTTTCAACATTACATCTTTGTCCTCTATTTATTTTTGTAGGGCAGATGTGTTCTTGGCTGACTTTGTGTGTGTGCATTTGTGTGTTAGTGGTGACTGTGCTGCCTGTTATGTCTGGGCAGCATGTGTGGTTTTATGCAGAGCATTTGTCCCCCAGTGATGGGTGTGTGTTGTGTGATGGGCATGTGTATGTTGAGGACATGGTATTGTGTTGGTATTGTGTTGTGTTTATGTTGACATATGTTATTTGCAGTGCAGTGCGCCTGTGTGTGGTTGTACCATGTGCGTGAGTGTGTGTGGGGATTGGTATGTCAGATCTATTGTGAGGTGTGTTTGCAGGGTATGACATATACCTCGTTGTTTGGATGTGTGATTGTGGGTGTTAGCTCTCTGGTGTTGTTACGTTGTGTTATATGTATGATTAGTCAAGTGGTGTTGTGTATTGTGGGTGCTTAATATATCCGACGGGAACATTGTCTCTGCTGGCCTGCAGGTGGCTTCCGTCGACTGTGGTGGTCTAGCCGCCAAAGGCAGTCCTAGCGGTGGATGGCTGTATTCTGTTGTGACTACCGCCATGGTCATAATTTGATAGTCTTCACCGCCGATATGACAGTCTGGAGTCCGCCAAACTCATAAAGGCCTCCTCAGTCATTTAATTTTGGTTTTGAGATGACTCAGGGACCATGACCCCTTCATCGGAGCTACCCAGTCCTTCTTAAATTAAGAGAGGGCTTAATACTGCTACAGGTATACCTACTTTGTGGTAGACCAGAGGCAGTGGGAGAGTGCATTCCTGAAGAACGGTATTACTCTAAGCTAGCATCCTTTTCAGAAAACACCCATAGTAGTGAGCTTAGCATTATACCTACATTAATGCTGCACTCTCACTTGATATAAAGAGGACCCGGTGTCTTTTGTGCAGGTGTCATGATACCTTTTTGATAGCTATTGAGGTTGTGAGGATGTGTCAGTGATACTTTAGAAAATTATCTATCTCTCACTCTCTCTTGTAGTGAATACTAGCCCAGGAGAAAGCCCACAATTGCAGCTTCTGTTGTACATGAAGCTGTGAAATCAGTTAACACTCTTGGCTTTCATGCAACAAATGTAATCTTAATTAGTACAAAATCTACAGTAGTACAGTAGATCTAGCAAACACACATGATGAACCAAAACATGAAAATTGAAAAGTGACTAATAATGTTACTTTGCACTTAGAAAATGGGGTGGAAAATGGCAGCAGAACTAATGTTTCAAACTATTTCATGTAACAGATGTCATGTCCTGAATGTCTGTAAAATACAGAGAACAGATCTGCAGGTGGCAATTTGTGGAACTTGCTGACACTGTAGGAAGATTTTGTGAAGATGGTGAACAGCTAACGTCTACCCTTTCCTTCAGTATTGAGCTCGAGAGATCCACCCACTGTGAGCCTGCTACATTTTGCTCTAAATGTAGCACAGAGATTAAATGAGGATGAGGTATACATTGGCCCCAGAAAACTGCAAACACATTTTTTTTTTACTATTGTTTTATGTAGAGAGACCATAGCTCCAAATACAATTAAGATACTTTGAATTAATTATATGCATCATTATTAATAATTATACATAATAAACATATATATATTTTTTACCGTGGGTGGGATTTGTTTTTAATTTATACTTCTGAAAAAATAATGTTCATTTAATATATTTGAATGAATGAAATATGTAATTCAAGATAATGTAATAGCGCTGTAACATCTTTATTTTATTCTATATTAAAATATTTTTACTATTTTTTTCAAGTATAGTACATTTTTTTTAACTTTCCCAATACCTCCATTACTGGGCCGGAGATTATCCTATGATAAACCATAAGTATAATTTAAAATGTTTATCAAACGTAAAAAAACATACAAATATTTGATTTTTTACAAAATAATGTAAGTTTCTTAGTTAACAAGTCGACCTAAATAAAGAAGTTACAGCACTAATAACTTAATTTTGAATTAATTTAAATATTTTAAATTAAATTAGTATTTTTTTCAACTGTTTAATACAAAAAACAACCAAAAGTAAAACTATATATTTTATATATATATATATATTAATAATTATTAAACATTAGATATACAATTAATTTTAAGTAATTTACTTATATTTTTATAAAAATGAATGTTACATTACTGATTATATATACACAATTATTAAAGTATGTGAAGCTAAAATAAAGTGTGCTTT
Source organism: Pleurodeles waltl (assembly GCF_031143425.1). Lineage (NCBI taxonomy): Eukaryota > Metazoa > Chordata > Amphibia > Caudata > Salamandridae > Pleurodeles > Pleurodeles waltl. The sequence goes on from NC_090446.1 coordinate 672,043,933, forward strand.
ATTATTAGATAATGCTTGCACATTAAATTAAATTTGGAATATTTAATTATTATAAATAAGATAATTAATGTAATGCTATTTACTACGAAATCCCTACCTTAATTGTTTACTATGGAAGCGTGTTGCAGCGTCAGTGGTACACCATGTGTGTTGCTGGACTTGCTATTCCTCCTTTTTTCACAGTGGTAACTTTACACCCATAAACATAGGTACATCCCTCTATTCCAGAGAGTGGAGTCATGTAATTGTACATGACTCCACTCTTGTACATGACTTTACGCTTGAATTTTGTGAATAGCCCAAAGTAGTAAAGATCATTAAACATGTAAAAGTAAATTTACTAGCAGATTTACTTCTGTGAATAATCCTCATTGCATTTCGCTCTTGAGTTTCACATTGTTGGCAAAGATACTACTTTTGTAAAAGTGGGACTCAGCCTACCACTGAGTGAACCAAAAGGGGAAATCCCTGTGACACAGCTGGGTGTAGTATGTTCTGACTCTAACTAATTTGATGGGCCCTTTCAGTAAGAGTTCCCAAGATGCTACCAAACTGCAGACATTTCCTAATAATCTCTTTATTCTTTCTACTCAACGATTGGCTCTTCAACACTTCTGAGATGGAATATAGACATTTCTGTCAAGAATTGTTTCATTTTCTTTAAGGAGAACTGAACTTCAATGTCAGTTACATGTAAACTAGAGCTACCTTCTCTCCAAATGTGTTTATGAGAAAGTTGCTGAGTGCTTTAAGTAGTGATGATATACGCAATGTTTTAGAAAATGTGAATGGTTATCAACCCACAAAAATGAATTTTCCACTAATGTTGGTGAAATTGAATGGTCCCACTATATACAGTGCTAACTTGGTCCAAGGCTTCTCTGTTACTCCCATGGGGAACACGAGGATCTTCCTAGTGTATCGGATTTGTCACTCATTCTGCACAATACTCAGTTTCTCACGTTCTGATCAAAGTTAGAATCCATGCCAGGGAACCAGCACTTAGCCCTAGCTTTGCTTTTGTTAAAACATCTGCCTAAGTGACCTACATGGGCCAAATCTGCAATTGTCCCCTCTCAAGCTTTTGAGGGGTATAATTCTGTCAGCTCTTATAATATAGTAATATGTAATACTCAATGAATTTCTTATTTCCAGAAAGGGTTTTACATCATCTGGTAAATCACTACATTTGGCCGACCAGCCTTTCAGATATCTCTACTGAGCTGTAGCTAGTGTTATGTCAGTTTTCATGCATTCATCCCAATCTCCTTCCACATTGACTGGTACAGATATAGGTAAAGCCAATGTCTCTTTCGTCATATCTTCTTGATTTGTAGTGTCTATTGGAATACAGATAGAAATTAGCTAAATACATTCACCAGAGACATGCACAACCTTAAAAGTGTACCCTTCTAAACCATGCATTGAATTTTACTGTGCCTGAAGAAGTATGTTCAGTCTCTGTGAATGTAAAAACATATGTAAAAGGTTTTGTAAGCTGTCTTTAAAGTTAAGGGCAATCATCAAATCTGAAATCATTCATGGCACAAAGGCAGGCAAGAACGTTTCTCTCCAATTTTACCATCATAGCTTTCTTTATGCTTGTGTTGGTGCACACCACTATCTTCCCAGTTCCTTGTCTATGAACTCATACAGCTGCACTTCCATTTAACAAATTTGTGGAATAGTTACATCCCACTCCTTTTGATCTGCTTGACACAAAGGCTACTATTCTTATCCTACCATCCACTATCCATCAAGACTACCCCTCAACCCCTTTACACTGGCATCAGGGGTCAGAATGTTTTTGGGATTAGCATTAAGCATCCAAAAATAAGGGCTGAAATAATGGCATCTTTCTTATGAACAGTATTATCCTGGCATGTTTTTTCCCATTTCAATTGACTCCCCTCTTTAGCAGGGACCTAAGAGGCCATACCTGATCAGCAACGTTTTATTTACATATTTAGACGTACACAACTAGGTCTAAGAATAATTTAGGTACTCCCTTATTTTCTGGAGGAGGGACTCTCTTAACTGCCTCAATAAGGTGACGTAGGTACTCAATTGAGCCGACACCAATTAAATGCCTCTCCACTTTGGTGGTGAAGCCTGCCTTGCTAATTGCAGTTAATACCTCTCATAAGGAATTGTTGTATTAAGCTTCTAAAGCCCCCTAAATCAGGATGTCACCCCAAAAACAAAGAACATTTTGTGGATTTAACAGGATGTGCAGCCTTATTATCTGGATAACAACTGCAATGGGTGCCAACACAAGGGGCACTACAGAACCTCTACATCTCGGTGGAAGTTAACAATATTATGTTAAGTATTTGGATTCAGGATATAATAAGACTTGGTTGTAAGCTGACAATAGACCAATAATACTGAAACAACTGGCTTCTCTGAATACATTTTGTTAATTCTTAGGAAGGGATAGCTGTCAACCTAAGTGTTTGCATTTAGGCTTCTAAAATCCACACATAAGCATATACACACCTTCCCCCACCTTATTGGCAATAGGGACTGGGGCCAACCACTGAGAACTCCCACTGGGTTCTAGGACATGCTGTGCTATAAGTCTGTTAAGTTCTTACAACAAAAGCTTCTTTGTTAGGGATACCTCATGTGCAACTGGTTAAATATTAGATGTTAATGTGATCTCTTGCTGAAAATGTGTAAATAGTCTTCACTCCTCAGAAAAAAAGTTCAGGAAATTCCTTGTACACATCTATACCTGATCTATCGACTAAAAGAATTTGATCTACATTGTTGGGGCTTAATCTACTTCCTAGTTCATTTTGGTGTCTCCGCCTGAGTAACCTGGATCTTCACATAATTACACAAATGTTGCCAAACATTGATCTTCCCTTGAAAGATATGCACATTTTACGCACATCTCCTAAGGGAATAGGTCTTTGTTGTATCCTCCTGGCAAGATATCCTGTGATTCCAGTGCATACCACCTACCCACAAAGTTTGGTTGGAATATTTTGCTGTCTGTGAGTACTTTGTCTATCACTTCATTTATGGCTTCTGCTGCTACTCTCTTTTTATTTACATATACAACTGTATGTTTAATGCTTTTTGATATATCAATAGTTTCATCAAATTTGGGTTCCATGCTAATATTTTCCATGTACCCCTGGTTACTCGTGGATCTAAACAGTTTGTCTCTGAAAAGTGACTCACAAAGGGTTCTAAAATCACAGGTATTCCTAATTCCTTGCAATATAGAATGTAACTTGTGACTTTTTCATTTTATCCTTGCACTATACTAATGCAGTTGTGCCTTTTCAATACAATATTAACTTTGCCCCCACATGGTCTTAGCTTTTTGTGTGTTATCCATTTGTGCTTCTTCTGCCTCTCTTTCATTTGCTAAAGGTTCAGTTAAATCCTCAAATACCTTCTTATGTTGAACACATACATTTTGTTGAATTACATGTTAGTTACTCAGTGGTGAAAATGTTTTCCTCTACTGTATATAATAAATATGATTCAAAATGTTTTATCCACTTATTCCATAGAAGATTGGGTTCTCTTCCTTGATTTAAATATGGCAATAGCCATAATAAACCAAAAGGAAGAGATTTGTCTAAAAGAAGAAGTGACAAGGTATGTATTAAGGAGGACATATACTGTGTACAAGGAGGTTAGCTGTTGTAGCTTGCTGCATTGAAAAGAGATATGTGCGAAGTAAAATATGTGTTTGTTTATGTAGGAAAGGTATAGCTGTAAACCAAACTGTGTAAGAAATGAAATGCAATAATTATAACACATGCACCTCCTAAAATACCCTTATTGAGAATATACATGCTAAAGATAGCTCAAAGAGACATTAAATTAAGACATTTAACATACAAATAAACTTAGTATTGTCCTATGAAAGGATCAATAGGTATTATAATCCATGCATATAATAATAAACATCTTATTGTTCTCTTTCTGGGTTAATTGCCACAACAAGGAGGAAGAGGAAGTATAAAGTGCATTCAGTGGTTCCATCCACTAGTAAACGATCAGTAGGTGAGGGAAAAAAATCCAAATGAAGGAGATAACCTGCAGCCTCCTGCCTACTGCTGATTGGCGAACAGGGGCCCAGTACCAACCACTGACACCAGGTTTGTGTGGAGAAGGCCGATTTATTGAAACAGGTGTACATCACATAAGACAATCCTGGGCCTTTCACTTTACAAAACTACAAAGCTCACTATATAGAGAGATCACCTATATTAGGTACCCCCACCCGTAATAATCCCTACCTTCCTAAAACTTTAATACTGCAATATTGTATTTCATCCAGGGCTGATTTCTGCAACTGCTAAATGGTTAAAAAATTGTAAAAGCTCCTCCAGCACATGCCCCCTTTGCCATGCAAACGTGTACATGGTACACGTTGGGGTTGAAGCCCAGGTTTACACTGTGACTTCTCTGTCTCACCTGTCTTTCCGCCCACATACAAAAGAATGTCCAATGATCTACACTAGCAAGCCAGTGGCCTCCGGGCCAGGAACTGAACTTGATAAACACATACAAGCAGTTGACAAATAGCAATGTTTCAACAGTCATTCTCCCCTCTTCTGTCATATTGTTGGAAACAATCTGAAGCCCATCTGCCCAGCCTCATGATGTTCACCCTGATCCAACCGATCTTTCCCTTCTTCAGTTGACATCCTTATTCAGAAAGAGTGCGTACTAAACCCTGAAGCGGACAAACCTAAGAACATCAGTGCCTTCCGTAGGATGTCCAACAGCTTAAATGCTGTAACTGGCCTGCCATCACTATGCTGAAAAACCTTTCCCTTCCCCATCACACTCGGTACCAGCAGGGACAACCCTTATCTTACTGGGTGAATATTTGCCACGGGGTGAGCCTGGAGCCAGATGGCTTTACCTTGTCCCATCTTTGACCTGTGTAACTACACTTGGATCCCATCTGCACTTTTATGAGTTCCCTACCAAAGAACTCCTCAGCCCCCATTTTCCCCTAAGAGCTTTGATACCCGAAAAGCCCTCAAAAACATTAAGGATATCAGGGTGATAAACATTAAGAACTCCCCTCCCCTCCTGCAAACCCTGGGCAGAACCAAAAGCATGTCCGCCAACCGGCCCAATATCAATGGTCTTCTTTTTGGCCCTTCCCAACCCACCTCCCTAGCCCATCCCTCTAGCATTCTTCTACCTAGTTCCCCTGCCGATGGTACATACCCCATAGTAGCTTGGTCATGAAAGCTATGCATACCTGGGTTAGACCTGATGGCCTTCGGGTGGACATCCTCCACCTTTTTGCCTGACTCCCTTCACTTTTCTGACACTTTTTTGCGGGTTTTAGGACTCTGCGCACTTTACCACTGCTAACCAGTGCTGAAGTGCATATGCTCTCTCCCTCAAACATGGTAACATTGGTTCATTCCCAACTGGCCTATTTGATGTACTTGTAAGTGCCTAGTAAAGCACACTACAGGTGCCCAGACCCTGTAAATTGAATTCTAGAAGTGGGCCTGCAGTACTGGTTGTGCCATCCACATAAGTAGCCCCTTAACCATGTTGCAGGCCTGCCATTGCAAGTTCTGTGTGTGCAGTTTCACTGCCACTCCTACTTGGCATTTAAAAGTACTTGACAAGCCTTACACTTCCCTTTTTCTACATATACGTCACCCCTAAGGTAGACCCCAAGTAGCCCATAAGGCAAGGTGCTATGTAGGTAAAAGGCAGGCACTTAAAACCCATCTATGCCTTAGAGCCTGAGTCCAATCAATGTCTGGGCTGGGCTCGGTGGCAGCTTCCTTGTGCTTTTCACCTAGACAGCCACAAACACAGGACACTCAGTCACACCTGCGCTCATCTGCATACTGAATATTCTTCCTGTGCTGGAAGAGTGGAGGGCCTGACACTTACATTTCAAAGACTAGTGGCCTGCCCTCACATAATGGACTGCGAAACCCCCTACTGGGACCCTGGCAGACAGAACTGTACTAAAAGTGGAACTTGTTCACTTCAAAACCACTCTTTGAAGTCTACCCCACTTCAAAGGAATTTTTAGGTATATAAACTGGGTCTCTGACCCCACCAAATCAGACACTTCTGGACCTGAACCTGTAACCTGTCAAGGGGAACTGCCTGGGTGTCCAAAAGACTCATCTATACTGCTTTGCTAAGAAGCACTGCTGCCCTGCTGCCCTCTGACTTTGCTGGGAAGTGCTGTCCAAGGTTTTGGATTGAGCTTGCCTCCTCTTTTCTGAAGTCTCCGGCCAAGAAGACTTCATCTCTTCAGGAAACTCTGTGTGCGCTGAAATTCGACGCACAGCCTGCCGAAAACTACGATCAGCCGTCTTGCGACCGAGAAATCACTGCACAGCTGAACCAGAATGACGCAGCCCGACTTCCTGATTGAAGATTTGACACAGCACCTGCCTTGAAACAGAAAATTTGATGCACAGCCCTACTGGAACGACGCACAGCCAAACCAGAACGACGCAACCGATTTCCCGAGTGGAAAATGGATGCAGGGTCTGCCGTACAACAGAAAATTTGATGCATCGCCCTACTGGATCAACACAACACCTGTGACTTCTTCTAGCGTGCCCAGGATTTCCCCTCATCGTCCCTGGGTGTCAAAAAGATCCCTGCATCGCAGTGAGGAACCATGCCAAAAAATGATGTAAGCCCCTTGCAGCATGGAAATAAATTACACATTCTTTGTGCCGCATCAGAAAAACTGACACACTCCATATTTTTCCACACATCACCTCCTCTGTGGTCTCCGTGCATGCTATTTTTGATGCAAACCAGGTACTTTGTGTAATCAGGAGACAACTGTTGATTTCTAAGACTTAAGACTCTTTTTAATCTTGCAAAGTTGATATCTCAACTTGTGCTCATTGAATCTTTATTGTTTTGACCTTATTTTAACCAGATAAATATCCTATATTTTTCTAAACCTGTGTGGTGTATTTTTGTGGTGTTTTCACTGTGCTACTGTATGATTTATTGCACAAATACTTTATACATTGCCTTCTAAGTTAAGCCAGGTGGCTCAGTGCCAAGCTACCAGAGGGTTGGCACAGGATAATTTGGGTTGTGTGTAACTTACCCTGACTAGGATTTTGGTCCCTACTTGAACAAGGGTATATAACTCTGCCAACTAGAGACCCCATTTCTAAGAACCTGTTTTCTCAAAATCATCACCCTCGACTGTCCTTTATGAATTAACATCAATATAAATTGAGCTACATCTTTTGTCCTGGCCCACTCCTATTGGTGTCTTTGCACCCCACTATTTAAAACTTCTGACCAGACCCGTGCATAAGCTGTCCTCTTTGAAACTGCTAATGAGTTTACCACCAGCTGAAGTATCTTCTGTCGCCAGCTTTCCACAATACCTGACTTTTTTCACCTCCGTGGCCATCCTGTGCAATCTCTCCCAGACAATGTGTCCGCAATGCCATTGTTCCCACCTGGGATGTGTCTAGCTATGAAGACAATGTCATATTGCAAGTAAACCCGCAGCAACTTCAATACTTGTGGATCTCTGGCTGATTGTCTGTTTACCACCTGCACCACTGACATATTGGCAATATGAAGTACTCTCAAGACTAAACAGCGAAGGTGTTCTGCACCACCAGTATTCAGCAGTGCCATCAACAGACTTCTGAGAAAAAAATTGGGCCTCTCTATTTATTGATCTATTTACACATAGGCAATGAAAGTTAGCTAGCTGAGACATTTGGGGCCAGATTTATACTTTTTGACACAAAACTGCGCTAACGCATTTTTGCGTCAAACATTTTAGCGCTGGCTAGCGTAATTTCTTAATGCCACCCGTGCATCAAATATATACTTTGACGCTAGGTTGTGCTAAGAATAGGTTACAGTAATTTTTCCTGATGCTAACCATTGTGCCTTGTCGTAAGGCAAAATGATGTTAACGCAGAAAAATTGACTCTAATCCGGTTTGCGACATGGAAAAATGTTGCAAAACGGATATGTGCCATTTTTCAGCGCAATAGCGTCAAAAAGAGACGCAAATGGAGCAAACAGTGCCAAGGAGCCCCAAAATGGATCCCAGAAGCCAGGAGAGAGCCTAGGGAGACCCCACACAACCAGGAACCAGCCAGGAGGACACAGACAAGACCCAGGGGAGAGACAAGAAGAGGAACTGTTGCTTCAGCGCAGAGGAGCATGAAATTCTGGTGAGAGAAGTGACGGAGCACCAGCATCAACTCTTCATCACCTCTAAATTGCCAATTGGGAGGAGGACAAGATTAACAGTGTGGCAGAGGTCAGGAGAACTGTCACTGAGTGCAAGAAACGCTGGCATGACTGAAAGCGCAGGACAAAGGAGAAAATGGCAAGAAACAGGAAGGCAGCACTGCAGACCAGAGGTGGGAGTCCAGTACCGCAAGAGGACCTGAATGAGATGGAGAAGATGGTTGCAGCCATCATCCTGGAGGAAATCGTCACTGGTATCGCAGGACAGCGCAGACTACCAGGAAACAACACATATGCAGGGTAAGTTGCATGGGGGACAAAAATGCCTAAATGTCAAGTATAAGAAGGGGGAGGCCCATACCTACTACACAATGCATGTCAGCCCTGAAAATCAGGCAGTGGAATGGGCAAAAGGGGAACAGCACAGGACTCCCTGCATTGCCCATGCCAGGTGCATGGGCTGTGCAGGGGCATCCAGGGGCACAGAACAACACAACACCAACAACCTTTACATGGGGGTACACTGCCATGTCAAGGCTGCTGGAAATGCTGAAGCAGACCAGGAGGGTAGGATAGAACGTAAAACAGGTCTGGTGTCACAGGACAGCTGATATTATGAGAATGTAAACTAGAGGACAATGTCCAGTCTCAGGCCATTGGCTCAAGCGGCATTTACCATTGACAACAGTTGCCACTACTACCTGTGCTGTGTGTGCTGGTCAGTTAGGAAATGGCAGTTAGGTGCCCATGGCACAAACACACTAAAAATGAGGGTTCAGTATGACTATGTGATCAATTCCCATCAATCCCTATCCAAGTGCAACTCCTGCCAACTGCTCATATCCATAGACTCACTAACCATCAGGCACTGTCACATACATAATAATGTACACAGCAGTAATCTCACACCTATGCTGCCCATTCCTGGGTTTACCCCTGTGCCTGTGTCACAATAGCTGCAATGACACCCTGTAACATCTCAGGTGTCATACTGCTAAGACAACTGCATTGAGGGGGAGGACATATGTGTGTAGGTAGGCAAACACACCCACAGTCGTAAGAGGAATAGGAACTCTGCCAGGCCCATCAGTGAAATGCAATGTAGCACACATACGCAAACATCAACATGAGAAACTACCAATGATGACACCTGTATTGTTTCATGGAAATGCATGGTATGGTGCTAGGTCTCAGCACCGCATAGGTATATGTGAAAAATGGTAGACTGGGACAGGGCCATATTGTTATGTGTGGTGCATGTGGCATCAGCACACCAACAATCATTGCCAGGCCTCACCATACTAATGGAAGCAGAGGGAGGGTTGATGAGGACAAGAAGGTGGCAAGCCACAATTTGGACAGAATCCACACCTAGAAGATGTGAAGCAACAATTCCCCAAACTGCCCACACTACATGTGACATGCAGGTGGGGCATAGGGCTGAGAGACTGCAAACATTAATGACAGGAACAATGCATGGGAACCAAGATAACAATGTACCACCAATAGGAAGTCAGTGACATCACATTACAACAGGGAAACACAGACACACAAATTGTACAATATCTCATTGCAGAGGACAATGGCTCTCCTGTGGATCTATCTGTCCTGGACTACCCTGATGGCCTGGATGACCAGCTGACAACCATCAGCCAGGAAACCCTCCAAGATGTCGTGGGAACCCTCCAGACACCACCTCTAGTCGCGAGGAGCACATTGTAGCAGCCAACCCAGAGGACCCACCCACCACCCCAATAGTACGACCTGCCAGCTCAAACACAGCTAGGACTCTGATGACACAGGGACCACCTTTGAGAGGACAATAGTGGGAGTATAGCGGGAGCTGGCCAAGGAGGTGCAGGTGGGGATTCAAACTATGGCAGCCAGCCTTGAGGGGATGCGCATGTGTGTGATGGCATCCGCAGAACAGTCAGCAGCCATACCAGTCACACAATCCCTACTGCAAGGAGTCCAAAAGTCAGCTGGGAGTACAAGTAAAACACATAGGTGTGACTTTTGTATACTTGACCTCATCTGAAATTGACACTACTCAGTTTAACAGTGTTGACATGAACTTCAGGCTGCAGGCAGATGTCCCACAGTGCGCAACATTCCGACCCAGGACACAAACAATGACAGCTTTAAAACCACATCTACCTGTCCAGTACATGGGAACCATAGTCAAGTTGAGTGATGGGTACAATGAATGGAAGATGCATTGATATTTAGATTTGTTGTAGCTGCCAAAGTGACAGCTCAGTTGGAAGTGGGAATTAACATGTCAAGCAGGGGATGTGGATGCAGTACGGAATACACAGGCCAACAGACAATTGGGATGGTACACTCATGCAAAGACCCTGAGCCCCAAGCATAAGACACATGCAGTGAGGGAGTACCTAAATCTTTAACAACTATTTACAATCCAGAACTTAAAACTATGTAACACACCTATACTAACCTAATCTATCCTAACTATACATTACCCACAACTTGCCCTAACTACTCTATGCTAAGCTGACTTACCTCATTTAACAACACACTCTAAACATTTGTCCCCCCACCCCCTTATATGACGAGACACATGTAGGACAACATATAGTAACCTAAACATATACTAAGTAATACTAAACAAATATATATTTTGTAATATTTTTTTTCATTTCTTTTTTTTTTAAATACACAAAAGCCCCAACATTAACCCCCACCCACCGACAAACTAACATGTAATAATATGAAACATCCCAACCTACTTATCCGATCTAAACTACTACCCTTCTCTAACCTATCACTAAACCCCCTAAACCCACTAAAAAACAGGATGAGGAATGAGGAGGGAAGGGACTGAATAAGGGGTGAGGGGAGGCAAGAGTACACAGGTTTGCCTTCCTCAGTGTCTTCTTAATAGCTTTCAGCCTCCGGGTATTTTTGTCCACGTCCCTCAGTATAGTGTCAAGTTTTCTCAACACTTTCCTCATGTCCCTCTGGAGCTCGGAAATTGCGGCCATGTCCAATGCAGCAGATGTGGTGGTCTGTGTTGCAGAGGTTGTTGCTCCAGCAAGTGTGGTGGTCGGTGGTGCTGATGTTGATGGTGCAGCAGGTGTGGTGGTTGGTGGTGCCGAGGTTGATGGTGCCGCAGGTAGGGCTGATGTGATGGTGGCTGCATGTGTTACTGGCTGCAGTTGTGGTGATGGCTTCAACCTTTGTGGCCAATGCCGGTCCCCCTTGGCTGAAAGCCCACCATTCTCCTGTGGCTCTCTCTCTCTGATAGCATCTTGCTATCCTTCGGTACCCAGACTCGACATCCAATATGTGTCTGTATCTCACTGCCCGCTTCGGGAAAATCCTGATCTCCGCTACATCCTTGTTGGCAGCTGTAAAAATTAGACAGGCAGCCATCAGTGTCATCATTGTGTGGTGCATGTACAGATGATAATCTAGCACTCTGCCTCAATTTGCACATGCAGTCCAAATCACAGTCCAGATGATATATATTTTCCCTGCCAAATGAAATGGCAATGCTGCCTACCCATCAAGTATTTAACAGCAAAGCACAAGAGGTGGACCAAATAAAGTGATCTGTGCGTTGATGTAGTGCAATGTGTCACAATGCAAAGGCAACAACTACTTCACCTGGGCCAGGCCGACTAATCTTTATCATTTGAGTCAACTTCAAGGCACCCAAGACCAGTGATTTGTAGATGTAATTGGCAGGATGGTATGCAGTTGCTAATCATAAGGGGTTAGTGTTGTTTGGGACACATGCATGCTTGAATGAGATGACTGTGATCTACACTGTGACCATCACATCTACCTACATATATGTTCTTCCTCTACCCCTGTGCCTCAGGGGGGATGGGCATGCAATACATCACCAGAATTGTCGAGGACAACCACAAAGCCATGTCCACTTGTACATGGATTTAGTGAGTGGAACACATGTGAGGAGGGCTGCCACCTAGGAATAGGTCATGTGTCCAGTTGTGGACAACAATCAACACCTGATCTGCCAACACAATTCCTAAAACACCCACATTGATGACAGCACACGTCTGGCCTTGACCTGCATGCACACCTATTACATACCACATAAGTGTCACGTAAATGGAGTACAACTTATGGGGCTAGATTCTGGGGGACTGTTACCCATACAGTCCTACATGTACATTACAATACAGGGAGGCACAATTTTGTTAGGAAAACTGATGCGTCACTGTCTTGTGAAAATGAGGGTATGACTCAGTGACAATATTCTGACACTGGAGCACATCCAAGTCACATGTGGGCCTACATGTGGCTACTAATCACCTTGTTCACATGCTGGTGCCTATTGTGCAGCACCAGACTCCTAAGATATTACTCTCTGCCTGTGAATGTCTAACCTTTGCACCGAACACTATGTCAACATCCAGTCAAGTAATATGTCAGATCACGTGCCACCTCATCATACCTTGCAATGAGTGCAACACACAAGAGTCACTCACACAACAGCTGCAATCAATACACAGGACAGACATTATCACACTTACTGGATACATCTGGCTCCTGAAATCGTGCCACTTACCTTATGGTATAGGGGGCCGGTCCACCTGTAAGACAGGGAAAGGAAATATATGCTCAACGTCAGATCACTGTACAAACGTGTAGACAATGTATCACAGTGTGTAAAAATTTTATATGCGTGAGCTGCTGATCCCTCATGTAGACACTCCAACAGACATACCACTGCAAACTCACATTGACACTGACACTCCAGTGAGTGATAGACACACATCTGCACATGCACAAGGCCTAACAATCATGTGGTGCTATACCTGACTACAAACATGTGTGGCTAATCCATTTCAGATGGTACTCCAAGTCATGATTTGTATTTGGGTGACAATTTCAATGGCACTTCCCTGGTGCACTGCAATACAAGTGACTCAGATATTGTGGCTTGTGCATCAAGGGACACTGAATTACTGTGTGAGGAACATGTGGGTCAATTTTCAGTCTGCAATTATCATGCATTTAGTGGTCCATAACAGATGTGGCACCGTTGTATATAGGTAACAAATGCCCCATTGGCAGTGTCCTGTAAGCCATATATGCCCCCTTTGCCAACAAAATGGCAGGGATCATGTGTGTGTAATGATAACAATGTAGCGCCAAACATGGATTGCCCACTTTGCTGTCCCGACACAGTGAAATGTGGAATGCTGACAGTGTCTTACCTGATCATGATTGACAGAATGCAATGGCACAGGTGTTGTCATTGCAACTGAAATGTGTTACTAAGGGCCACATGTACCAAGATCAGGTTTTGTGAATCACACATTGAGAGACTTAGCAACTCACAATTTTCAAATAGGATGATCTGAGGTACTACACTGTCAATAACACTGTTTGAAAATCACAATTGTGGTAGCAAATTACCTACCTCATGAATTTTAATGAGATAGGTCTCATTTTGCAAAACCCTTGGGAATGGCAGCACTCGCAGGGATGCTGACCTGCTGGGCTTGGCAGACCACCATGTCTGTGACTGCTTTCAAATAGAGATGTATATTTTCTTTCAAATCAGCCTTATTTCATCAAGGGGAAACAGAAAGAATTTCAAAAAGCAATATTATGACTATAATATTTTTTGGAAGCAGTCAGTGGTCCATGGGGCCACTTCCTGCTCTGAAGCAATGTTTGGCCATGCATTCACAGAGGGGAAGGGATCCCATAGGGACTCCTCACCTTTTGCAAATGGGTTAGCACCAACTTAAAACAGCTGATAACTGCAATTGTTTAGTGCTAGAATTTGCGGTCACCAGCCAATCAATCAGAGGACTGCGACTCACTATTAGGAAAGGAGCGCCCCTTCCTAAATGCCACTAGCAAACCCTGGTTTGTGATTGGGCAATGTGATAGCAGAATGGCAAAATTGGGAGTGTGCATTGAAATAAACATTTTTTCCTGACGTAAACACACAAAATCTGAAAACTAGGTTGTTTGTGACAACACAAAATAGCTTAGTACATGTGGCCCTAAGTAATAGTCGGACATGACTCAACAAAGCTCAGGACTGCATTATTAACATGTATAGACATGTGGTATACATCTCAGTACTGGGACACTAATAGTTTGTTCTACTTGCATTCAACATGGCCACAAACATTGCATGCAGCACGTCAAGACATCTGCTACTGTCACTCAGGAGCATTCTACTGTACACGTTTGTCAATGTGATACTCACAAATAGGGCCACCGATCACCACACCCAGGTGGTCCAGCAGATCATGTTCTCTGGCCACCAGGTCAGCCCAGCGATGCTTCAGCTGGTGCTCATTCCTGTTGTGTGGAATTCCGGTTTGAGGTGGAAGAGCACCGTGCCTCACCGCAGCCGCCTTGCCTCTGCGTGATACACCTGTATCACACGCCCACCCATCTCCAGCATCAATGGCAGAAAGTGGCACACCAGCCACACAAAGCCCCCAAGCTCTTCCTCCCCCATGCCGGTCAGCTTTGCCCTTCCTGACAGGTCCTTGCACAACAATGCAAAACAGAAAAAGTGAAAAAGGAAGGAAAATAAATGTGAAAAAAAGAAACTTACAGCCCAAACTACAAACCCAAACTAACCCAACTAATGTAACCCCCAAACAGACACCAACAGTACAAATACAATCTAAAAGACACTAAACTACACAAAAGCACATAAACAGGAGCAATATACAAATAGAATACACAAAAGACACAAGAGAGATACCACAGGATACAAGAAACACAATCCAGACACCAACAATACCAAGACACAGCCGCACAATCAAGAAAAAGCACAGATTGTAAAGTAAAAGTGAAAGTACACCCAATGTACCATGCCTGTAAAGAGTATTTCATATTACATCTCTTCCTGTCCCCTTTGCGGTCCGTTTTCTGTCTTGCGTGTATTTTCTTGATGCATACGTTTGCATGAATATTTTCGACACATAACCTACATGTGTGGCAAAATACGATGCATTACCGGTAAACTTCTATTTCAATGGATATCCGCATGCGTGTGGTGCACTGGTGGAATTAACGCTAAGGGCCCATGTATGTTTAGTCAGCGTTTGCGTGATTTATTTACGTATTTGTGTCAACAATTTTGACTCAAACTGTGTTTGCGTGATTTTCAATTATTTAACATGCAAGCACCCTGTATCAAGATGGAGATAGAATGGTATGGCCTGCAGTGTCTGGTATAGTAGTTGGCCACATGTGGTAGAGCATGCATCTGTGAGTTTTGTGTGTGAATGATCTGTAACAACAATATGTGTGCTTCTGAAGGAACGGCATGCAATACATTGGACGTAATGCTCATGTATGAATGTGTTAAAAATAGGTATCTACATCAGATGGCAATCAGTGATGTACAACAGTCATGATATGTTTTTGTAATATGTGTTGATTCATTTAATGTGTGTGGTTGTTTGACTTTGGGGACATTACATTTCACATGACAAAAAAACTCAGGGATGATTGAAGATGGGTGATGAGTGCTAGGTTGGATATGTTACCCCTCATATGTCATTAATTGTTGGCTACGACTTCATGGTGACTTGTGTGTGAACTACCCATATGTTGGCCATGTGAACATGTTTGGTATGTACAGTGTTTGAGACACTGTGCCTTAAGTTCACCTATAAAAATGTTATGTACACGTCAGTTTGACTCATAAGAATTACCTATGTTACTCATGTTGCTGTGGTGGACCTGCTGCCCTAACTGCATGTGTTCACATATTTTCAGATGTGCATTCCACAGAAGTGTCCAGTTCAAGTCTGTGGGCATGTGTACCTTGTGTCAGAATTGGGCTCCATGGTGTCACGGTTTCGTGTGGTCTAGTCAGGAGTCTGTTAGGGGCAACTCTTGAGTTCACAGAGTATCTTGCAAGGAAGTAGCATACCAAAGCAGAAGAGCAGCTAAATGCATACAAGGGGAAAGGCCAGCTATGGTAAGGCAGAAAAAACAGAAAGGCGAAGGCAGAGCAACCTTAGTGTGAACAAATATGGAAAGGGTCAGTAATGGTCAAACATGCAGGGCTTATCACTAAGATTGTACACAGCGTAGGGCTCAGAACTTTCCCCAGCAACAGGGAAAGTCAGTGTCTCTGTGCAGATTAATCTTACAGCTAGTCACCACACAAGCCCCATAGAAAGGAGGCAGCAGAAGTGAATTTGTGTCTGGACCCTTAGGGCACTAACAAGGATTGTACTTACATACACAAGACTAGCCCTTGTTGGTCCGGCTGGAGACACAATGGCAATTCCATTAATACAGCCATAGCACACCGTCACTGTTAGGCACTAATGATTACATGCAACACTAGACAAAGGATGGGGGCTGGATTTGCCTCCTGGAAACCAGGTGCCTGACCAAATGCAAAGAAAAACTCTTCTAGACAGGTGAGGACTGATAGGACACTTACCAGCCACGGTAACCCAAGAGGAAACAGAAAGTGAGGGAACCAACTAGGAGGCAAAGCCAGGCACAGGGAACATGCTCAGGTTGACTCAAAGGTTGGAACAGGTTTGGGTAACATAAAACAGGCTCTGGCAGAAACAAACATGAACAAGGCTGAGAAACAGGGAGCAGACTCTGACTGGAACAAGCAGGAACAGGACTGGGTAAACAGAGAGCAGGTTCAGGCGTAATCAGTACTGTAACACAATCCAACAAGGGGTCTGGAACACAAATGAATTGTATTCCAATGCACGACGAGGAGCTTCGGGGAATGGCAGCTTCTAAGCAGTTCCAGGCAGCAGCAAGGCCAGGGCAGAGTCACATGGCTGGGCTGCACAAGAGAGGTCGCAGGTGTGTGCAGCTTCAGTCTCTCACAAGTCCTGGAGGAAAGAATCCAGTATAAAGGGGCATCCAGAGTTTTCCCATAGGAAGCAATGGACAGAAGATTACAGGTCTTACCGACTACCAGGCAGTGCATTATGGGGCCTGAAGTCCATGCAAACTAATGTAGTTTTTCTATAGCATGCCATATGGAAAAGGGAAGCAAACAGGAGTCAGAAAGGGACTCTGGGTGAGTATTAATGATGATTCCCAGGGTACAGATAGTCCATTTACAGCACCCCCTAGAAATGGGAGGCCAGAGACATAACACATGGCAGTGGCAGGATTTATTTCCAGGGATGGACTGGGAAGGGCATGTGTTGTGAACATTGCTTGTCATACCTGGGACACTCATGCTATCCATTTTCAGAAATGATGCTCCTTTTGTCACACAAGCTCCTTGCTGAGATTGCAAATGTCACACTTACTAATGTCAGGGGTCTGTTCATACATTCCTGTTTCCACTGATATTTCACATCCACTGCCTCATGTATGGGACACTTATTTACCTTATGACTGGAGATGTCATAGTTGTGTGTCATGTGCTACAGTAGACCATGTTGGCAAAGTGGATGTGTGTCATATGCTATGGTCCATTGATTTTGTCCTTCATATGTGAAATTCAAAAGATGAATATTTTTTATATGTGTGTGATGTTTGCTGTACAATCATACGCATCACATGTGATGTTGCATCAGAAGTAGTTAGATTTATACTTTGGCGTTAGACCCGTCTAGCGCCAAAGATCTTGGAGTTTGCGTCATTTTTTAGCGTGGACACCTACCTTGCGTTAATGATATGCAAGGTAGGCGTTCCCGTCTAAAAAATGACTCCAAGGTATGTGCGCCTTATTTAAACTCCCGTGCAAAAATGACGCACGGGAGTGGGCGGGTCAAATAAAATGACGTCCAGCCGATTTTGCGTAATTTTTTAACGCCTGGTCAGGGCAGGAGTTAAGGGACCTGTGGGCTCGGAAGGAGCCCAGAGGTGCCCTCCCATGCCCCCAGGGACACCCCCTGCCACCCTTGCCCACCCCAGGAGGACGCCCAAGGATGGAGGGACCCATCCCAGGGAACTTAAGGTAAGTTCAGGTAAGTATTATATATATTTTTTTTTGTGGCATAACGGGGCCTGATTTGTGCCCCCCTACATGCCACTATGCCCAATGACCATGCCCAGGGGACATATGTCCCCTGGGCATGGCCATTGGGCAAGGGGGCATGACTCCTGTCTGTGCTAAGACAGGAGTCATTTCAATGGGGGTTGGGAGTCAAAATAAATGGCGCAAATCGGGTTGAGGCCAATATTTTGCCTCAGACCTGACTTGCCCCATTTTGTGATGCCCAAGCTCCATTTTCCCCTACGCCGGCGCTGCCTGGTGTGGGTCAGTTGTGCGTCAAAAAGTATAAATATGGCCCTTTGTGTTTAGCTCCTAAAGAATGAAGTGACTAAATGGCAATAATTACACTTTGTATGCAATTACCGCATGATTTACTGACGGATCAAATGCAGACTAAAGAATGCTGTGCAACCATTTCCTTCCCCATAAAAAATATACCATATGTATGATCTACAAACAGTTGTTGTGAGGCCATTACGGAGACATAAGAATATAGGGTGCTCCAGTGCTTAATTTGTAAAAAAATGAATGAACGAATGTTAGTGCCCAAAGCTCTGCTCAGAACTCAGAAGCCCAAAGCTGGTCTAGTTAAATGTTGGTGTGCCCAATACCAAGGCAGCATATTCTTTAATCTAACTCATGCTGTAGTGTGGTCAGTTTTACGTATTCATTGCGCTTTAGCTTCAGGCTTTAGGCCTTTGTGCACTTTGTCCTGAATATATTTTATTCATTTGCTGACAGCTTAGAGCCTCTGTGCACTTTGCTCTACATGCTTTTTTATTAGGCTTCGTACTGTTATTTTTCAAATAGCCAGTTCTACGGTGTTGTTTTTTATTCATATCACACTGTTTTGCCTACTTCAGCACTGGAGTTCTCCATAACATATTTACTCTGTGCTTCAGTCAAGGATACAGTCTGGTACATTGCCGATAGATGTGGTAGGAGTTTAGACTTGGCATTCCTGCGTAGGGACATTTTGTGATCACGATGACATGTTAGTTATAAAATCACTTCCTTGTCCCAATACACGCGGGAGGGAGATTCCGACCAGGGAACCACAACTAGACGCTGACTGCCTCGTTGCAGATGCTGAACCAAGATCACAGGTCTTTGCTCAGGTATGAGGGCTGATGTCTCCACAGTGATTCTGACAGGCAAGCTAGAAGCTTAACATGCTGTGCTCTAAATAGAACAAGCAGAGGGAGAGTAGAAACTGTTAGACAATATGATAGCTTTGTTCTTATGTTTTACTCTCCTGGTGACTATTTCAATCCTACTGTGTTGTATCGTTCTGGTTATTGCGGCTCACGCCTTAATATCTAAAATACAGTCGTTTTATTAAAACATTATATAAAACTTATACTGTCTTTGTCATTTGTATATGAGATCATATTGGAAATAAGAGAGTTGGTTTGGATCTGAGTGACCACGACTTCCCTGAGAAGTTCCAAAGATGTCATGCGCTCGGCTGCCAAATCATTCCTTCCTCATGGGAGAAATGAGGCACTGCTAGTTAGCCGGAGCAAAAAACGGATTTAGGGTGATAGAGTTCTTTACACGTGGGTCAGACTCAGTCCCCCACACCGTTATCGATCCTGCTGCCTAGAAATCCAGTAGTCTCATTTAGAATAATGAGAGCCCACGCGACATGGCGCCGCCAACGTTTGGTCTG
This sequence comes from Pleurodeles waltl, assembly GCF_031143425.1. Lineage (NCBI taxonomy): Eukaryota > Metazoa > Chordata > Amphibia > Caudata > Salamandridae > Pleurodeles > Pleurodeles waltl. The sequence goes on from NC_090446.1 coordinate 672,063,789, forward strand.
GCTCTAATGTTTAGGTCCGACTGACTCTCTTGGTCTCATATATATTTTGACTCCTCAGTTCCGTATACGGAGACGTCCGTGGGGCTGAGGGTTTCCGCCGCCACGGGATAGGTGCATCCTATTGCTTAGTGGTTGGTTGTTCAAGCTTGAACTTTGAAAGGAAAACCCCGATATTGGTGTGCCTTCTCTGACCTAGAGCTATTTTTTATAAATGGCGAATCCTAATGTAGTGAATATAGCAATTAATATGCGTCACCCGCTCACAGGACATCTGTTGGCACATGGACTGACGGTCCAGGGGGGTCCAGTCACTTTTGTGGTGGACGCCCATGCAGCCTATAGAACGGAACTTTTTTATTCTTGGGTCGGGTTTCCAGCAGTGGATGGGGGTACAAATACTTTTCACGAATACACTGTTGCGAATGTCCCTGGACAATACAGGGCTTACGCTTACTTAGAGATACCTTTATCTTATCAAGAACACCATAATTGGCTTGATGGCGCCCTCCCACACACAGTTGCACAAGTTAGGTCAGGTCCACTGAGTAATGATGGTCCTACCTGGCCTTTATTGGCTACATATACACCTCATCCTGCGGTTGCTCAATTGGCAGTGGTTGAAGTTCGTCGTTTATATACAGACTTAACGGCTACATATAGACCATTAGTTCAGTTTGTCATGCAGACACTAAGGGGGTGATTCTGAGACTGGCGGGCGGCGGAGGCCGCCCGCCAGTCTTCCCCCGACAAAATACCGCTCCGCGGTCGCAAGACCGCTGAGGGTATTTTGAGATTTGCCCTGGGCTGGCTGGCGGCCGCCAAAAGGCCGCCCGCCAGCCCAGGGCAAATCTACCTTCCCACGAGGACGCCGGCTCAGAATTGAGCCGGCGTAGTGGGAAGGTGCGATGGGTGCTGTTGCACCCGTCGCGTATTTCAGTGTCTGCTTTGCAGACACTGAAATACTACGTGGGGCCCTCTTACGGGGGCCCCTGCAGTGCCCATGCCATTGGCATGGGCACTGCAGGGGCCCCCAGGGGCCCCGCGGCATCCCCTACCGCCATCCTGTTCCTGGCGGGAGACCTGCCAGGAACAGGATGGCGGTAGGGGGTGTCAGAATCCCCATGGCGGCGGAGCGCGCTCCGCCGCCATGGAGGATTCTCCCGAGCAGCGGAAAGTCGGCGGGAGACCGCCGACTTTCCATTTCTGACCGCGGCTGAACCGCCGCGGTCAGAATGCTCGAGGGAGCACCGCCAGCCTGTTGGCGGTGCTCCCGTGGTCGGTGACCCTGGCGGTCACCGACCGCCAGGGTCAGAATGACCCCCTAAATACTAACGCAGCGCGTGCTGCTCCGGCGCACCCACAGGCAGTGGTTCCGGGTATTAATCCGGCCACTGTACACTCAGTTATGGGTAAGGTACCGGCTAAACGAGAGGAGACTCCATTTTGGCTGGCGCAGAAAATTAATATGCTGGAAGCAGTATTTCCCCATACGGGACCTCAGGATAAACATAGAATTTTGACGATGTGTTTGCCGTATGGGATGGTTCCTCCGGTGGACCATTGTAATACCTGGGGCGCGGTGTTTGCCGCGCTCTACACTACGGCACACGGTACACCGACATTAGCTAATTTACCGGACGTGCTTAAACAAATTCAAGATGAATATGGGGCTGCCCCTGCCTTAGATTTGGGCATGCAGTTGCTGGGCAATTTTGCCACAGTTTCTTCTATTATTTTGAGTAATCTCAAAGGAGAGGCAGTAGCACTAGCAGTGCGAATGCGTCTTCGGGATGTTCCGCTGCTTAATCAGGAGCGGGAGCTTCCGAGAATAATAGCGGAAACATATTCTAGTATTGGTCGAGATACCCTAGGGGCTAGACCACAAAAACCCCAGTTACAGGGTAAAAATAATAAAGATAATGCTAAACAGCAACAACCTGAGGGTTCGAAAAAGCGCTGGGAAAAGAAACAGCAAACACCTAAAAAAGATGGTGGGCAGTCTCCGCAACCGGAGACCCCACAGAATAAGTATAATCTCAGGAATAGGGATACTTTGAAGACGCCTGATAGATATCAATATACTGATACACGCCAATCTCGTTCCTTTCAGGACTCCTCGGAAAAGAGAAGTGAGAGAGGTGGGCGGTCCGAGCGGAGGACGGAGTACGTGAAACCGAGACAGGATTTACAACGCTCGGCTGAGGTTTCTATTAAACAAGAAGAGAAACCGCTGCAACAAAAACAGCAATTTAAAAAGAAGAAAGTGGCAGCAGTCTCAGTTAGACATGCCACTCAAGAAGAGAGTTCTCTTGATGAACAAGATATCCGGTGGACCTTTGTAATACCTGGGGCACAGTGTTTGCCGCGCTCTACACTACGGCACACAGTACACCGACATTAGCTAATTTACCGGACGTGCTTAAACAAATTCAAGATGAATATGGGGCTGCCCCTGCCTTAGATTTGGGCATGCAGTTGCTGGGCAATTTTGCCACAGTTTCTTCTATTATTTTGAGTAATCTCAAAGGAGAGGCAGTAGCACTAGCAGTGCGAATGCGTCTTCGGGATGTTCCGCTGCTTAATCAGGAGCGGGAGCTTCCGAGAATAATAGCGGAAACATATTCTAGTATTGGTCGAGATAGCCTAGGGGCTAGACCACAAAAACCCCAGTTACAGGGTAAAAATAATAAAGATAATGCTAATCAGCAACAACCTGAGGGTTCGAAAAAGCTCTGGGAAAAGAAACAGCAAACACCTAAAAAAGATGGTGGGCAGTCTCCGCAACCGGAGACCCCACAGAATAAGTATAATCTCAGGAATAGGGATACTTTGAAGACGCCTGATAGATATCAATATACTGATACACGCCAATCTCGTTCCTTTCAGGACTCCTCGGAAAAGAGAAGTGAGAGAGGTGGGCGGTCCGAGCGGAGGACGGAGTACGTGAAACCGAGACAGGATTTACAACGCTCGGCTGAGGTTTCTATTAAACAAGAAGAGAAACCGCTGCAACAAAAACAGCAATTTAAAAAGAAGAAAGTGGCAGCAGTCTCAGTTAGACATGCCACTCAAGAAGAGAGTTCTCTTGATGAACAAGATATCCGGTGGACCTTTGTAATACCTGGGGCACAGTGTTTGCCGCGCTCTACACTACGGCACACAGTACACCGACATTAGCTAATTTACCGGACGTGCTTAAACAAATTCAAGATGAATATGGGGCTGCCCCTGCCTTAGATTTGGGCATGCAGTTGCTGGGCAATTTTGCCACAGTTTCTTCTATTATTTTGAGTAATCTCAAAGGAGAGGCAGTAGCACTAGCAGTGCGAATGCGTCTTCGGGATGTTCCGCTGCTTAATCAGGAGCGGGAGCTTCCGAGAATAATAGCGGAAACATATTCTAGTATTGGTCGAGATAGCCTAGGGGCTAGACCACAAAAACCCCAGTTACAGGGTAAAAATAATAAAGATAATGCTAAACAGCAACAACCTGAGGGTTCGAAAAAGCTCTGGGAAAAGAAACAGCAAACACCTAAAAAAGATGGTGGGCAGTCTCCGCAACCGGAGACCCCACAGAATAAGTATAATCTCAGGAATAGGGATACTTTGAAGACGCCTGATAGATATCAATATACTGATACACGCCAATCTCGTTCCTTTCAGGACTCCTCGGAAAAGAGAAGTGAGAGAGGTGGGCGGTCAGAGCGGAGGACGGAGTACGTGAAACCGAGACAGGATTCACACCGCTCGGCGGAGGTTTCTATTAAACAAGAAGAGAAACCGCTGCAACAAAAACAGCAATTTAAAAAGAAGAAAGTGGCAGCAGTCTCAGTTAGACATGCCGCTCAAGAAGAGAGTTCTCTTGACGAACAAGACATGGGCGTTAGCACTGTTAGACAGCGCGGCAGAGGTCACAATAGTTCGCCGGAGTCTTCTAGAGCATCTGAAGGTGAAAGCAACTGATGACTTCATACAAGTCGAGAGGGCGGATATGCGAGTCTCTGATCCTGATAGAGTATATGAAGTGACTCTGCGATTGGAAGGGGACATTGACCGTATTGTAAACGCCATTTTTTGGGACCATGTGGTAAAATCATATGATGTTCTGCTGGCCGAACAGGATTGGCCACCTGACTTTGTTCGCGACTGTCCGGTTGGGGAGGAGGTTATTACACCTTCCTTCTCACCACTTGTTCCGAGAGAACTAGCGGAGTCCTATAGTAAATCATGGGCTCTAGCACAGGCTCCCGCCCTGTATAGAAATAACGTGGGGTGGGATAGACAATCACCTTATCATGTAATTCCGATAAAGGGCGAACCTCAGCCACAACCGCAGTATCCTATCAAATTTGAAGCAAGGGCATCGGTTAGGAAAATTCTTACACAATTGGAGTACCAGGGTGTAATTGAGCCCTGTGTCTCGCCGATGAATAATCCCTTATTTCCGGTTGCTAAACCGGACCATTCATATAGGATAGTGGTGGATTACAGACATTTGAATAGTCATACACGCACATATGCAATACAGAATTCACATAGCGCAGCGCTTATGAATAATATTGTACGTAAGACGTACAAGACAACATTAGATATCTCGAATGGATTTTTCTGGCAGAATATAGCGCCCGAAAGTCAGGACTATACCAGCTTCAGTGCGTTTGGCTCTCAGAAATTTTTTTGTCGTTTGCCTCAGGGGTATAAGAATAGCCCAGGACTGTTTTCGGCTCGTGTAACTGAAATGCTGCACGTGTTCGACCCTGAAGCGTTATCATATGTTGATGACATATATCTGACAGACGATGAGATTCTGCAACATCTAAGGCGTGTTTCGCGCATTGTTGTGGGGTTTGCTGATATTGGCTATAAGTTAAATTTTAAGAAATCAAAGATTGCCTTCCTCAGCGTCATTTTCCTGGGATATGAGTTGTCGAATGAGGGCAAGAGCTTGGCGCCGCATTTTTTGGAGAAATGTGCTTTATTGCAGCCTCCTAATACAGTTCGGAAGCTCCAGTCATTGTTGGGGTTTCTGAATTTTGGCAGAACTTACATTCCTGATTATGCAACGCGTATAAAACCCTTATACGAGTTGATTCGCCCGAATTTTTCGAGTAGATTTTGGACGATTGAACATACACACATACTACGAGAGTTACAGACTGATCTCTTGGCAGTTAAACACTTACACACACGGGACAATAAGACACATTTAGTCATCAGGGTGATACCTGGGGCTGTTGGGTTTACGTATGTCACCTTTACTGAGGGGGAGACAGTCCCGATTGCATACAAGTCTCACTTGTATTCTGCTGCTGAACAACGATTTGCACAGACTGAGAAAATACTCACTGCAGTACAGATGGCTGTTATTAAAGAAAGACCACTTGCCCAGGGCCAACGCATCATTGTCGTTTCCCCGATTCCGGCCTTAGAGGCAGTTACAAAAGCGAGTGTTCCAAATTCGAAAGCTTTGCACCCGCGATGAATACAATGGGCTACGTCTTTGACAGCCACTGATGTAGATTACGTATTTGACCCTAAACTGCAGACTCAATAATTTCTTCAATATGAGATGGAATACCCTGTTCCTGCTGGTACGTTGCCTATTGACCAATATCAAGTGGTCATGTATACCGATGGCTCTGCGCAACCAGCGGTTGGGACTAAACAACAGTATTCTGCTGCATGTGCGGTGGTGAGCGGCACTATGGAGGGGGAAGTGTTCTGCCCTGACATACTTATACTAAAACCTTGGGAGATTGCACGGCACAGCTGGCTGAGCTCAAAGCTCTATTGTTAGCGTTGGAGCACGTGGATCCGGCGATTTTAACCTTGCTGGTCTGTGACTCCTACTACTGTGTACAGTCTTTCAATGAATATCTACACTATTGGAAGATGAATGGGTTCAGAGATTCTAAAGGCAACACCATTAAACATAAAATGTTGTGGGGTAAGGTTGCCGATCTGAAGGAAACGCTTCCTAACGTCCATGTTGTGCATACACTTGGACACCAGCGCCTTGGAATACACGTTGCTGGGAATACTTTGGCTGATGAAGCCGCGAAATCGGCAGTGGCTGTCGCCACTGTGGCCGCAGTGACTCGTTCGAGTTCCAAACCAGACACAGAAATTTCGGCTGCCATAAAGGCTACAGCTGATGGCACGCCCTTTCCTAAAGGATTTCCTTCTAAATATAGTTACTGCTTGAATGGTGCGCTGAATGCTACTGTTACAATTCCAGGCATTGGTGTACGTGAAATTCCCAATAAAATTGAGAGACCTCGATTAATTTCTGCAGCACATGAGGGGGTGGCTTGTGCACATGCTGGTGTGGCTGCCACGATTTCACTTTTACAGGCTTGTTACTGGTGGCCTGGTCTCTATAAAGAGACAAAGCAATATGTGCTTTGTTGTGACGTTTGTCAACAAATTAAAGCGTCGTCGGCAAGACGCCCGCAGCAGACGCCCCTTCTGATTTCACATAAGCCTTTACAGTGTGTGTACTTGGATCATTGTGGTCCGCTGACACCAGATAGTGTATACAAATATATATTGGTTGCTGTAGATTCGTGCTCCAGATTTGTGTGGGTATGGCCACAACGCTCGGCTGACGCTCAAACTGTTATTAAAGATTTGCGCATCTTTGTCGATACATTTGCAGTTGCGGCTTTTCATTCGGACCAGGGCCCTGCTTTTGCCTCTAAGGCATTCAGGGACACCATGGCTTCGTTGGGGGTCCAACTCCAATTCTCGTCTCCATTTCATCCCGAGGGAAATTCTGTCGTGGAGCGTTTAAATCGTGATTTAAAGCAATCCTTAACGGCCAGGGTTATAGGTACGGGTCGTGGTTGGTTAGCCCACCTATATGGAGTACAGAGAGCACTTAATAACTTGCCTAGAAGGTCACTGGGGGGTCGTACTTCATATGAGTGCCTGTTTGGAACACGAATGTATGTTCCTGATCTAGATGGTCCTGGTGTGGAGGCGGCAGATACGCCCTTTGACATAAATGATTGTGTCACTGTTTTGCAGGATTTACAACAATTCCGTGAAGATAACTCTTCTGCCAGTGCTGCCTCCTCAGGAATTAAGGATGAGCCAGTAACGCCTACTGGTTGCATACCCAGGATTGGGGATCTAGTGCGTGAAAAGGTTGCAGTTAAAAAATAATTTGGTCCTTCTTATCGAGCACCTGTCCCTGTGTTGGGGGTAAGCGGCAAGAGAACTGTGATTTTACCGCCGCTGAGAGGGGCCAAAGGAAATCGCTTTGTTTCCATTGATAATGTCAAGTTACAACATGTGGCCGATTCTGCACAGCAGACCAAGAGGGACACCCAGTAGTTCCGGAATCCCTCTCACTACTGGGGAAGAAGTCCCGCTGCAGGTGATTTTCACCGACACTGTTTCCTCTCCGAGCTTGGGGAGGGTGGATGATGATCTTGCGATTGTTCCACGGCCGACGATTAATATGGAATCTTTTGATCAAATTGCTGTACGTTCTACTGATGTTTCTGAACATGTGGTTTATAGCGTGCCAAGGCGAGAGCCTCCATCTGCTTCTTTGTTCACAGTTGCACCTTTTGCTAGAACTGCCTCTGGCTGCTTCAACAACGCTGATAATGATGTATCCGGCTCCTCGTCCTCGATGTCTTCTGTCCACGGTCCACGTCGGATGCTGGATTGGCTTAAACGCACATATTTTGTTTTTCCTTGGAACTATTTGTGGCTGTTTTTGGCCGTGATGACTTTTTTATTATGGTTGGGATTTGTGGTTACTTTTTTTCTGATAATACATGGTCATTTTCTTCCTGATCGATCTGACATTGAGCACGTGGAGACTGTGTTAAAACCGCATTTTTCGTCTCATATGGTTCGAAGAGACTTGTCCACTGTAAACATTTCTGCAATACCAATTCCGGATGGGATTGTGTGGGATAAAGTAATGTTTGATATATATGGTCCCACTGAATTGATTCAAATACCGTATGTCCTCAAGTTATCAATGAATGATATTGTTATACCTGGCATTGTTTCTGATGATTGGGATGTGAAGACAGTAGATTCTATGCTAACAGATTTGCAATATTATACTGTCTATGACGATGAAGATGCTTACCAATTTAGAGATAATCATGGTGACATGTTTTGCTACAACTATTATGGACACCACTTTATTCATAAAGCTAGTAGCCCTAAGTCCATGTTTAATTATGTGCAATGGGAACATTGCTCGACTCCTCCACAAGGGAGTTCGAAAACGTATTATGATAAATTTGCATATTTTTCTGGGCATGATCAACGAAATGCTAAGTCCTACTATTTTAAAGTTGCACCGTATTCTAATAAGCAAATGTTATTGACCGATACTAAATTGCTGTATTCAAATTTGTTTGTATCTAAACTTTCGGTCGAGGGGTATGAATACTGGTTTAAAACTGTTGACTTGAAAAGTGTTTGGGGTTCGAAAAATTGGCAGATGCAAGGCAGGGACACGTTATTTAGAGCATGTATCATCCCTGTGCAGATGATTTTCCTCAATGACACAGTACAACAGACTAGCTGTTTGGGCTTAGCGACAATTAGGGAGTTGAATTTGCCTAGTATACCCTTCTAAATTAAAAAATTGGCAGCACTATGTGAATGCTACTTTTAGTGAATTTACACATTGGGTCCAGAATGGTACGCTTAACATTTCATCGTTACATCCAGGCGGTGGTTATTATGGCCTGTAGACACTAATGTGTGTCATCAACGTTTTGTCACCTCTTCAGGGGGGTTCAGGACTAGTAGGGCAGACCCTCGTTACATTTCACCTGAACATGCTGATATTATAACTACATACAGCGTGGGGAAGCTTTGTCAGCAATGGTTGAAGTCATCCACTCTGGATGCAGTTAAATCACATCTCACGTTACTGTCTAATGATACTGATTTACAAGATTTTTTGTCAGGTCCCAAAGTACCACGGAAGAAAAGGTTCTTATACGAAGTTTATAATGAGATTTGGAAGCTTTCGCAACAAGAGGCTGCAGCCCGGTTGCAGCAGATTGATCAGGAAAACCTGATGCAGACTTTGGGGGTGATTCTGATTCTGGCGGGCGGCGGAGGCCGCCCGCCAGAATTCCGCCCCCATTATACCGCTCCGCGGTCAGAAGACCGCGGAGGGTATTATGAGTTTTTCCCTGGGCTGGCGGGCGGTCTCCAAAAGACCGCCCGCCAGCCCAGGGAAAAACTCCCTTCCCACGAGGATGCCGGCTCGTAATCGAGCCGGCGGAGTGGGAAGGTGCGACGGGTGCAGTGGCACCCGTCGCGTATTTCAGTGTCTGCAAGGCAGACACTGAAATACTTTGCGGGGCCCTCTTACGGGGGCCCCTGCCGTGCCCATGCCATTGGCATGGGCACGGCAGGGGCCCCGCAACCCCCCCTACCGCCATCCTGTTCATGGCGGCTTTCCCGCCATGAACAGGATGGCGGTAGGGGGGGTCAGAATCCTCATGGCTGCGGAGCGCACTCCGCAGCCATGGAGGATTCAAACGAGCAGCGGAAAGTCAGCGGGAGACCGCTGACTTTCCGCTTCTGACCGCGGCTGAACCGCCGCGGTCAGAATGCTCGTTGGAGCACCGCCAGCCTGTTGGCGGTGCTCCCGTGGTCGGTGGCCCTGGCGGCCACCGGCCGCCAGGGTCAGAATGACCCCCTTTGTCTGTTGTTGATAATGGCATGCATACCCTTTCTGACCGTGTTTACACGATTGACAGCATTGTTTCCTCTGCCATTGACATTATTAAATCGGACATGTCTTCTTTATATCATGGGCAGAGTCAGACACGGTCCATCATGCAGCTGGGTTGGACTCTACAGACCTTGAAGGCGGGTCGCGTTCCATGGCAGCACGTTCGTGCCAGAGAGATCTTTATCTCCTTTAATTTGACTCGTCAGCAACAACTGATGGCTAAAAAGGACGCTACATATGTTATGTTGAATATTGAGAAATTGGAGAAACTGCCTTTCACGGTGGCTGAGATTCCGTCAGCTGAGTAGTTGATTCATGGGGTTATTAATTTGCCTATCTCCACTCTGCAATTTACTTCTTGTTTGAAGCACATTCCGGTGGGTAGATATGAACAATTGGGAGACAGTTACATACACGAGGTGTGGGAGCTTCCCTTTCAGTACAGATGTGTTAATGGTTTGAGGGAGGTTTTTCTTAGCGGCAGCGAATGCGAAGCTTCTGTCAGCCATTCAATGGTTTGTAAACAGCTGTCCTTGCACGGGGCGTGTAACGCTTCGATTGATAACTTAGCTTGTTATCTGAAGGGAGTTCCAGTCCCGGTTATTAAAAACACTTTCCAGGTGCTTTCTAACGGCAGTTACATTGTTCTTAACAGCGAATGCTGCTGTGGCATGCGTGCCGGAATAGTTTACATTGTCGTTGTCAACAAGGCCGTTACGTGCTGCGGGAATGTGTTGTTTCCCCCCACTCAAATTAGGGAGGTAGCGGACATCTGGCCTCATATTGATACTTCCAAGGTTGATTTCGACAAGTTGAGTCGGCTAAAAGCTTTATTGTTTCAAAAGCATGTGGCCCTTACATCTGCTAGCGAGACCTACGCACTTCAGGTGGCAAGGTCATCGGCGGAGATACAGTCCCTTTTGAATACTAACTTTCCAAGTCACTTCGGTGAACTTGTGGGACGTATATTTAATGCTTCCAGCACTGCTGGTATTGCACATTTTTTCAAAGCCGTTGGTGTTGGTTTTACTCACACCTTCTCTTCCATATTCGGTTTGATACCTTCGGCTATACATTCTATTTTCGGAAGCATTTTTGGGGGTTTCCCGATTACTTTGGCTTTATTGGCTGGAGTCTTGCTGTTGTTGCTATTTTTTCGCAATGGCTGTCCCGTCACGACGAGATCCTGTATTGCTGCTCCCGTCAGCGCAGCTGTGTCGTGAACGCATGATGCAGCATTTTGGAGCAACACTCCTGGGACATTTGGAGTGTGACTGGCCTCTGTCATTCAGACTGGTTTTGGATTGTGTGCAACCCGTGTTTCGATGCCTTTGGTGCTCGTTTGAACATGCACTGGCTCTCTGTCTCTCACTGCAGCGCCCTCCAATGGTCGATACTGATCTGTTGATGTTCCCGATTAGGGCTCATTCCCAGATTTGTGCACTAAGGATGCGCTTGCTTTGTGAGGCGGTTTATGAGATTCCCTTCCTGGAGGAAGATGGTATTGTCTCTTTCATAGGCCCTGCACGGGGTGCCGCCCTGAATGGTTTTGGGGCTTTGGTCCACACGTGCTCCATGATTACTTCGTGGCGTGGATCTTCCGGTATTGACATATATCGAGGTGGAGGAACTCCTGCGTTCTGTTGCTTCTGTTTGACGATTGGATTTTTTCTCTCTTACGAAATTGACACAATGTTGAATTTGGTTTTATGGTCACATGTTTCCTAAATTTATGACTTTGTTGTCTTCTCACCTTGTCGAAATATATGATTGTATATATTGTTTATATTTAGGGCATCCTTTTATATTATTGGAACCACTTGCTACTGAAAAGGGGAGGGTGTAGTGTGGTCAGTTTTACGTATTCATTGCGCTTTAGCTTCAGGCTTTAGGCCTTTGTGCACTTTGCCCTGAATATATTTTATTCATTTGCTGACAGCTTAGAGCCTCTGTGCACTTTGCTCTACATGCTTTTTATTAGGCTTCGTACTGTTATTTTTCAAATAGCCAGTTCTACGGTGTTGTTTTTTATTCATATCACACTGTTTTGCCTACTTCAGCACTGGAGTTTTCCATAACATATTTACTCTGTGCTTCAGTCAAGGATACAGTCTGGTACATTGCCGATAGACGTGGTAGGAGTTTTGACTTTGCATTCCTGCGTAGGGACATTTTGTGATCACGATGACACGTTAGTTATAAAATCACTTCCTTGTCCCAATACACGCGGGAGGGAGATTCCGACCAGGGAACCACAACTAGACGCTGACTGCCTCGTTGCAGATGCTGAACCAAGATCACAGGTCTTTGCTCAGGTATGAGGGCTGATGTCTCCACAGTGATTCTGACAGGCAAGCTAGAAGCTTAACATACTGTGATCTAAATAGAACAAGCAGAGGGAGAGTAGAAACTGTTAGACAATATGATAGCTTTGTTCTTATGTTTTACTCTCCTGGTGACTATTTCAATCCTACTGTGTTGTATCGTTCTGGTTATTGCTGCTCACGCCTTAATATCTAAAATACAGTTGTTTTATTAAAACATTATATAAAACTTATACTGTCTTTGTCATTTGTATATGAGATCATATTGGAAATAAGAGAGTTGGTTTGGATCTGAGTGACCACGACTTCCCTGAGAAGTTCCAAAGATGTCATGCGCTCGGCTGCCAAATCATTCCTTCCTCATGGGAGAAATGAGGCACTGCTAGTTAGCCGGAGCAAAAACCGGATCTAGGGTGACAGAGTTCTTTACACGTGGGTCAGACTCAGTCCCCCACACCGTTATCGATCCTGCTGCCTAGAAATCCAGTAGTCTCATTTAGAATAATGAGAGCCCACGCGACAATGCCTCTTTAATCCACCACCAGATACTCCCTGTCCAGGTTCAGACTGGGACAAAAAATCAGCCCGGGCACTAAAATAAAAGTGGCCCCCTTTAGGGAAGCAGGTAGCTAAAAGAAATGGTCCACATTTTCAAATCAGGCCAGTTTTATTTAGCAAGGTATGGGAAATTCCGTGGATTTGTGATTACTACAGGCAATATTTGTGGTAATATCATTGCAATCGACAGTAAAAAAGTCACACCTGGAACCAGCCCCACAGACTGCTGAATAAATGTTTAAAATTCATCAAAAAACTGGCCCACTGTCAGACCAGCCCATTGATCATTTCCTGATTTCCCTATAGACAAATCCAAGCCCTAGGTAAATGCAAAAATATAAGTTGACAATCCCCAAAAATTGGTACGAGTAGACCTCACTGGCAAACACCAGCTCAAACTAAACTCTGGGCTCTGCTATGACAAATTTTATGCACAGTCACAGAAACTAATGAGAGGTGTATGAAATTATGATATTGCACACAGAGTTTTATAAAGTTGGAAACTTTGCAACTTCATGAAGTAAAGTTTGTTGTCTTCAAAAAGCCTTACCTCAAATCGATTTTTTCTAAATAAATATCAGTTTTGTGGGAGAATATTTTTCTGAGAACATTCTTTAGCAAAAATTAGACTTTGCATGGTACTTCCCCTCACAAAACAACTTTGGGTTTTTTGTCTCATATTGTTTTTTTAAGTTTTGCTAAATTTGACTATTTGATGAACTTTAACTAGAATGTTATGAAGACACTAATGCCACCTGCATAAATACTACACCTCCCCTTTAATAATAGCCTTGGCCGGGGGCTCTCCTGGAGAAGACCGACATAGAATCTGCTTTTCGGCTTCTACCAGTGCACCATGATGATTACCATTTGGTGGGCTTTCAATTTGCAGACTTCTAATATTATGATAAATGCATGCCAATGGGTTGTAGTGTGTCTTGCACGTACTTCGAACAATTGAGCTCCATATTACAGTGGATTTTCACCATGTGCCAGGCCATAAGGACGTTCTCCATTACCTTGATGATTTCCTGGTACTGGGCCCCCCCAGATTCAGGGAGGTGTTTGTGGGCTTTAAGAGTGTTGACTGCCATGTTTGAGGATTTGAGTGTTCCCGGAGAACACTGTTGCCTCTTCAACGTGCCTCACATTCCTTGGCATCGAGATAGATACAGTGGCTAGTGAGTGCCGCCTCCCTTTGGATAAAATAATGGCTTTTAGACAATCTATTGATACAGTGTTAGCGCAGAAGAAAGTCACCTTGCATCATCTACAAGTTTTGGTGGGCCAGCTCAACTTCGCCCTAAGAATTATCCCCCATAGCTCACCCGTTTTCACGGTCCATAGCTTGGGCAATGTCTGGCCTTAAAGAAAAGCATCATCACACCCGTCTTTCTCCTGAGGTCAAAGAGGACCTACAGATCTGGTCATCCTTCCTGCAACAATTTAACGGTGTGGTCATATGGCCTTTTTGCCTTGAGTCTAGTTCTACTTCGGGCCTTTTCACTGATGCAGCGGGCAGTGTGGGATTTGGGACTATATTTGGGTCTGACTGGTGCAGAGGGGACTGGCCGGTTGATCGGCATGACAGCAGCATCACAAAAATTTTTGCTTTTTTGGAATTATTCCCCATTGTGGTCATAGTGATGATATGGGTTATTGTGTTCAAAGACAAATCTGTAATTTTCTGGTCTGACAACTTGGCAGTAGTTGAGGTCATCAACAGGCAAGGAACCTCATGTAGGTTTGTCTTGAGGTTGCTGAAATATTTGGTCCTATTGTGTTTAAAGCTTAACATTACATTTCATGCCAGGCATGTTCCTGGCATTCATAACAATGATGCTGATGCCTTACCTGGCTCCATGATGCAGGAGTTCTGGGAGTTCCACCCTCTGGCAGCGGAGAAGATGACAGAGTTCCCAGCATATCTGTGGAGGATTGGAGTCCTGCCCTCTCAGAGTTAGTGGCAGCATCCCTAGTAAAACGCACTCAGGGGTCATATGAGAAGTCATTTAGGCAATATAGATTATTCCTGCGCACTCTCCAAGTCTCAGACATGTTTTCAACTGAGGCCATTTGCCTCTTTTTGAGTAACAATTGAGACCAGGGCAAACCAGTCTCTTGTGCGAAGCTCATCACACGGCAATCTTTTTTTTTGCAAAATTACATGGCAAAGAGGTCTACTTAAATTTCTTCATCATTAGGAGAGCAGTGGCCAGCTGGGCCTGCATTAAGGGCTATTAGAAGGAAAGCACACGCCCTCCGGCCCACATCTTAGGACTCCTCCTTTCTAACCTCTATAGGATCTGTGCTTCCCCATTCGAGGTGATGTTATTTGGAGGAGCATTTACAGTAACCTTTTATGGTGCATTTCGCGTGTTGAATTAGTAGGATCATCCCAAGAAGGATTTTACAGAGGAGCTGCAATGGGCTGATGTTCATATAGGGCCTGACTGGTTAACGATTTGGTTACGGAAGGTCAAGACCGATCAAGAAGGGAGAGGGACACCCATCAAACTTAGGGCTGCACATGGTTCTCCCCTACGCCTGGTGGATTGCACGGGGTCTTACTTGGCAGTCCGTCCAGCCACCGGTGCCCCAGCATTGTCCCTCCACATGGGTGGAGATTGCTTGTCGCGTTACTAGTTTTCTGCAGGTAAGGCTGCGGCACCAGAGGCAGCTGGAGTTGATCCAGCGGGTTATTTGCAACATTCATCTCAAATAGGGGCAGCTACTGTAGCGGCAGGCGCAAGTATGTCCTCAGAGGAGCTGAAAACAATTGGCTGGTGGTCCTCCGTGTGTTATAAACGTTACATTCACCATGAGTTACAATGACTGTGTTTCATTTGTTTACAACATACTCATGCTGGTTTCTTTTTGTTTCAGTAGTATGTCATCTCATGTGGTAGGGGTTCTCGGTCACTCCTTTGTCTGGCGGGTGGGCTACAGGTTGCAACTGCTCCGTAAGCATAGGACGGCGCCCCTTCATGACATGTCCTTCCGGTGGCGTGGGATCGGTGGCCTGCGTGTCACTCAGCTGCAGAAACTGGTCAAGATGGCAAAAGGGTGCAAGGGACTCCAGTTCCCGGACCTACCTCATCATTATAAATATTGGAGGCAATGACTTGGTTCACATGGGGCGCAATACTCTCAGGGAGGCAATTTTAACAGAAATTGCTCAGTTGTCAAAGGAACTCCCAAAAGTAGCCATTGCATGGTCTCACATGGTACCACGTAGCAACTGGGGTCATGACATAAAATCTAGGACAATGAATGTGTCTGTGCGACGCCTCAAGTCTGAACTTGCGAGGTTGTGCCCTGTACCAGGGTGCTTATGGAATATCCCACACAGACTGTTAAAGGGCGCAGACATGTTCCATAAAGATGGGATGCATTTATCCGACGCTGGGACAGACCGATTCATTGAAGATATTTGGGCCTTCTCACACAGTTTGTTTT
The DNA here is from genome assembly GCF_031143425.1 of Pleurodeles waltl. Lineage (NCBI taxonomy): Eukaryota > Metazoa > Chordata > Amphibia > Caudata > Salamandridae > Pleurodeles > Pleurodeles waltl. The sequence continues at coordinate 672,079,856 of NC_090446.1, forward strand.
GGGGTGGAGAGGGAGAAGGAACCTCTGGGCCCCTGATGGCCTTCGTGGCGTGAGATGAGATACTAAATTCAGCCTAAGCAACCAAGGGGTCTCGGAGGCAGGGTCCCCTGGATAACACCAAAGGTAGGATCCTGCAGTCCTGAACCAATCGGCGGATGTACACATCAGCTTGGCGGGGTAGGGTGGCCAGATCGCTGGGGTGGGCATGGAACTTCTGCACCTGGCCATCCCATTGAACCCCCATAGCAGATCGGTGTTTGAGGGGGTGAAACCCTGAGCATGAGGACAAGGGACGGTGAGGTGTTGGGAACCCCCCCCCCCCATGGATAAAAAAGTCAGGTACAGTTCACCTGTGTGATCCAATGGTGTTCGGGAATGCGGAAGGATCCTTGGTGTTGTGGGTGTTATCATGATTTATTGCCAGACAGAAATTTGCTTTGCATGATATGTTTAATCATAATTTAAATAATTCTGCACAGTATTGTTTTGAATTCTAGTGTAATTTATAAATAAACTCTTCCAATGTCAAAGTCAATCAGGATTTGTCGGTTTTCATTGGGCGGATGTTGGGGGCCGGTGCCTACTGGGGGCATGCGGGTCCTATGACAAAACGCTGCCCCAGTTACGGTGGTGTGGTGCTTAGGAGCCGGGGCCTCCCTGGCCCCGGCCCTATGTGCCGGTCTAGCATTGACCGGCCATGTACTTCCACCTTCTCGCCTCTTGAGGCGAGTGGGCGGAAGGAAGCTGGGAGTCACGCGGGGGTACGTCACTTCTGGCCTCTGGCACTTCATCCATTGGGGGGTATTTAAGTGCTCCCCAGATCAGGCCTCTGCCTTTTGTGTGGATGCAGTGTCAGTGGTTGGAGCAGCGATCAGCGGTGTTACCCACCCTCCCATCCCTTGAATATGAGATTGTGAGATGAGATACTAAATTCACCCTAAGCAACAGAGGGGTCCCCAAGGCAGGGTCTCCTGGATAACACCAAAGGTAGGATCCTGCAGTCCTGATCCAACCGGTGGATGTATACACCAGCTTGGCAGGCTAGGGTGGCCAGATCGCTGGGGTGGGCACAGGGCTCCCGCTCCTGGCCATCCTGTTGCACCCCCATAGCAGATCTGTGTTTGGGGGGTCGGAACCCTGAGCAGGAGGACAAGGGGCGGTGAGGTGTTGGGAACCATCACCCCATGTATACAGGTTAGGTACGGTTCACCTGTGTGGTCCAATGGAGTTCAGGAATGCAGAAGGATTCTTGGTGTTGTGGGTGTTATGATTTATTGCGGATAGAAATTTGCTTTGTAATATATGTTTAATTATAATTTAAATAATTCTTCACAGTGTTGTTTTGAATTCTAGCGTCATTTGTAAATAAACTCTTCCAATGTCAAAGTCAATCAAGATTTGTCGGTTTTCGTTGGGCGGGTGTTTGGGCTGGGGCCTACTGGGGCCATTGAGTCCTATTGTTTTTTTAAGTTTTGCTAAATTTGACAATTTGATGAACTTTAAATAAAATGTTATGAAGACAGTAATGCCACCTACATAAATAGGGCCCTCTCTTAATAATAGCACTCCTGACCAGAAGGAGCAGAATAGGGGCATTCCAGAAATCAGTGGCAAAGAAGAAGGGGATGAGAGGAGTTTTAGTCAAGGTCATTGGAAAAATGTGACTGTAGTACTATTTTGCCTTCTGCATACATGTGAGATTGACACCCTCACCATATAATACATCATCTGTCCGTAAATTACAGATTTTAGCAAAAATGTTTCTAGTTTTAACCATGTACCTGGAGCTTTTTCATTTTCATGATTTTCTTGATCAAACTATTTAAACACATAAAACCTTTTACCAGGAAACAAAGCAGTGCACCCTGTAGACCCTTTTATTTCTCCAAATGACCCGAGACATTCAGGTACACTGTCCGAACTTTCCTGGTAAAATATTTTAACAGCTTCTTTTGAAATCTTAGAAAATGTGATTGCCCTTGCTTTGTGATGCTCAATGAATGTGAGGAATGTGCTAGACCTGGGACTTATATTAAACAAATGGGTAGTCTTTGCGTAGTTGTTAACATGTATGAAAATATATGTGTTAAAATGCAATATCATTGCAAGCAAAGACAAGGTAACATGTTAACACACCATCTACAATTCCATGCTTACAAGTGTTTAACCAACACTGTTTCTTTTTACGAAAGCACCAGTGTGCATTAAATGTTCTGGCACCAAGTTTCACAGAAATCAGCAATATATAGTTGATGTTTCAGCCTCTTACCTGTCACCCATGATTGAGGCATTCATCAAGACAAATGTGTTCCTCAGATTGTGTAGTCCCACAGCTTTAATCCTATAAATCTAATCTCAATTTTGACAATTGGTTGAAGCTTAAATGTGTCATTAACAGCACTTCGTCGTAGCATCACCAGTTATATCTGCAGCGAAATCCCAGCTATCAAATGTGTAACATCTGTTTGGACAACCAAATCTTCCGGTTCACACAACTCAATCATACAACAGCCTGTGACAAGAGTTCAGTGGTGTTTCAAACCCAGTTCCTCATTTTATTATTATTTATTATCACATCACTTTGGTGCAAGGGTGCCTGAGTTGACGATAGGCAGCTCATTGTGCGCCAGTGCAGGGTAAAGGACAGGAATGCACCATATTGCCTTAAATATGATACATTCCAGCCGTTTCCCAATGACCTAGAGTAGCAAGGTGACTTGCTGTGCTGCACCACTTTCACTGAAAAAAGGCCCTAATGGTCTGATTTAGAGTTTGGGGGATGGCTACTCTGTCACAAACATGATGGATATCCTATCTTCCTTATTACATGTCCCATAGGATGTAATACACTTGAAATAAGGTGGACAGGATATCTGCCACATTTTTGACAGAATAACCCACCCGCCAAACTCTAAATCAGACCCTTAATCTTTTTGCACATTTTCTGGCAGCTTATCTTAATCTGCATGTTCTACATTCTTAAAATATTGACTCGCATGTTCACAGTGCCTTCAATCATAGGCTAGGAGTTCATAGCACTATAAAGACACATATCACTAACCCCCACTGCACCAACCAAGATTCAGTTATTTGACTGTCTGACTGCACACATAGGCATCTGCAGTTACTGCATTAACCATCTCAGCTTTCGTAACCCGAAAGAGTGCATTTCCCACCAATTAATTTGCATTGCATTTATTTTTTATTTAGGGTGTGTGGGTTATGTTTTATATGCATTCTCCTGAAGGTGAAAGGCCAATAAAGTAGCTGCAGATTTATTTGCTCTTTTCAGTCACTGCCCCAAACTCAGTGACTCCAACACATTACAGTCAATATCACAGGTCCCATACTTTTTATGCACTTCAACCGCTGAATACTATTTGTACTTAAATTCCTCTGTCACGTGAGGAGGAGTCTAAGCTGGAATATAATACATATTTTATCTAAAACCTTTCCACTATTCCAACCCTCTTCTCCCTCTAGCTCCCTTACTGTCACTTTTCCTCTTTTGTTCCTGTAATTGCTGCCCTGCCTGTCAGCTCTCGTGTGCCCACCCACGGTTAACCGCCTATAGCAACTGCTTCTTCTGGGAGTGGACGAAGCAGTTAATTGATTAAGACTGTGAGAACTGGAAGACTTTTACATCCAACAGAGACACAGTGGCGTGTTCTGCATTAATTGTCCTTCTTCGTACAAAACTGTGCCCTACACTTCAGTGAACTTATTGGGTGGAGAGGGAAATGTCTGGCAGGCAGATGGCGCTTTGTCGTAGTCACTCTTCCTCAAATGACATGGATTCCTCACAGGTGATGTACTATCTGTTATAGCAGGTGTCAGTGGTTGGGTGAAGTGTTATTTTGGGGTCAGTAACCTCGGCAGGCACATCTCGGGGCAATTACATTGAAATAGCAAAAACATTGGCGTGTAGGGGAGGGAGAATAAATGACAGGGTTGAGGGACAATGTAAGTTAAGATAATTGAAGGTAAGGCACAGGAGCTTACGGGGCTCCCCTATAAAATAACAAAAAAGGGGGCTCACGGGAGTCATATACATTTATGCCATTGGACTGAAAAAAATAAGCCATGTTATATAGAGCGAATATACTAATAATCTAACATAGTCAGGTGTATTATTTAAGTTTGCGGTGAAAGTCGAGTTTATCACCACAGCACAACAAAAGTGAACAAGGAAACGCTTGTTACTAGTCACGATTTGCATGCAACATTGATTTTACACATTGAAACTATTGGCCAAATCGACAAGAAAGTGGCACATCGGTCCCAATGTGCCACTTTTCTTGCATCACCCCTGTCGCACCTAATGACACCATGTTTGCGCCATATTTACAATATGGCGCACTATTGCGCTCGTTTCCACAATAACGTCATAATTCATTACGCTATTGTGGCACTTTGCTGGAATAGCGCCATAAATAAAGGCACTAGTGCAGCAAAGCACTAGGGAGGCCCATAGGTTACTAAGAGCCTGTCACTTTAATGCCTGCCCCCAAGCAGATGTTAAAAATTATAGAAAAAATGTTACAGTGAAATCTTTTGGATTTCACTAAGCCATTTTTTGCGGCATATCTGTATGGGAACGTCCTCCTTGCATACATTATACCTGGCGCAGGTATGATGTGGTGCAAGGGGTTACAAAGTGGTGAAATGCTAGCATTGCACCACTTTTGTAAATATGGCGTGGGGAAATGGCCTCTTTAAGGCGCTATTAGCACTAAGAAATGACACTAGTGTGACACATGGGCCTTCTAAATCTGGCCCAATGTATTTTCAGAAGGATTTTACCACTCTACACAACTTTAACCTAATTAAACCTTTAAAATACCTTTTATTAAAATAGGGTTCACATGTAAAATGCCATGGCATGAACCAAATATGTCCATCCTCTCATTATAATATGCTATTTAATACCATTGTTGAGTGATGGGAGGGTCAATATGATTCGCTACAGTCTTCCCCTTTTTTAAGTCATGGCTTCCCCTCCTTCAGTAATGGTAATTATTGCCTTAGTACAGTGTATGCTACAGCATCTCTACTGTATATAATGTAATAGACGGAAAAAACTTGTAAATGGCACGCTAGTGCCATCTACAGGCAATAAATAAATTAACATCGGTTACTAGGAGATAGATTTTACGAGATTAATCCTAAAGTAATTAAGTAACTCGAAATAAACACATTGAACCAGTGGTCGTGTTGTTCTGAGGGGTGGACTATGGAATCCGTTGGGCTTTTAACACTCTCTCAAAATGAGTTGCCCGGAAGATAAGGAATATATATCCCAGGTTACATAATCTAATCATTTTATTCTATCCTGTTGCCTGTTGCTAGAGCCTCAACACCTTCAAAATTATGTGTCTGAACAAAGCTTCATAACTACTGGCCTCGACTTTGCAGAACTGCCACATTTTCAATTCCCCTCACTGGTCCCCTATATTTTTAGCATCTTTTCGTGGTTCTTAATATCAGGGACCAACCAAACACTTGTTCTGAACATCCTAGGCAGAGACATAGGTGGTCATTGGACCGCCGTGCAGAAGACCGCCAGTGGTGGCGGTTTGCCGCTCGGCCTATTATGACCGTTGGCAGCTCTCCGTCCTTTTACAGACGGAGAGCCGCCAACAGCCATACTGGCGGGAGGCAGGGAAGTGGAGGTTGCTCCACCTCCACCGCCACGCCAACAGAACACCGCCCAGCGAATAACGTCCTGTGATTCGCCGTGGCGGTGTTCTGCTGGCGGTGTGGTGTCGGCGGAGCTGCCCCTGTGGCTCCCGTCCCCTCCCGGAGGATCGACGGAACAGGTAAGTCGATCGTCCGATAGGGGAGGGGGTGGGGGGGGCGTTGTGTGTTGTGTGGGTGCATGGGGGTGTGCGTCTGTGTATGTAGAGGGGGTGTGTGAGTGCGTGTATGCTTGCGGGGGTGTTGCGTGTTTTGGGAATGAGTGCGTGTATGTCTGTGGGTATGTCTGTATGGATGTGTGCGTGTATGTTTGTATGTGGGTGTGCGTGTCTGACTGTGTGTGTGGATGTAGGCATGTATGTCGGTGTGTGTGTGTGTGTGTTGGTGGTGCCTGCGTGCGTGTCGTGTGTGAGTTTCTGTGGTGTTGTGGGTCGGGGTGGGGAGGGGGGCCCTGCCACCTTTGGGGGGTGGCAGGGGTGGTGGGGGGTGTAGGGGAGGGAGTCGGGGTTAGGGTGGGGGGTGGAGGAGACCCCTATCAGTGCCAGGGAAGGAATTCCCTGGCACTGATAGTGCTTACCGCCATGGATTTCATGGCGGTTCCAACCGCAGGAAATGCACGGCGGTAAGCCGGGTCAAAATACCGCCGGCGGTATAGTGACGGCCACCGGGCTGGAGACCCAGGTCTCCATCCCGGCAGTCATCTCCGCCCTGGCGGGCGGAATGGAGAACCGGCGGATAACCGTGGCGGTAACCGCCATGGTCATAAAACAACAAAAAAGACCGCCAGCCTGTTGGCGGTCTTACCTCTGCTTCTCCGCCTTCCGCCAGGGTCATAATGACCCCCATAGACTTCTGCTTGGACCATGGCTAACCCTTAATGCCTTGAACTGGTACCCACTTCTATCCTTTAACCACTGGAATTATGTAGCCGAAGGCGTCCACGTTATGCGGCAGGGTTGAGAAAATTATGCGACAAGAAAAGGAACATTATGTGGCATAATGTGCCACATTTTGTATCAGTATTACTTCATCATTTTATTATTTTTAAACATGGGAACAGAGTCTGGGCATTGGTTGCATCTCATCAGTACCAATTTAACACCCAAATGCGAAAAACGTCTCTGTCACACAATTGTATAAATCCAGTGGCCATGACTGTAAGGTTGCAGGATGTTGGCTGGAAGTTGATTGTTTTTGGGGCAGCCCTGCCAAATTCCTCAGGTCCATGTGCGAATACCTGCTCCATGCCAGTTTTTTAATTTGAATTCTGGGACATGTACTCTTGTTTATTCCATTATATAACAAAAACTGAGGGGCTTATATGCAAGCACCTTTCTCCACTGGAACATCACTTTTAGTGACGGTCTGGTGTTGCGGGGCCATATTTACAAGGCCACATAAAGCCACCCTTGGTGGCATTTCATGGCCTTATAAATATATGCAGTCTCAATGCAGCGCAAGTGGCTCCGTTGACTCACCCTGCGCTAGGGAGGCGTGCCACAGGTGTATTTCACACATTACCAGATTTCCAAGGTTTTGTAAACCTGGGAATGCATAAAAAGCTTGTGCCTTCAGAGGGGAGGCATAAAGGAGATGAAACGAGGAGAAATACCTTTATATATCCTCATTTTGTTTTCTTTTTTCAATATGTGTTGCATTCATAAAAGAAGGAATATGCTTCTCATGATTGTTTTTGTGCAGGAACGTGCCTCTTCATGCACAAAAACAATCTTTCCGCCATGCAGACATTCTTGCACCATGGTGCAAGGGTGCCTGTGATGGTGCAGGGCAGCCCGTTGTCCTCCAGCGCAGGGGAAAAGGACAGGAATGTGCCATATCTCATAGATATGGCACATTCCTGTCCTTTTCTTTTGATGCAGGGCAAGATTCCTTCTGACACTGCCTTGAGCTAAAAACCTCCTAAAAGTCCCATATTTAAATAAAAAACCTAACCTGGAGCAGCTCATCACACACGGTCCTGGGAAACATGACAGCTACGTTAGGGGTGCAAAAATGGCTGTACCCCATAGGTGAAATCTACTAACACAATTCATACTGCAGCTGCCTTCTGTGAAGGGAACCCTTCTCATCTGCAAGTTAGTGATGTAGGGTACTGTGCATATGAGTCGAATAGGACTCTGTGGAACGGATCACGGTGTGACAAGATGGCGGATGAGTGCCTGCCCTCACAACAGGCACAGCCTTCATTGCCAGCTCACTCTTCCTGCTCTTCTTTATAAGGATAAGCTACAGACCTTCCTATCTAGATAGTCTCTTCAAGAAGAAGCACTTGGACACTTTAGCAGCAGCAATCGAAGAAACCCTCTTGCCATGATGACAAGAACTATCTAAGAGAGACCCTAGAGGCAGGGGAACAATCCCTTTTCAGTTGTGATCTCCCTAGCACCAACCTGTCCCCAAAATAGCAACTGACACTCCTGCAACAAAGTTCCTGGGAAGAGCATAGATGAGCATGGCTAGATGTACAATGACGTAGATGTACAAAGAGAATATAAAGCATCTCCCAAGACACAGATTGCTACATCTATGCAGATGAATGCCCTTCAAGGCGTGTGAAATTCCGGCCAACGTCAAATATCTGTGAGATTTAGGAAACAAAAGGGCACCTCATCACATTCTGCATTTTGTGTTACACCCTTGACTGTGAGGATCTGTTAATGCTTCCTAAAGTAAAGCTACCTTCTATATATCCATTCAGGGCTGGATCCAGACCTGCGGTTCTGCCCATGGACACCTACTGTCTGGCTGCCTGCTTACTGAATGGGGTACGTGATGAGAGGTAATGAGTCCACGAAAGGGGAAGTGGAGACACATCTAAAACCATCCAGAGCCCCCTGCCCAGAGAAGCACTGCAGCCAGAGGCATGGCTTGGTCAGTAAGATTGGGGGTGTGAGCTTCAGATTTTCCAAAAGACCATCGCGGCTGCTACCAGCCGTCCACTGGATTATGACCACAGCTGGATTTCCGCCAGAAGGATGGCGGAAATCCAGCTGTGGCCAGGCCGGCGGATGGCAGTAAGGTGGCACTACTGTAGCCCGCCATAGGCCGTATTATGAGAATAGTATGGCGTGGCGGTGTTCTGCTGGCGGACGCTGCTGCTGACAGCAGCGCCTCGTCCCGTCTCCTGCCGGAGGACCACTGACTACAGGTAAGCCTGGTGCTCCAACAGGGGAGGTGGTGGGTGGGTGTTGGGTGTGTGTGTGCAGGTGTGTGTGTGAGCATGTTTGGGGGTGTGAGTGCGTGTATGTTGAGTTGTGTGAACGCATGTATGTATGTAAGTGTGTGCGGATGTGTGTGTGAATGGATGTATGCATGTGTTAGAGCGTCAGTCCTTTATAAGTAAACTTACAAGGTGATGCGTGTAGGTCGATTAACCTTTTGACTCGTTTAGGATGTTCTTACCATAGATCCAGAGCAGAAACACAATGATCAATAGAAAATAATAAATAATCAGTAGTCAAATCAATAACCAATTAATCAAGGAAGTCAGTAATTGTCATACACCATGACTTTTCAGTCTTGAATAACCACACCTTGGTCTAAGTTTAGTAATTTTATTTCCCTATTATTACAATACTAAAGTCATGTAGATTATCTCAAAATCATTTCAAAACCGCATAAGAGAATAACATTATTCAGCCAAAAGGTGCCAGAACCACAATCTAATTAAAGTTTGTATCATAATACATTCTAAAGCATTAGCGCAGATCATTAATAAAGTTGACTTCAATATTTCGGCCCTGTCCATAAAGTTCAGCAAAACAGTTCGTCAAATAATTGTCTCTGTAATCTGTCAATCGTCAAGTAGGAAAACCCTCATCTAACCCAGATTAGCATCAGCATATGGGGCTTCATGAAAAACAATTTAGAACATCAATTTGGAAAACATCTAGCTGAGAAAAACTAATAAGACAGCGCAGTTGATGCCTAGAAAGAAAAGGCACAAAAATACAACTCAGTCACATTGTCACATCTACCTATCCACGGTATGGGACAGCAAGCACAATCAGTCTTCATCCTCAGGTCATCAGTTGATCAGCAACACATCAAGCTCTCAGTCAGAGAGTATGAGCCCAATGACAGAATCTCAAATCTCTTCTAAGTCTCTTATTCTCGACAGCGGTCTGGCTAAAATCTATTTCCCTATTCTTTTTCCTCTGTCACGTTGTTATATCAAAGTCACCCAAACTATCCCCCAATTTCCAATTGGTCAATGAATCGTGCATTATTACTCTGCCAACAGCATTAGTGTCCCAAATCTATGAATTCTAATATTTCTCCTTTCTCATGTCATTGATTGGTTTGCCTTACGATGTTCTCATCATCCGGCTCGTCAAGTATCAAAATTGTTGCATCTTCTTCTCCGGTCAGTTTCTTCATTGTTCGCATCCTCAGAAAGTACATCTCATGCACATTACACATAACGTGATACAATCATAAAACATCATCTCCTGTCCGTCGGTTCCCATAGAAAACTTTGACTAAGCATTTTATTAAGACAATGAGCAGTTCACGGTTAGTTCATTTTGTCAGCATTTTCCATTAAACATTAAGAAATACAGCTTCTGCATGAGGCCTGGCAAACTAGGCCAAGACAGTCTAATTAATAGCAAGAACACAATCTATAATCCTCAATATGACATATTACTACATTAATATAATTTTCAATACTTCATTAATCATAGATTAGTACATTCCGTAAATCCTGGTGGCCAGTCTTCGAGGTCACAATTTAAAACGTGCATATTAGTTTTCTACGTTATTTATTTTCTACCATATTCACTATTTAAAATACATAAACATTCATTAATAATTTCTAATTAAGACATCTGCGTTAGCAATCCTTCCTCTGATGACTAAATGTGTCATTACACCAAATAACACCCAAACTTTACAATTCTATCTCTTCAACATTTTGTATTCTCCTTGCATTTTCTCTAAAGATTCTTTCCCTATTCTTTTCTTCCTTCCTCTGATTCTTTTTAGACCTTTTCAATTTAATTCTTTTGCATAATTTGCACAATCCCCATATTCCTAATAGACAACCCACGATAATTAGTATTCCCTATATACTTCTCAACAGCACCCCATTCCAAATACTACTAAGCCAATTTCCCACTGAAGCAAACCCTTTACCAACCTTTTCCCAAACACCTGGTTCTTTCAATTCCTTCAAATTACTACTTGCGTTAGTCAGGTTAGTATGTAAGTCTCTTATCTCTTTACTATTGCTAGGAATATAAGAGCAGCAATGCCTAGAGTTAATCATTTTACAGACTCTGCCATCCTTCGCTAAAAGAATGTCTAAAGCAAGACGATTTTGAAGAGTCATAGCTCTATCCGCAGCCAATTCAGTATCTATCAGGAGTATAGCCTCTGAAAAATTTGTCAGCATATTATCCACAATAGTAGACAACTTTCGAATCTTGATTGACCTCGGCCTATATATACAAAGCTTCCCTACGTGTAATGCATCTAAAGCTAATTTCCCTTGCGTTTTAATTGCAATGTAAGCATAATCATTCTTGTAAGTCCTTTTCTCTAAGCCTTTTTCTATTTTCTCCTTAAGCGCCTTTCTCCTGTCATCAGTATGATCTAAGAAACTATTTTCTAGTGATGTAAGCAAGCATGTTAATTTATTTTTATGAGCGTAAGCTGTGCCAAACGTTAGTGTAGGCTCAAAGAATCCTCTAATCAATACTATGTCATTATCCTAAGCTACTCTACTCAGATATCTAATAATAGGAACAAACGAAAACACGAGGTCATGAATGGAGTAGCAATACTGAATGTGCTCCTGGTTATAAAGCCTTCTTAGGAACAAATTACAACTTATCCTGTAAGTTAGTGGAAGACTATGGTAAGTCACTCCCTCATCGACTGACGAAGGAATCTGCGTACACACAACACAATCCCTTGCATCCATTGTCTCAACATACTCACTCAATAAGCGATAGAAAACATTAGAAGAAAGTTCTCCTTGAGCATTAGTATAATCATGCAAATACTTCTCATCTAGCTTAAACATCTCTAAAGCTGTTAATGTGGTAGTCTCAAAAGCAGAAGTATGGTTGGCTCCTTTCGTGTCAAGACGAGACATACCCACAATCAATACTATAAACAAAATCCCACACATGATTGCCAAACCAATACTCATATATTTACGGCGCCTAGCATCCCTAACCTGCTTATCAAAATCAGCCAAGACCTGTAAAGAATCAGAAAGCAGAAATAACTTAGAAAACGTGCAGGAAAATCAAAAATATACAACTCTTCTTTCAATAGTTCAGTTTCACTTCCAGGAACCCTTCTCCTTGTCAAAATCGGTTAGCAGCTTGTCACATCAGGTTGTCAAAAGTCAAATCAGGTTATCAATGTCTTTTCCAGTTACTTCTAACAGTCTCTTTCTCAAAATATTTCTCAGATTGTTTCAATAGTTCAGCTCCTCAATCTTTTTCAGGTCACCTCAAAATATTGACTCAGAATTTCCCTATCAAAACAAAAAGACATAAACTCTTGCTGCCATTCGTTTGTAGTTGCATATGCCCATTCAGGACCTGAGTATCTTCGACTTGCTAGTCTCTTTCTCTTCAACTTCTGATCACCACTCAATTCTCCATCACTTAGCTCTTCTTTTCTCGTAGCATCTACTTCTTCCTCTATTGTTTGATTGATAACCACCTCTTTTCTTTTCTCTACTTGCGATTCAGGCCATTTGTCTCCTTTTCTTGAACCTTCCGTCTGTATTCTCTTCAGGATCAAACTTTAGTCCTTTTCTTTCTCTATGGTGTTTTCCCTTCATGGACCTGCAACAGGCTCAGGAAGAGTCGTATCATTCTGACTTTGATCCAGCTCAGCTCCTTAACCTTCTTGGTCTGGCACTTGCCCTGTTTGTCTCTCAAAATCATCCACTTCCGGGAGAACCCCCTCTGTACTAGGCTCTCCTGCTACGTCAGTCGAGATAGGTTCCCCAGCACCCTCCTGGAGGTCTTCACTTTCATCTCTCACAGGAGTGATAGAACCGTCCTCGACAAGTTCAGGTTCAGCTTCAGTTCCTCCTTGTTCCTTTTCTTGTTTCGGGGAGGTAATTTGCCTCACAGTTGTTGGTACTCCCAACAACGCTTCTTCATGATCTAGTGGACATGCCACTTTCTTTGTGTGACTCGTGTGAATCCAGTTCGGAATCTCTGTACATTTCACAGCTGTGTGGTCATTAAAATCACTTGAAATGGTCCCCGCCAACGAGGCTCCAAGCACGTCTTGCGCACATGCTTACGGACAACAACCCAATCACTGGCCCTCAGGTTGTGTTCTGGATCATGGATTGGTGGCAGTGTGGTGGCCTCCACCTGCTGAGAGAAAGAGCGAACCACATCAGCCAGACCCTTAAAGTAATCCAACACCATATCATCTGTAATGTTCACAAGTGCATTTGCTGGAACTGCTGGCAACCACATTGCTCTGCTCATGAGGATCTAATTGGGTGACAGACCTGTCTTCCTGTCAGGATTGTTTCACATTGACATCAATACAAAAGGCAATGCATCAGGCCATTTTAAATTAGTAGCTGCACATATTTTTGCAATTCTTGACTTCAAGGTACATTTCATCTGCTACACTAGTCTTGATGCTTCAGGGCTATAACTACAATACAACTTTTGCTCGATGTTTAATGCTGCACACAATAGTTTAATCACCACATTATTTAAGTGTGTTCCCCTATCTGATTCTAAAGAGATCGGAAATCTGAAACGCGGTATCAATTCCCTAACCAACAATTTTGCCACTGTGAGACTATCGTTTCTCTTTGTAGGTAATGCTTCAATCCAGTGACTAAAGATGCACACAATCACCAACACATATCTCAAACCTCCTGTTAGAAATGGGGTCTTTGGTTGACAGTCAGGTTAACCCCTGTTCAAGCAAGGACCCTCACTCTAGTCAGGGTAAAAGCGAATCACCCTCAGCTAACCCCTGCTTACCCCCTTGGTAGCTTGGCAGAGCAGTAGGCTTAACTTAAGAGTGCCAGGTGTAAAGTATTTGTACCCACACACACAGTAACCTAATGAAAACACTACAAAATGACACAAAACCAGTTTAGAAAAATAGGAAATATTTATCTAAACGAAACAAGACCAAAACGACAAAATTCCGACATACACAAGTCAAGTTATGAATTTTTAAAAATTAAACTAAAAAATAGCGCTTAGAAACACAAAATGCTTCGATGAGGTGTTAACACGGCGTTGTGACGGAGTCGTTCCCAACAAGCCGACACCAGCGGCGCCGGACACGGAGTACCGTAGACCCCCAAGTACAGTACCTTTGGTGAAGAGTGAAAACAAGTCGATGCGCGAAGTCGGGGATCGCGGCGTCTGTGCGAAACGTTGAATCCGCACACTTCGAGCGGTGTCGGTCACGACGTGGTGCGGCGACTTCCACGAAGTCGCAGACTTCAGCGGGGCTGCAGCGGCGTCGAGCCTGCAAAGGTCGTCGCGTTCCAGTGAAGATCACGGAGTCGGGTGCAGGCGGCATCACCGGATTCAGCAGCTGCGTTGGTCCGAAGTCGTCCGAAGATTATTTCCTTGGATTTCCCCCAGCTTTCCTTTCAAGGGCCCAGGGACTGGATAGGGCACCACTTGTCAGAGCAGGAGTCTCTCCAGAGACTCCAGATGCTGGCAGAAAGAAGTCTTTGCTGTCCCTGAGACTTCAAACAACAGGAGGAAAGCTCTAAATCAAACCCTTGGAGATTTCTTCACAAAATGGAAGGCACACAAAGTCCAGTCTTTGCCCTCTTACTCTGGTAGAAGCAGAAACTGCAGGATAGCTCCACACAGCACAGTCACAGGAAGGGCAGCACTTCTCCTCAGCTCTTCAACTCTTCTCCAGGCAGAGGTTCCTCTTGTTTCCAGAAGTGTTCTAAAGTCTGTGGTTTTGGGTGCCCTTCTTAAACCCAATTTCTCCTTTGAAGTAGGCCTACTTCAAAGTAAAGTCTCTTTTGAATGTGAAATCCTGCCTTTCCCAGGGCAAGCTCCAGACACTCACCAGGGGGTCGGAGACAGCATTGTGTGAGGACAGGCACAGCCCTTTCAGGTGTAAGTGACCACTCCTCTACCCCCTCCTAGCACAGATGGCTCATCAGGAAATGCAGACCACACCCCAGCTCCTTTTGTGTCACTGTCTAGTGTGAGGTGCAACCAGCCCAACTGTCAAACTGACCCAGACAGGGAATCCACAAACAGGCAGAGTCACAGAAATGGTATAAGCAAGAAAATGCTCACTTTCTAAAAGTGGGATTTTCAAACGCACAATCTTAAAATCAACTTTACTTAAAGATGTATTTTTAAATTGTGAGCTCAGAGACTCCAAACTCCACATGTCCATCCGCTCCCAAAGGGAATCTACACTTTAATCAGATTTAAAGGTAGCCCCCATGTTAACCTATGAGAGGGATAGGCCTTGCAACAGTGAAAAACGAATTTAGCAATATTTCACTGTCAGGACATGTAAAACACATTACTATATGTCCTACCTTAACCATACACTGCTCCCTGCCCATGGGGCCACCTAGGGCCTACCTTAGGGGTGCCTTACTTGTAAGAAAAGGGAAGGTTTAGGCCTGGCAAGCGGGTACACTTGCCAAGTTGAATTTACAGTTAAAACTGCACACACAGACACTGCAATGGCAGGTCGGAGACATGATTAGAGAGCTACTTATGTGGGTGGCACAACCGGTGCTGCAGGCCCACTAGTAGCATTTGATTTACAGGCCCTGGCACCTCTAGTGCACTTTACTAGGGACTTACTAGTAAATCAAATCTGCCAGTCATGGATAAACCAATTACATACAATTTACACACAGAGCATATGCACTTTAGCACTGGTTAGCAGTGGTAAAGTGCTCAGAGTTCAAAAGCCAGCGGCAACAGGTCAGAAAAAATAGGAGGCAGGAGGCAAAAAGATTGGGGATGACCCTGCATAAGCACAAAAGTCCAACACCTCCACACGCAGGCATCTGAATGAAATCCAATTGCATTCTGCTGAATGGACCTCCTGCTCTTCCAGTGTGGCTCAAATTAACCATGGTCCCTTTCCCCGCATTTAATTGCTGACAAATGGCACAGCGATGGCATACTGCTTCAGCTGCTTGTCTAAACTTAGAGCTAAACCAATCAATTTTGAACAGACGAACCATGGCATCCCTCCCAATGTGTGCCTAATCATGATAGTACATCGCCATCTGAGACACAGACTATTTGGCAATACCATCTGAACCTCCTCAGATACCAACAACTCATCCTGTCTTTGAACACATTTCATTTTGCTCCAGGATCGTTTCTCTTCTTTGTCAACATTCTCTGCAGAGTTTTTAACTCTTCTAATGTGCTGATCACTTTTAATGCAAAGCTTGTGCATGTAGTGTCTTCTTCAGATAACAATTCCCACTTGTCCTTGAATGATGTACAGTTCAATAGGCAAAGTCTTGCAACTTGATCCACATACCTGTTCCCCATTGACACATAATCCTGTGATTTCAGATGTGCACTGCATTTCACCACAGCAATTTCTTCAGGCAGTTGGATTACATACAACAATTCCTTCATTCTCTCACCATTTCTCACTGGTGAACCAGTGGAGGTCCAGAAACCTCTCTGCGACCATAATTGACCAAAATCATGGACTATTCCAAATCCGTATTGACTATCTGTGTAGATAGTGACTCTTAATCGAGCAGGAACATTGCACGCCCTAGTAAGAGTGACCAATTCTGCTACCTGAGCAGAATACACTCCTCGAAGCCAGGAAGCTTCTGAGGTACCTGTACTTGTGCACACTGCATATCCTGCTATCAGTGTCCCTGTATTGTCTCTTAGACAAGGACCATCAATGAAAACAAATTGGGCATTTTCTTCCTATCTAGTATCCCTGATGTCAGGCCTTGGTTTTTTGCATAACTCAGTCACTTCGAGACAATCATGTTCAACATCCTCCTCCTTCTCTATTTCAGTAGTATCACTTGGAAGTAAAGTTGCCGGGTTCATTACTGTACATCTTTTCAGTGTCACATTTGGAGCACCCAAAATACTCATCTCATACCTAGTCAACCTAGCACCAGTCAAATATTCTGTTTTCGTCCTTGTCAGCAAAATCTCAATTGAGTGAGGGAGCATTACAGTCAGCGGATATCCCATCACTACTCTTTCGCACTGTGAAAGACTGTGACCAACTGCGGTAACTGATCGCAAACCGGTAAGGCTGTTGCAACTGGGTCCAAGGTAACTGAAAAATATGTTACTGGGCGATGAGCAGCTCCATGGACCTGCATCAAGACAGACAATGAACATGCATATTGTTCATGACAAAACAATGTGAAAGGCCTCGTGTAATCAGGCATACCCAATGCTGGAGCTCAGCACAAACTCTCTCTTAACTCAGTGAACGCTTTCATTCGCTCCTGGTCTAACGGTATGGGATCCTTGACATCCTTATGTGTCAGCTTCTGCAATGTTTTTTAAATTTCTGCAAAATTCGGAATCCATTGGCGACAATAACTCACCATACCTAGAAACATCCTTACGTCAGGGGACTTATTTGCAATATCATTGTGATCCTTTCTCTGGATATTTTCCTCGATCCTTTCTCAATTTGGTGACCCAAATACTCCATCACCCTCTGACAGTACTGCAATTTCAGCTGTGACACTTTATGACCAAACCTTCCTAAATGGTTCAGCAAGGCAATTGAGTCATACTTACACTCGTCCCTTGTCTTAGGTGCAATCAACAAGTCATCAATGTACTGCACCAGAGTCGATTGAAAAGGTCATTCTAATGACTCCAAATTATTTTTCAAGATCTGATTGAACCAGGATGATGACTCCGTATACCCTTGTGGAAGTCTACACCAGCTGAAGACTGGTTCTAGGAATTTGAAACTGAAGAGAAACTGACTATCCTCATGAAGAGGCACAGAAAAGAATGCTTGTGACAAATCAACCACTGTGAACCATTCTGCGTCACATGGAATCTGGAACATTATTATAGCTGGATTGGGCACTACAGGACAACACTTAACCACAATGTCATTTATTTTTCTCAAATCCTGAACAATGTGGACCTACCCACATGGCTTCTTCAAACCCATTATCGGTGATTTGCATGGGCTACTCAGCACCTCTTTTAGAACTCCCTGCTTCACAAAATCCCCAATTATCTGAGCCACTTTCATCCGAACATCATGTGCCATGTTATACTGTGGAAGCTGCGGAAACACTGCATTCGGCTTCAAGGTAACCCTAATCGGCTCCACTCCTTTGATCAAAACTATTTCTTTCCCTGTCAAATCCCAAACATTCTCTTGAACTGTTCCCTGCAAGCCAGAATGAAGCTTTCAAGGGATACTCCTCATTTATGTTTCAAACTCGGTCTCTGGAGCTGGATCTTCCTCATCATCGCTATTTGTCTGGATCTCAATTCCATCAGTTGAACAAGTAATCAGGCACCTGATTTTACACAAGTCCCTTCTCTGTAGGGATGCTGGACTCAAACCACAGACCATAAACTTATGCAGTCTCTGGAAATTGCCAATCTCAACTTGTACTGGATCTGTAATCGGGTTCGTCAAATACTGATTCGCCACCCCCACTACTTGAATTGTCTTTCCTGAAAGGGGGAAATTCTGAACCTCTGCGCTTCTCACTGTAGAGCGTGTAGCTCCTGTAGCCACCCTCTCACATAGGGTCCTCTCTGATCTACTTCTAAGGAAGCTGCAAGCACACATGACTCCTCATCTGAACTATTACTCATCCAACCACCATTTATTTCATTTGTGAATAGGTGCACTGCGTTACTACTTCTGTCTTGTCTCTGACCTGTGACCTGTTGAGTAAGCATCATCTGTTGCTCCTTCATCAGGGCTTGAGGTATCTGCATTTGCTGTCTAGGAACCATGGGAACTTGCTGCTGCATTGGTTGCAACTGTAGCAATTGTCCACGGGGCATCTGCACCTGCTGTACGGGTTGGAAATTTTGCATCTGATTAATTTTATTCGGCCAATTTGGATTAGGACCCCTTAATCTCGGTCCTCTCATATTTTGGAATGTGTTGACATCGTTATTTTGCTGAACAACACCCTCCTGCACCATCAGTGGACACTCCCACTTCCAGTGTCCCACAGCTCTGCAAATGTGACATAGCAACATCTTCTTCATCCCTTGCACGTCATTCTGAACCACAACAGTATTCAAAACCGGACCACAAATCATATTGCCTCCACGACCTCTACCGCTCAACATGACAGTTCCCTGCGGCTGCGGTATATTTTGCACAAAAGTTTGATTGAGCTGCCTTAATCTGCATCACCATCACCTTCTCTTTTAACTTTTTCTGCTTCAACTCAATCTCATCACTACAGTATTTTGCATACTGCAACACCTCATCAATCGGCTTCGCTTGCCAACAAATCAAATTACTCTTAATCATCTGACCTATTTCAGGTCTCAATCCTTGCATAAAACTGATCACAAAATGCAGCATGTCTTTTGGCTCGATTGCTTCCTTGCCACTGTACTCCATGAACGCTTTCAACAATCATTCATAGTACGCATGTATTGATTCCTTTACTTCCTGCACTGTTCTGTCAATCCTTTGACAATCAATATTCTTGGGTGAAATCCTTGTCTTCAAGAACTCAATCACCTTATAGTAATGTTTCATTACTTCAGGATGATGGCGCACCTGTATTCTTATCTCTCTCTGGCTCACTTGTTGGCCAATCTACAGCTCGTTTACACTCAACCCATAAATCAGCTGGGACCACTATTTCCAGTAAGGTATTCAAGACTTCCCACAGACATCTAGAGAGCTTCACAAACCTATCTGTCTGCTGATACCACTCAACGGGCTTCTCTCTCAATTTCGGACAATCATTTGTGTATGGCAGAATATCACTCCTATGCCAAGGAACATGAACAAAATGTCCCCCTGGAATTTTTCTCATTGGCAAAATCTTTACTGGTTCCTTGCCCTGTTGTACATTTTCAGGCACCTCAAGATAATCTAATTTCTTTTTATCCTTCTTCTTGGCTCATCTGCCTTCCCATTTCTCCAAGGCTCCCCAAACCTGAGCACTCTGCAATAGTTCTTTAAGGTGCGCCTTCATTCCGGCTGACCTCATGTGTTCGAAATCTTTGGCCTCAAAGTTTAACCTGTAGCTCCTCTTCAGATGCTTCGTTTTCTCAAATTCTATGTCGTGCTTCTCTGCCAACTCTGCTAATCTCTGGTGTACCTTGCCCACCTCTCTTATGATGCTTAGATGTCAGTATCTCAACTCCACCTCTGTGTAGGGCTCTAATCTATTCATCCCCATTGTTCCCTTGACTAGTTCACCTGTTTCGTGCTCAATCTGACAACATTGATCTGCTCCTCACCCTTGGTAACATTCTCTGGGGTACTCAACTTGTCTAACTAATCAGTCAATTGCTGAACTGTCAATCCTTGTAATGAAATATTCCTCTCATTCACCGGTGGCACCTGTTGTACCACTGTACCTGACGTCTGTGGTGTCAATAGCTTCAAACTGCACTTGGCCATTTACAGCATCGGGAAGTGCAGCAAGTGGACTGACACCTAACAATGACATTGATCCGTCAAAGGTCTGACCCACAGAAGAGATTACTTGAACCTGTTCATTTATTCCCCTCCTCATTAAACTCTGAGGCATCTCTCCCTGTTCGCTCACATTCGGTTTCTTCTGCTCAAATAATGGTACCGCTGGATCAAGAGTAATTGGCAACGATATTGCATCTGGGGCTGCTCTGGCACCTGTACTCTGTGGTAGAGTAACTCCCATACTCTGATTCATTACCGGAGTACATCTGACTGAGTCCCTGTCATTGGCGTAAACCTCAGCATCCCCTGCGGCTGCACTTGGGGAAACAAAATTGGAGTCGGCTCAGTTTGAACGAGTAGTGGTATTGAAACCACTTGCTCCGTAGACACCACTAAATTTGAAGTTGTCTCCAAAACCAGCACATCAGGATACATTCTTTGTATTGGTGGTGGATGCATCTGTACCTGAACTACTGGCGTCGTCACGACATTAAGACTACCTCGCACCACACCCTCTGCCTAGCCAATATTAACCTGTATTGGACCCACTGTCCCCATTGCTTTTACGGGGCTGTTGGATCAGCACTAGTACTTGGACCACACTCATGCACCGCATATGGTGGGGGTCAATCCCACAAAATCTGCGTAATAAGATCCTCAGCATCTGATTCCTCTACCACTAAAGACTTCCTTGCTTCCTTACTCTCAGATGAACTCTTATTAGTTTTTCTAGTTGCTTTCTTTCCTCCTGTCTCATCCTCCTGTGTAATAGCAGGAAACAATTTTACATCCTGTAATGTCACTGCTATTCATTTCTTCTGTTCCCAATTCCATCTGGCTTCTGCTAATGTCTTCTCTACCTTTCTTACTCTCTTCTCAAATGTCATCTGCTGTTGCTGTCTAGCCACCAACTCCCAAACTTACAATGCCTCGAACTGTGCTGGTCTCGGAAGGGGCTTCGATTCATATAGCGCCATCTGCAACTGCTCCAAAATTCTCAAATTAAACGTTCTATTCTCAGGAAACGGTAAGCTCCAGTTTTTCTCTGTCAACTTGCACCATTGTTTTAACCCAGGGCATGGCGCGACACCTCGCTCCTCCATTACAATGTAAGCTGGTGTATTCTCCAGCGGGGTAGACTCCCCTACACTTGCTTTAATGTACTTATCTCCCTTTAGGGCACTCTTTAATGCCTTGAAAAACTTCATCTTTTCTACTTCTTGTGTATACAAAATCAAATCAGGAAATTACTTTTACTCCCAAAATACCTTTCACCCACGTTCTCAGCCAATTGCCTCTCATGGACGACTGCCAATCCGTGTGCGATTCTTCTCACTAACCAACCTATCCCAGCGCGGCTCCAATGACGTCCCACTCACATGTACTGTGGCTGAGAAAGTCTTGCGGCTTGTTTTCCTAAACCCCAATGTAATCAATAATCATAAGTCAAATCAATAACCAATTAATCAATGGAGCCAGTAATTGTAATACACCATGACTTTTCAGTCTTGAATAACCACACCTTGATCTAAGTTTAGTAATTTTATTTTCCTATTATTACAATATTAAAGTCATGTAGATTATCTCAAAATCAATTCAAAACCACATAAGAGAATAACATTATTCAGCCAAAAGACGCCAGAACCACAATCTAATTAAAGTTTGTATCACAATACATTCTAAAGCATTAGCGCAGATCATTAATAAAGTCGACTTCAATATTTCGGCCCTGTCCATAGAGTTCAGCAAAACAATTTGTCAAATAATTGTCTCTGTAATCTGTCAATCATCAAGTAGGAAAACCCTCATCTAACCCAGATTAGCATCAGCATGTGGAGCTTCATGCAAAACAATTTAGAACGTCAATTTGGGAAACATCTAGCTGAGAAAAACTAATAAGAGACCTAGAAAGAAAATGCACAAAAATACAATTCAGTCACATTGTCATATCTACCTATCCACGCTATGGGACAGCAAGCAGAATCAGTCTTCGTCGATCAGCAACACACCAGGCTCTCAGTCAGAGAGTATGAGCCCAATGACAGAATCTCGAAGCTCTTCTTAGTCTCTTCTTCTCTACAGCGGTCTGCCTAAATTCTATTTGTCTATTTTTTCCTCTGTCACATTGTTATATCAAAGTCACCCAAACTATCCCCCAATTTCCAATTGGTCAATTAATCGCACATTAGTACTCTGCCAATAGTATTAGTGCCCCAAATCTATGAATTCTATTATTTCTCCTTTCTCATGTTGTTGATTGGGTCGCCTTACGATGTTCTCATCATCCGGCTCGTCAAGTATCAAAATTGTTGCATCTTCTTCTTCAGTCGTGTCTTCATTGCTCACGTCCTGGGAAAGTACATCTCATGCACATTACACATTACATATAACATGATACAATTGAAAACACCATCTCCTGTCTGTCGGTTCCCATAGAAAGCTTCGACTAAGCATTTTATTAAGACAATGAGCAGTTCACAGTTAGTTAATTTTCTCAGCATTTTCCATTAAACATTAATGAATTCAGCTTCTGCATGAGGCCTGGCAAACTGGGCCAAGACACTCGCTAAGTTAAGGCCCATAATTAATAGCAAGAACACAATTTATAACCTTCAATATGACATATTACTACATTAATCTAATATAATTTTCAGTACTTCATACATATTATTCATAGATTAGTGCATTCCGTAAATATTGGTGGCCATTCTTCGAGGTCACAATTTCAAACGTGCATATTAATTTTCTACATTATTCATTTTCTACTAGATTCATTATTTAAAATACATAAACATTAATTAATAATTTCTAATTAAGACATCTGCGTTTGCACATGCGTGGATGATTGTTGGAATGGGTATGTGTATGCGTGTGTGCATGTGTGAAGGGAGGGGCGTGTATGAAGGGGGATCTGTAGAGGAAAGGGGGTGTGGGGGAAACCTGGAGAGGGGGGGAAGACCCCTATCAGTGACAGGGAAAGGATTCCCTGTCACTGATAGTGCCTACCGCCATGATTATCGAAAACCATGGCGGTAAGTGGGCTCATAATCTTGCAGGCGGGCAAGTGACGGCCGTCGGGCTGGAGAGTGAAGTCTCCAGCCTGGCGGTCATTACCGCCGTGGCGGTCGCTGTCGTACATTGCCAAACCGCCAATGTCATAATATGGAGAAAAGTACCTCCAGCCTGTTAGCAGTACTTTCCTCCATATTAATGCCAACCGCCGGAGTCATAATGATCCCCATTATGTGACAAGCAGGGCTTGAGAGAGGAGCTTAGTGGGCAGTGGAAAGGGAGGGGAGTGTTTAATTGTACAAGTAATGACTGAGAGAAAACACATTATTTTGTAAAATGACCATCATTTTCGAGGACTTTCAAAACATAGAGAGGGAGATGGTATGTGTTTTTACCTGTGTGCATGCAAATCCAACAGCCACCTCACCATACCTGACTGAAAGCACCTGTACCGGACTTTTCGTCAGAAAATTCATTTATTAGGGTGGTGTAACACCCCAAACACCCTTCCTGAAGCTACGTCCCTGACTGCAGTGACAAAAAAGTGCATAGGAGCTGACCTGAAGGAGCAATAATTATTCATGGCAAACACGTTACAATTGGTGATCATGAAACATTTTGCAACCATGTGGACCCCATTCATTACCCCTCTCGTCTAGTCTGGGGAAATAATGGGTCCTTGCACCTGCATCCCCATGACCTTGCCAGGCCCAGCAGAGGTCCAGCAGTGTGCCAAGTAATGAGCCCCGAGTCCAAAACTCAAATGCTTTTATAATGAATTAGGTTTTGAAAATGTTGCCCATCTAGACTCAGATTTTAAATCATATCTTGAGGATTTGAGACGTCTTAAACTCTTGTCCAATCTAAGAGTAAACCCAGAACCATTAACCTTATTTGTCTATCACCTTCCTAATCCCATGGTCCCTGGAGTCATTATCCCTTACATGAGACAGCCCAGTTTCCTTCCAGCTCAGCTTAATTATAAGCTTAAAATGTTTTTTAAAAAAAGTTCAGTGCTGATTTTCACCAAAGGTACTCATAGACAAGGATGCCTGAAACTCCTATCTACATTACTAGGGGCGGCTTTACAGATTTCAGCATCAAAAACTCAGCAATCTATGCAGCTCTGGATGCAGCCGTGGTGTAGAGCTCCAGTGGGACCCATTTGCTCAATGTTTTCTATGAGAGGAAAACTAATAGTTGGTATAGTGCCCTGAATCACTCCACAAACATTGTGACCTGGTCGTTCCAATAGTTAGCACCTTGAAACTACCACAATATACCTGGTTTTTACTATATTATATTTGAGATATGTTTATAGTACGGCAGTTCTTATCAATTAATAACACTGACTGTGCATTCATGTTTATTGCAGGTGTGACAATTACGTTAAATTCGAACACTAGAATGTTGAGAGTTCCATTGAAGACAATTGAGTAGCTCCGGGCTCGTAATGGTTGGTGTAAGCCATCTGCATGTGTACAGAAAGGATGAGACAGGTATGAAGCAATAAGGGACAATGCAAGGAATAAAAGGAACAGAAAGCAAAAAGTGAAGACTGGTGTTAGTAAGGGAATCTGTGACGGGGTAAGGGGCGAGATGACGCAGAGTAGAAAATATGTAGCAATAGGGGACAACATAAATTTATGTGCATGTACTGCCTGTGCGCACACAAAGCTAAGTATAACCCAATTGGCAGGTTCTTTTAATTAAACTCTTTTGTCTCGGCTGAAGCAGCAGTGATTCAAGGTCATACCATGTCCGCGGTTGGAGCCGAGGACAGCGAACTCACAGAAAAAATAAATAGTAATTGAAAAAGGCAAATGTTCCACTTTAGCTGAATGAACTTCTGTTATTACAGCAGAAATAAATCATTTCCAGGGCCAGCGAGTGGTGGGGATATTCACTGGTGTGCAGTGGTAATGTACTGTTCGGAAGACCCGAGATTAGGAGCTACATTAAACATGTTTTTACATCAATGCTTCCATCCTCCGTGCCCGTGACCTCCGGTGGGAAACCCCGCAAAGTAACACCTGGTTCTCACATAACGAGGATACTTTAACAGCACAGGAGCATTGCAAGCATTGTTCCGTGTGTGGGATGAAATGCGATCGAAAGATCCTTTTCATTGCCTTATTAATAGCAGAGGGATGCACTAACTCCTAAAGGATGTGGGCTCAGTAAAGCCTAGCAGGGAAAGGTCACCCATTTCCAAAAATAGAAAAGTAGTCCTGAAACAATGCATGAAAAATGGACGATGCGTACGTTAACAGTAGTTGGCTGGTGTTTTGGGGGAGGATTAAACATCGGAAAAGGCATGACTATGCGTGCCCTTGAGGAATGGGGATGCTGCAAGATAGAGTGACTATGGTGCCAGCAAATGGGAAGGCTATGGGAGGGCTGAGGCCGAGATCTAAAAAGTAAACCATTACAAACCTTCTCCAACTGTTTTATAAACCTTTGTTAAGACATTAATTTTGACCACAGGATGGTGGCAGAGCTGCACAAGTAAGGATTTCAAAATATGTGGAACTTGCGGATTGGCTGAGGAAATTGGAAATCTCTTTTATTCATGACTCTTCTGCCAACAAACAAATACATTCATGAGATTGTTAATCACAATTACATTATTATTCACATAAGCAGAAAGTGATGCTTGCTTTATTTAGACTCTTTCCTGTTAGCATACAAGTATATGCAATCTATATGTTATGTTATGTTAATGGATTTATAGAGCACATGGCTACCCGAAGGCATCCCAGTGTTAAAAGGAAAATTAGATTGAGGCAAGAACTATACTGTGAACAGGAATGTCTTCAGCTTCTTCCGGAACACAAGCTCTGAATGTTCCTGCCGGAGATCCAGAGGAAGCAAATTCGAAAGATGTGCAGATTTAACTAAGAAGGAACCGCCTCCCCAGGTTACCTTCTTAAAGCGAGGTATGGTCACCAAAGAGGCCGATGCAAACCTAAGTACCTTCTGAGGGACATATGGTGTGATACTATTCCTAAGAAACATGGGACCTTTATTGTGAAGGGCTTTGTGTGTCATAAAAATAGCCTTGAAGTTAATCCGCTGCTTAATTGGAAGCCAATGAAGAGAAGCCAATACAGGTTTGGCCGACAGATGACTAGGTGTATTCATAAGCAAGCGTGCAGCAGCATTCTGCACAACTTGCAATCTCTTTAATACATACAAAGGAGAACTGAGAAAGAGGAAATTACCATAGTCTAGACGAGACAAGATTAAAGTTTGAAAAATAAGTCTTCTGGCAGTAAAAGGGAGAATGTCAAGAATTTTCCTCAAAGATCTCAATACACCAGAACAGGATGCAGCCAAATATTTAGATTTGCAGTCCATCCGAAGACGCGAGTCAAGCCAGAAACCCAGGCTTTTTATGTTTTCCTTAGGTGCGGGAAAATTTGTAAGGTCTCCAGAGTCAAAGAGGGAGATTTGAGAAGAACTGGATTTCCAACTATCATTACTTCAGATTTCTCATCTCTCAATTTAAGCTTAAATTATATCCTCCTCCAGACAACAAAACAACAAAAAACGCTTTACAGTACTTCCATATAATACTTATACTGAGTTTGTGTATTTTAGAGCATGCACATACTTGAGCCAGTGACTTGTATTCCCAGCTAGGACCACGACCAATGCTTGTTCACCTGCACAAAATATGGATTTTTAATCTGATCAACCTGCTTTCTACTGCCCAAGCTACTTCGTAAAATTATGGAGGGTCCTGCAGGAAGTAGAAGGGGCAGCCTAGTCGTCCCTGGGAGACTTGGTGAATGGAAATTAGGCCAGGACTGTGATAGGTGGGCTCAGTGCTTAATTTGTGCTTATTATTTCCGGTGCTGAGCACCAGCACTTATTTTTGAGGGCGGCGCTTATTCTTCTGACTCAAGCATTGGCTGCGAGCAAAAGACACATGGGAAAGACGGAGGAAGAGAAAAAATAAAAAGCGTCACAATGGGACAAAGCAGAAAGCTACAAGAGCGAGCCGAAGGTGCAGGAAGTGTCTTTAATCGATTGAAGAGGCCTGAGACGGCTTCAGGATTACGCTGCCTCAGAATTACGTGCTCGCACATTTAAATGCAGCAACCCCGTGTTTAAGAGGAAGGCTTTGGACACCGGCACCTTTTTATTTACAAATTAAGCACTGGGTGGGCTTATGGGCAGGGGTGGGAGATAGTGAAGAAATATAAGGAGTCAGGAGAGGTGGGAGCAGCCTCTTGCTGACTCTTTTCCTCACACTACTGGGGTTAAGAAATGTTTGGGGATAGTGTGGTGATAAGAATGAGAATGAACACCGATGATCACTTTAGTGATGTTGGATCTTTATCGGCCACAGTCATCGACCGCTCTGACTGCTCTCTACAACTGTCCCCTCTGTAATGCCCCCTGAGGATCTCTCATTCCACATTGCACGTATAACATGGAATGTAGAATGTATGAGATCACCACAACATCTTCTTTCTCTATACAGAATGATAACACTTGAATATAAATGCATTTCAAAACACATAAGTAAAATGATAACAACTGAATGTAAATATATTTCAAAATACATAAGTAAAACTTAATCACAATATCTAGCAGGTTTTTAAATAATCCTCTTCTGTGTCTTAATAGTTCTTCATTGTTTGCTTTCAAACCAGGTTATTTTTTTTTATATTTGTTCACCGTGATTTTTAATCCCACTTGGCTCTTCAATAACATTGTGAGATCTCTCCCTAGTGCCACCATCGTAATCACCCTTAATTTTCACTATTCTGCTTTTATTCCACCATTTGTGACCTTTGATGCATACTGCATTTTTGGAAACAGCGTCTACTCTCTCTGGACTTCTGAATTTGGATAACCCCTTAGCCACATGTGTGGGATCTTTTACTCATATCCAATCACCTATATTCATTTCAGTTCTTTCTAACCGTGTATTGTGTTTTGATTCATAGTCTTCTTTCATTTTATTCTGAAACTTCTGCACACGAGGTTTAATGTTCTCATCTAAAAACTTAGCTTTATCAGCTTTGGTCTTCTCTCAACCAAGCAGGACACAGCTTAGAGGCCGAAACACGACCTCTCATTACTTCAAACAGACTTACACCAGTAGCTGGATTTGGAGAGGAAAAATGTGACCACAACATGTCCTCCACTGCTTCATTCACTTCTGTTTTATTTTGAATCGCCCATTCTATACTTTCAACCAGTGTGCGATTCATTTTTTCAACGAGACCATTTCCTTGAGGATGATAAAGAGCTACCCTCTTATGTTGGATGGCATATTTTCCCCAAAATTCTTTCATTTCTCTAGAGATGAACTATACCCCGTTTTCAGACACTAAGGCCCACATTTATACTTTTTTAGCGCCGCATTTGCGTCATTTTTTGACGCAAAATCGGCGCAAACTTACAAAATGCAATTGTATTTTGTAAGTTTGCGCCGATTTTGCGTCAAAAAATGACGCAAATGCGGCGCTAAAAAAGTATAACTATGGGCCTAATTCTTTAGGGACTCCTTCCCTGGCAAATAGTCTCTTCAAACTTTTAATAACCACATTTGTATTGGGTTCCTCCATAAAGTCTACTTCCCACCATTTGCTATAATAGCCCACCACCACAAATGCAAACCTAGATGTTCTTGCTAGGGTGCTAAAGGGACCAATAAAATCAATGGCCATCCTAATCCAGGATCCCACAGGCAAAATACTTGCTGTTAAAGGTGTTGGCTAAGTTTTCAACAGGTGTCACTGTTTGCACAGATCAAACAATTCCCCCCACAGGTAACTATTTCAAAATCCATACCTGGCCACCAATAACACTCTCTTATCTTAATGACCAATCATAATGATTTTGGGCCAGATGTAGCAAACGTTTGCGACTCGCAAACGGGCCGATTCGCAATTTGCGACAGTGCAAAATCGGAAATGGGATGCAAAAAGCCCATTTCCGACTCGCAAAAAGCGATGGGACCCGTTTGCGAGTCGCATCCGTTGCGACCCCATTTTGCGACCCGCAAATTGCAAGTCGCAATTTGCGAGTCGCAAACCTTATGCAATTGCAACTCGCAAATTGCGACTAGTCGCAAAAAGCCCAGTTTGCAAGTCGCATTTACCACTAACTCAGAGCAGGTGGTAACCATTACCAAAGTATAAAAGGAGACCCATAAGGCATCTGGGTCACTCAAGATGGCGGACATATACCTGATAGCAGTGAGGAGGAGAGTCTACGCAGCCCAGCAGAGGAGGAGGAGGGGCCACAGACAGGAGAAGATATATAGAACAAGGCAGACCCTTTTCCAGCAAACTGAAGAGGAGATCTATGATAAATACCGCCTTAGCAGCGCTGCCATTCTCGAATTAATAGATTTACTCAAACCACAGCTAGAACACAAGACTCTGCGTGGCTGCGCCATCCCTACGCATGTGCAAGTACTATGCGCACTGCACCTCTTGGCCTCAGGGAGCTATCTGGGGGTCATTGCCGTGGCAGGTGGGGTATCCCAAAGTGCAGTGTCAAGGTTCCTCAGGGCATTCCTAGATGCCTTAGTAGCGCACAGGTCTCAGTTCATATACTTACCAAGGAATGAGGCAGAAATTAACAGCACCAAGCTGGACTTTTACCGCATTGCCCACTTCCCCCATGTCATTGGATGTGTAGATGGGACACACATTCAAATATGCCCCCGCTAATCTGGAACATATTTTCCGCAACAGAAAGTGTACCCACTCACTCAACATACAGGTTGTTTGTGATGCCCATTACGTCATCACGGACATCGTAGCTAAGTTTCCAGGCAGTACCCATGACTCATACATTTTTAGACATAGTGGGATACATCAACGCCTGGAACGTGGGGAGTTTGGAGACGGATACCTCCTAGGTAGAGCTGCATACACCTTGCAGACATACACACAGGTCACTGTGCACGACTATCTGGACTTACTAACAGTGTACTTTTGTGCCCAACAGGTGACAGTGCATATGCTCTAAGGCCATGGATCATGACTCCATTTTTAACACCCAGCAATGATTCAGAGAGGCAATACAACAGTGCGCATAAGAGGACCAGGAACCTCATAGAGCGCACCTTCGGACTCCTGAAGGCAAGATTCCGATGCCTCCACCGCAGCGGAGGCGCCCTCCAATACACCCCCATTACCGCTTTCAAAATTGTGGTCGCATGCGCCATCCTCCACAACATAGCCACCCGACGTGGGCTACCTCTCACCCCTGCAGACCCAGATCCTGATGATGAAGAGCAAGAACAACCACATCGCCATCATGGGGATTGGAGTCTAGCTAATCAAGGCAGACTGAGACGGGACCACATTGCAACGCAATATTCTGGACGGTACGTGTCAACTCCCACCATACTCACCTATTAACCATTTGTTAAGTGGAACAAAAATAACTGTTTTATTAATGTCATGAAGAAACTATATTCAAGTTGAAATTGTCCATGGGCAGGAAAATGCCAACCAGTCATGTGGCACATTAACGCCATGTGCCACATGAATCTGTCCTGGCTGTTATCTATGATCTCCTGCCCCTCCTGCCAGCCTGGCTGGTCCCTGCTGCGTCCATGGTGCTGTGCCTACCACTCCTCAGCACCCTACTCTGAGTGGCAGAGACACTGCTCACTGTTGAGCCCTCCTCCCAGGTGTATTTGTTAACTTCCTGGCTGTGATGTCATCATCATGTGCCAGGAAGTGTTTCCAGGGTGTTCTGGTATGCTTTCTGGAGTGTTCTGCTGCATCTGCAAGCAATTTTGAAGGTATTCGCAATTTGCGACTCCCACTCGCTAATTGCGAGTTCGTTTTTGCACACTCGCAAACAGCGACCTCGCAAACTGCGGACTCGCACACAGCGTTGCGAGTCCGGCTGCAAGTCGCAAAATCGGATCGCTTTTTTTTCTGGCATTCCAATTTGCGACTCGCATTTTGCGAGTCGCATCAACTCGCAAAATGCGAGTCGCAATTTTTATTTTTGCTACATCTGGCCCTTTGTCTCTTAAGCCTCTGGGTGGAATGGGTGTATGTTTCCTCATCAAAATACCATTGTTTTCTACCAATAATTTGTCTTTAGTGTAGGCTTGTAAATTTATTGGCAGAGAGCTTTCCTTGGGCTAACCATGGGTCAAATAGTTCTTTATACATACCATATGTTCAACTTTTAACATTAGTTCGACCACTCAGTCTCCATAAAAGTGTTCCCATCACACACATCTGCAACCGCAATCGAACACTCTTCATCTTCTTCATCCACCAACTCTATTTGCTCATCCGAATTGATTGGTGAACGAGACAAATAATCAGCCCTGATATTTTTCCCACCAGGAATATACTCTACTTTGAAATCATACTGTAGTAGTTTTGAACTCAGTCTAGCAAATCTCAGAGTGTGTTCTTTGATAACTTCTCCACTAAGAATGTTCACTAACGGTTTATGACCAGTCTTGAATGTAAACCTTCTCCCCCAAATGTAGTTCTTGAATCGCTCAACAGCCCAACAGCAAGCCAATAACTCTTTTTCTATCACAGAAAAAACTTTTTTGTTGACTCTCATGATTGTTTTTGTCTTCTTGGGATAACATTGCCCCCAAACAATCATTAGTAGCGTCTACAGTAATAGTGCAATGTTCAATAGGATCAAATGGCGCTAAAATTCCTACCTCAACTGTGTCATTTTTAATTGCTCTAAATTCTTCCTGTGATTTTGCATCCCACACAAATGCTTTATTTTTCTTGAGGAGTTCCCGTAAGTTTGCTGTTTTATTAGAAATTTTTTAATGAATTTTGAATAAAATTCAGAAAAACCCAGAAAAGATGCAACATGGTCTTTTGTTTTTGGTTCAAGTGCACTAACGATCGCTTCTACCAAACCTGGTCTTGGTTTAACCCCATCTTTTGAGATATCATGACCTAAGTACTCTATGCCGAATTTATAAAACTCATTTTTTTTTTAGATTTGCTACAACACCATGTTTTTGTAATCTTTGTAACACGTTATTCACTGCCTCATCATGGGTATGTTCATCCTCACCAGCAATCAGCATATCATCCTGAAAAGTTATGAAACCTTCAATGCCCAGAAGTATGTTTTCTAAAACCCTCTGAAAGACAGAAGCGGCGGATGCAAACCCAAAAGGCATCCTTTTGAGTTGAAAAGTGCCAAAAGGTGACACAAAAGCTGTGCAATGCCTTGAAATTTCGTCTATCTCAATCTGATGATATGCCGAAGATAAGTTTATTGTGCTGAAAACTTATTTTCTAGCAAAAGTAGATGTGATGCCATCAATACTTGGTAAAGGATGTGAATCAACTCATTTGACCTTGTTCAGACTGCGCAAATCAATACAAACTCCTAATTGTCCATTTTTTTCATGCGATGACCAATGTAGATATCCAAAGTGATGACTCTATAGGTTCTATAACTCCATCAACAACCATTTGTTTGAGAATTCTGTCCAAATCTTGACGTGCACCGAAGGGTACATTTCTCAATTTATGCTTTACAGGTGCGGCACCATTTTGTACTTTGATCTTATATTTGAAACCCGTGATCCTGCTCCAATTATTACTGAACACCTTATTGAACTTTTGTTGTTTGTCTCGAACTACCAGAGATTTATCATTTAACTCTTTGATAACTAATGAAACTTGAACACTCCTCCCTGATCTTAATGGCATACTGAATAACCCCCAGTGATACCACCCGAGTATATTCAAAACTTTTTTAGCTACATAAGCTTTCCCAAGAATCACTTTGTTTTTATATTTCATACGTGCTTCAAAATAACCAATGAGGTCTATTTTTTTGCCATCGTACGACATAGTGTTTCTGTCAGAGGGTAACAAATTATTTTCCCCATATGTTTGTAATAGCAATTCTTCAATAATTTGTACGGTGGTAAGTGTTCATAAACGGATTGGCCACCAAACACTAAATTGTGTTCTAAAAAAAGTATTTTCCTCTCTGGGCAATGTCTATTACCACCAATAGCTCCTAAATATTTAGTGAAAGCCCTATGCCAACTTCTCCAAGGTATTGGTGGATTTCCAGGTGTTTGTAAAAACGGTGGAGGAGCACTGACGCTCTGCATAACGGCTATGATAATGTGTTGTAGTAGTTTATAAAAATACATTTGATTAACACTGCTTCTCTTCAGCTTTGATAACATGTTGCAGTAGTATGTAAAAATACATTCAACACTGCTTCGCTTCTATTTCAGTGGCTCCCTAATTGCATACGGATCACTGTAAAATCCGCAAACTCCTGAGCATTATGTGTGCGGATCGCATTGAGTTTATTTGTGGTGGGGTTTGTTGTGCATGTGGATCACAGTGAAATCCATACATTTCTGTGAAGGGTTTATTATGCGTGCGGATCGCAGTGAAGTCGACACACTTCTGGGAGGGGTTAGATTGCTGTACGTGTCACTACGTATTATGTGTACAGATCGCACGTTTCTGTAATGGATTTCGCCAAAGTATGTCCACAGTACGTATTATTCGTGTGTTCCCATAAAATGGTTGATGTGTGTATTTGTACGTGCTATGTAGCATGGGTGCCTCAACATGCGTAGGACTGAATGCACGTAACGTGATGCTGGAGTACTTGAATGCATGTGATGCTGGACGCGCTCGAGGCTATGAGGGAAGTAACAATCACAAATAAAGTTGTAAAATTTAAGCAAAATGAACGTACGGACAGGTCTCTGACATGGAGACTATCAAAACTTCACAACATAACAAGCAACTGGCCTGAAACCGTGTAGCGCAGTCTGCATGCTCTTCGCACTCGTCGTGCTCAATGAAGGAGAATCCCTCAAGGTCCCAAAAAACTGGAAGTGGGTTCTTGACTGTGGCCAGCTAGTCCCCAGATTTTGTGGTGATAAGAATGAGAATGAACACGAGGATCAGTTCAATGTTGGATCTTTATTGGCCACGAGGATCTTTCATTCCACATTCCATGTATAGCATGGAATGTAGAATGTATGGAATCACCATAGATAGTTTTTGTGGTTTTTAGGCTCCGCTGCAGCATGAGAGGAGCAGAGCAGTCGGAAGTGGTTTGTAATGCCCTGCACACCCAGTGTGTAGCAGAGCATGCTGACCTGGTCATGCCTGTTGTCCTCAACCAGGCTTGGGTCGGCATGTGCCACCCAACGCATGTAGTTCCCCACCAAGGTAGAAACAAAAAGGTAAGCAGCGCTGGGCAGGGCGAGGCCGTAGTACGTCACCCAAGGAAACATTGGATGAAAAACCCCGGGGAAGCGGCATAGCCTCTCCATATCCTTTTGTAATGCTGCGACTTAGAGCAGCTCTTCATAGAGGCAATTTGAAGCAGGGGCAGGGCCTGAGGGCAGAGGCAGAGCCTTGGCAAATATGAAGTCCGGCCTCTGCCTATTGAAATGCCACTGGACCTGACTGCCAGGGTGGCCCTAAGGGTCCATGGAATGACAGCAATGCTGACCTGCCACTCAAGAGAAGAAAGGGGATCCATGCAGGGGCCCATGAAGGAGACAAGGACCGGGGTCTTTGAGAAAGTTTAGCTGCTGGCTGAGGATACAGGGAGGGCAGAGAGCCCAGCTGGGTTGCATGAATTACCAGAGGCCTTTGCACAGGTCAGAGGGGCTAGGGTTGGGACCCAGTAGCAGGTGGCAGGGATCGATTTGGAGGCCCGTATCATGGAACAGCCAGGAAGGATTATTGAAGAACTTGAAGAGCACTGGGAGCACCTTTGCAGGGATAGGAAGGCAACAGTGGATTAGGGACGACACATTAAGAAAGTGAGAGTCATTTCAGGAACAAGGGAGGTAGGGTCTGGTTTGGGAGGCCATGGTGGGGTGGAACGATGATGGTTCTGGCTCCAGGGCCAGATTGTGCGGGGAAACAGCCCAGTTGGTGCAGCCTGACATTTGCTGGAACAACAATGCCAGCTGGTGAGGGTGGCGGACAGTTTGAGGTACCAATGGGGCTCATGACAGTCCCTAGACGTTGGTCAGAAGACATAAGGTGATTTACGGCGGCCTTCCCTACACCGCGGCCTCATCATACAACACTCATACTGAAGTACCCATATTGGTAGACAGAGCTGTGGCTGCGTTGAAGAGTGGTGATGTGTCATGCCGATCAGTACCTGAGGTGAATATGAGTGAGGATGAGTTACAGTTGGATTATGAAGAGGGCAGTGATGAGTGGGAGGAAAGGGAATTGCATGAGGAAAGAGATGTGAGTTTGCCAGTGGCAAAGGGAGCAATGATAGGTGGTGCAACAGACCAGTCAGTTGGTGTTTTACAGAAGTCAAAAGTGGAGGATGGAGACACCACAGGGCAGTGGACGAAGTCTAGCAGCAAATGTTGCAAATACAGGCAGGAAGCTGGAGCTTTACCTTCAGGTAAGAAGAAATGGTGGTCAATGGAGGACACACAGAGTTGTGGGACTGGCGCAAAGGTGTGTAAATCAATAGGAGTGGGTGACGTAATAAATAAAGGAGCAGGGGAGAAACTGGAAGACACCAAGGAAGGGAAGGGGAAGCTGCAGGAATCACATAGCAGTAAGGTGTCAGATGGAACCAGGGTACAAATGGACGCTGTGAAGGGAACAGATGATGCAGGGGAGGAGAACAAGCAGGTTGAGGGTCATAAGAAATGGCTGCCATAGATAAACATGGTGATGCCTTAGGGTCTCATGTATCTGACAAAGCAAAAAACAGAATCTGAGTATGAATATGTGGATGTTTTTAAGCTCCTGCATAGGGACATTCAGGCTAAAGAAGGGACTAGAGATGAAGAGTGGGAGCTGAAACAGCATTCCAGGATGCCCGTTAATATGGGGAACTGGACGTCAGCGTTCTTGATTTATACCAACATCAATTGTGAAAAACATGCAGACGGGGCCAATGTGTTATTTAAAATTTATGGATCTTATAAGGAAAGTGCAAAAGCATTTTGGGGTCATACTTGGCTCAGCTATGATGAGGGGTTGCGAGCCAGAAAAATATGAACCTGGACAAATTATGGGGTGACAATGATTTGGAATTAGGGATGCAGTGGTTGTCTTCAATGCAATCAATAGCTTGGACCCATACAGCAAGCATTTTTCCAATTACATGTAGGCCATTTTAACCCTGTCCTGCCTAACAGGGGCCAGGTAATGTGCCATGGCCCACAGGTACCAATGCTGGGGCTTGCTGAACCTTTAACAAAGATTTAATGCTGCAGACAGCCCTGCAATTTTAAACACAAGTGTTTTAAATGTGGAGGCAGAGACCCCATTACTTGGTGCTTCATGCTGGCTTGCCCCTCAGAACAGACAAAGGCAGCTAGAGGGAGAGGACATCAAGGTCCTTCTGGGTCGAAAGGCTCCTTCACCAATTAGGTAAAGGGGTTTACAGCCATGGCTAGTGATATACCCAGACAGAGAGACATTGTTGAAGGTGTAGAGGAGACTTAGGAGGGTTTTTGGGTTGGTTACCAGGGCCCCGGGGGATGTAGGTGGCCTGACAATTTGTAGTCAGCCAAGACAGCGTGGAGGTAGTGTTAGCTAAATTGTGGAAGGATGGTGGTGAGAGGAGGATTGTGGGCTCGTTCTATGACTGTCTGCTGACTGACCTGATAATATGCGCTTTTGGGGTGGTGCCTAAGAAGTTGGAAGAGGAATTCAGGTTGATACATCATTTGTCATGGCCGGAGGGCACTTCTGTTAATAACTTTATTGCTTCAGATGGCACTAGGGTGGTGTATGGTTCACTAGATGATGCTATCAAGTTGGCCAGGCAGTGCAGGCAGGGGGGCGAAGCTGGTGAAGTGTGATGTCAAGTTGGTGTTTCGTCTGTTGTCCATACACCTGCATGATTTACCCCTGCTGGGCATGCAATTTAACTGTGCCGTTTATTTTGACAGAGTGTTGCCTATAGGCTGTGCCATTTCCTGTGCATTGTTTGAAGCTTTCAGCACCTTTTTGCAGTAGGTATCTGTTAGACCTGACAGCCTTAGGGTGGCCATCCCTAACGTTTTACATGCCTCCCTCCACTTTTTGGACACTGTTTTTGCTGGCTTTTAGACTCTGCGCACTTTACCACTGCTAACCAGTGCTAAAGTACATATGCTCTCTCCCTTTAAACATGATAACCTTGGATCATACCTGATTGGACTATTTAATTTACTTATAAGTCCCTAGTAATGTGCACTATAGGTGACTAGGGCCTGTAGATTAAATGCTACTAGTGGGCCTGCAGCACTGGTTGTGCCACCCACTTAAGTAGCCCCTTTACCTTGTCTCAGGCCTGCCATTGCAAGGCCTGTGTGTGCAGTTTCACTGTCACCTCGAGTTGGCATTTAAAAGTACTTGCCAAGCCGAAACCTCCCCTTTATCCACATATAAGTCACCTCTAGTGTGTGCCCTAGGTAACCCCTAGAGCAGGGTGCTTTGTGGGTGAAAGGCAGGACATGTACCTGTGTAGTTTACATGTCCTGGTAGTGTAAAACTAATTTTTACACTACTCTGAGGCCTGCTCCCTTCATAGGCTAACATTGGGGCTGACCTCATACAGTATTGAAGTGGTAGCTGCTGATCTGAAAGGAGTAGGAAGGTCATATTTAGTATGGCCAGAATGGTAATAACAAATCCTGCTGACTGGTGAAGTTGGATTTAATATTACTATTCTAGAAATGCCACTTTTAGAAAGTGAGCATTTCTTTGCACTTAAATCTTTCTGTGCCTTACAATCCACGTCTGGCTGGGCTTAGCTGACAGCTCCTTGTGCATTCACTCAGACACACCCCAAACACAGGGTACTCAGCCTCACTTGCATACATCTGCATTTTGAATGGGACTTCCTGGGCTGGGAGGGTGGAGGGCCTGCTCTCACACAAAGGACTGCCACACACCCTACTGGGACCCTGGCGGACAGGATTGAACTGAAAGGGGACCTGGTGCACTTCTTAGCCACTCTTTGAAGTCTCCCCCACTTCAAAGTCTCATTTGGGTATAAAACAGGGCCTCTGCCCTACCTCATCAGACACTTGCTGGAGAAGAAACCTGAACCAGAACCTGCATCCTGCCAAGAAGAACTGCCTGGCTGCCTAAAGGACTCACCTGACTGCTTTCTACAAAGGACTGCTGCCTTGCTGAACTCTTGTCTGGCTGTAAAAGTGCTCTCCAAGGGCTTGGATAGAGCTTGCCTCCTGTTCCCTGAAGTCTCAAGACCAAAAAGACCTCTTTTTCATTTGGACTCTTCGTGCGCCGAAAAGTTCGACGTACAGCTTGCTCCGCGGCAAGAAAATCGCCGCACACCGACACTGATCGGCGCGACAACTTCGGGGTGACCGGAACTTCGACGCACGGCCTCGCAAGGACAACGCCGCCCGACTTCCAGAGGGGAAATCGATGTGACGCCTGCTGTGAGAACGAGAATTCCACGCACAGCCTCCCGGAACGACGCACAGCCGGAAAACCAGCCGAAGAATCCACGCACAGACCCCGGGACATCTGGTAATCCCGCTACCCACAGAAAGAGAATGTCCGCGCACCGGAAAACGACGCACGACTTCCCCGCATGAAAAATAACGCCGCAAGTCTGTGTGTGCAGGGGAGAAATCGACGCACACGCCATTTTTCCACGTATCTCTTCTTCTGCGGCCCTTTGCGGAGATTTTCCACTTTAAACCAGGTACTTTGTGCTTGAAAGAGACTTTGTTTGCTTTTTAAAGACTTAAGACACTTTATATCACTTTTCAGTGATATCTCTACAATTTCACATTGCATCTTTATTCGTTCTGACCTACAATTATCCTGATAAATATTATATATTTTTCTAAACACTGTGTGGTGTATTTGTGTGGTGCTATATTGTGTTATTGTATGATTTATTGCACAAATACTTTACACATTGCCTTCTAAGTTAAGCCTTACTGGCCGTGCCAAGCTACCAGAGGGTGGGCACAGAATAATTTTGGATTGTGTGTGACTTACCCTGACTAGAGTGAGGGTTCTTGCTTGGACAGAGGGTAACCTGACTGCCAACCAAAAACCCCATTTCTAACATTGGTGATCAGCGGTGAGGATAGGACTTGTATTTGTGCAGTGACATACAATAGCTAAGTATTTTTACTACCTACCCACAGTTGAAGGTCAACTTGATTTTTATCTCTTATTGCAAATTAGTTTTTCCTGACAATTTTCAAAAACTAAATCCTCACTCAACATGTCTCTGGCTGGGTCTCAAGTAGGAGATTTGGACCTAGCCCTGTTGGAGACATATACTGTCAAACAGCTAAGGGGGTTCTGCAGGGTGTTGAGAGTACCCACCCAAGGGGCCTCCAAAAAAGGAGGACTTTCAAGTGGCGCTGAGGGCCTGGGCAGAAGCCCATTTAGAGGAGGATGAGGAGGAAGAGGAGCCAGAAAATGGTCTCTAGGAGGATTTATTGCCATCAGTGGGTAATGTTACCACTGCAATTATGCCCCCTTCCAGACCAGGGAGCAGTGTCTCTGAGCAAAGCCTGACCGCAGAGGAAAGGAGAGAAGAATGGGAGTTCCAATTGCAAATGGCAAAACTGAAAATTGAAGCCAAACAAGCTGAGGCTGAAAGAGCAGCCAAACAGGTGGAAGCTGAAAGAGTTTTGGCTGAAAAGAAACTATTGTTGGCTCATGAACTGAGTCTCTAGGAGCAGGAGATCAAGGCGAGACAGTCTGAATCCAGCAATAATGGTGGCAGCATACAGACAGGACCTGCTGGCGAAAAGAAGGTTCGTATACCCAAAAATGTGGTGCCCAGTTTTGTGGTGGGAGATACATAGATAAATGGTTAGCTGCTTATGAAGTTGCACTAAGGGCTCATGAGGTTCCTGAAGGGCAATGGGGGTTAGCTATGTGGGGTTATGTGCCGCCTTTGGGGAGGGACACACTTCTCACATTGGATCAACCTGATCAAAACACATACCCACTTCAGAAAGCTACTTTACTTGCCAAGTTTGGGCTGACCCCTGAGGGATACCTTCAGAGGTTCAGGGACAGCACCAAACAAACCACACAAACATGGGTAGATTTCTTTGACTTTTCCAGTAAGGCACTGAATGGATGGGTGCAGGGCAACAAAGTAGATCATTATAAAGGGTTATATGACTTTATTCTGAGAGAGCATATGCTCAATATTACCTTTACAGAGTTGCGCCAGCACTTGGTAGATAGTAAGCTGACTGATCCCAGGAAGCTTGCTGAGGAAGCGGACCTCTGGGTTAGCACCAGAGTGTCCAAAAAGGTACCTGGGGGGACACCCATAAAGGTGGTCATGGTTCGCAATAGAAGAAAGAGGGGGGAGATAAACTTACAGATAAGGAACTCTCCAAAGGCCCCCAAAAGAATTCCCAGGGAGGGGGTGGCAACCATTCCTTTACCAGATTTGGGAAAAAGCCAGGGACTTATGATAAATCAGGGAGATCCAACCCCAAATCCTGAGAGTGCTACCAATATGGTCACGATAAAGGCGACCCCCATTGCTCCAAGATGGCACCGTCCACTACTGGACAGACACCTGGGTTGACTAGTGTAGCGCTTGGGGGGGAGATGGACCCAGATAGCTTTGGGGAGCAGGTAGAGTTTTCCCTATTGTCCCTGGGAGAAGGAGAAATGGTGCCCAAAGCCCACATGCCCCAAAATACTTCCAAGTACAGGCAGTGGGTCACCATTGATGGGCAAAGTTGGAGGCTCTGCGTGACACAGGAGCCAGTATGACTACTATCAAGAGTCAGCTGGTGTCAACAGAACAGATAGTCCCTAATACATTCCACCAGGTCATAGTCGCTGACAACCGTGAGAGTCACCTACCGGTGGCTCTGGTTCCCTTTGAGTGGGGGGGGGTCTCTGGTACTCTGAAAGTAGCTGTGAGTCCTGCCATGCCTGTAGATTGTCTGTTGGGCAATAATCTTGAGCATACGGCTTGGAAAGAAGTAGAGCTCAGATCTCACCTGGAGATGTTAGGGTTACCTGAGTGGGTCTGCATGACCACACGGTCCATGGCTGAGCGAGAGGGAAGTCAAGGGCGTCTGTAGCCTGGAACAATGGCCCAGAGAACTGCCAGGAGGAGGGGCAAGGGG
The DNA here is from genome assembly GCF_031143425.1 of Pleurodeles waltl. Lineage (NCBI taxonomy): Eukaryota > Metazoa > Chordata > Amphibia > Caudata > Salamandridae > Pleurodeles > Pleurodeles waltl. The sequence continues at coordinate 672,121,302 of NC_090446.1, forward strand.
CTCGGGAAACCGGTCACAGAAGTTCCCGCAGTGGTTGACGGGGTTCCTGAGGAGGAGGCTCCCGAGCCAACTGGGGATGACATTGCCACCCTAGGTGATCTACCTGAGCTTGCTGGCTGGCAAGTTGAGGGTGGACCCACCAGGGAGGAATTCTGCAAGGCGCAGAAAGAATGTCCCACTCTAGAGGGTATGAGGAAGCAAGCCTCAGCCCAGGCAGCAGGTGAAGCCTCTGGCGATCACCACATATATTGGGAGAATGATCTCCCATACAGTGAGCCTAAGGTTCCAGCCATTGGGGCATCGCGTGTGCTGGTGGTACCCCAATGTTACCGAACCTTCCTACTGGGTCTGGCTCACGACATTCCCCTGGCAGAACATTTGGGGCAAGGCAAGACCTTTGACAGGCTTGTCACCCACTTTTATTGGCCCAGAATAAGGACAAACTCAGATACGTTCTGTAGATCTTGTCCTACCTGCCAGGCCGGTGGTAAAACAGGAAAAAGGGTTAAGAACCCCCCGATTCCACTTCCTGTCGTTGGCACCCCCTTTGAAAGGGTGGGCATCGACATTGTTGGTCCATTGGACCCCAAAACTGCCCTAGGCAACAGGTTCATCCTGGTTTTGGTGGACCATGCCACCCGTTACCCAGAGGCAATCCCTCTGAGGACCCTAACTGCACCGGTGGTGACCAGAACTCTGATGGGGATATTTACCCGTGTGGGATTCCCAAAGGAGATAGTGTCTGACAGAGACACTAACTTCATGTCTGCATACATGAAGTCTATGTGGGATGCGTGTGGTGTAACCTACAAGTTCACCACACCCCATCTCCCCCAATCTAATGGTCTTGTGGAGAGATTCAACAAGAACTTGAAAGGCATGATTGGTGGCCTCCCTGAGGCCCTGAGGCGTAAGTGGGACGTCCTATTACCATGCCTTCTCTTTGCTTACAGAGAGGTACCCCAGAAGGGGGTAGGGTTCAGTCCCTTTGAGCTTCTCTATGGGTACCCTGTCAGGGGACCCTTAAGCATTGTCAAGGAGGGGTTGGAGAAAGCTCCAAAGGCACCCCCTCAGGATGTGGTCAGCTACATGTTGGCCCTCCGCAACCAGATGACCCGCTTCTGGAAAGAGGCCAAAAGTAACCTTGAGGCCAGTCAAGAGGTAATGAAACGCTGGTATGACCAGAAGGCCACCCTGGTAGAGTTTCAACCTGGAGACAAAGTGTGGGTATTGGAGCCAGTAGAGCCTAGAGCTCTCCAGGACCGCTGGTCTGGCCCATTTGAAGTAAAGGAGCGGAAAGGGGAGGCCACTTACCTAGTGGACCTCCAAACCCCTAGGAACCCCCTAAGGGTGCTCCATGTCGACCGACTAAAGCCTCATTTTGAGAGGTCTGAAGTCAACATGCTTCTGGTCACAGATGAAGGAATGGAAGAGGAGAGTGAACCTCTCCCCGACCTCCTCTCTGGCCAAGAAGGTGATGGGTCAGTGAAAGGTGTCATTCTCTCAGACTCCCTGACTCTAAACCAGAGAGGAGACTGCTATGAGCTGTTGGAGCAGTTCTCCCCCCTGTTCTCCCTTACTCCTGGACTGACCCATCTCTGTGTTCATGACATTGACACAGGTGACAGTCTCCCTGTGAAGAACAAAATTTACAGGTTATCGGATAAGGTGAAGGCCAGCATCAAGGAGGAGGTCTCCAACATGTTAGCATTAAGGGTTATTGAGAAATCCAGTAGTCCCTCGGCCAGCCCTGTGGTGTTGGTCCCTAAGGCTACTGCCCCAGATCCGAATCCAGAACTCCGGTTCTGTGTGGACTACCGGGGTCTCAACTCAGTCACACGGACTGATGCTCACCCCATCCCCCGAGCGGATGAGCTCGTTGACAGGCTGGGCGCTGCCAAGTTCCTGAGTATGTTTGATCTTACTTCAGGGTACTGGCAGATTGCCCTGACTGAGGGGGCTAAAGAGAGATCAGCATTTTCCACACCTGATGGCCATTACCAGTTCCGGGTTATACCATTTGGGTTGAAAGATGCCCCTGCTACCTTCCAACTGTTGGTTAACGGAGTCCTAGCTGGCAAGGATGCCTTCTGTGCAGCCTACCTGGACGACATAGCTGTCTACAGCTCCAGCTGGGAGGAATACCTGCTCCACCTCAAGGAGGTGCTTCAGGCCCTGCGACAGGCAGGCCTGACCATCAAGGCTAGTAAGTGCCAGATTGGGCAAGGTTCCATGGTGTACTTGGGACACCTAGTGGGTGGTGGCATGGTGCAGCCACTCCAGGCCAAGATTGAAACTATCAAGGCCTGGCAACCACCTAGAACACAGAGGGCCAGATGTAGCAAAATCCGTTTTTGCGACTTGCAAATTGCGAGTCTGAGCGACTCGCAATTTGCAAGTCGCAAAAATGGATGCAGAATGGTGTCTCAGACACATTCTGCGACTCGCTATGGGGTCGCAAAGACCCACCTCATCAATATTCATGAGGTGGGTCGCATTTTGCGACCCCATAGCGAGTCCCTGCACTCACAGGGATGGTGGCCTGCTGTAGTCAGCAGACCTCCATGTCTGTGACTGCTTTTTAAATAAAGCAGTATTTCTTTTCATTTTGCAGCCCATTTTCCTTAAAGGACCCCTTCCCTTTTGCAAATGTGTTACTACCAGTGTGACACTGGTGGTAACTGCGAGTTGGTTTGCGACCGCATTCGCGGTCACAAAGCAACTCTGAATTGCGATGCGAGTCGCAAATAGGAAGGGAGCACCCCTTCCTATTTGCGAGTCGCATTCCCAAATTGCGAGTCGGTACCGACTCGCAATTTGGGAATGAGCATCACGTGAGGCCGTTTGCATGGCGCAAACTGCGTTTTTCGCAGTTTGCGCCATGCAAACGGCTTGCTACATCTGGCCCAGACTGAGGTGAGAGCCTTTTTAGGCCTCACAGGATACTACCGCAGATTTGTCAAGGGCTATGGTACCATTGTGTCACCCTTGACAGAACTCACTTCCAAGAAACAACCTAGGTTGGTGAATTGGACAGAGGCTTGTCAGAAAGCCTTTGACTCTCTGAAGGAAGCCATGTGCACGGCCCCGTGCTCAAGGCCCCTGACTTCTCCAAGGAATTTATCGTGCAGACAGACGCTTCAGAGCATGGCATAGGGGCGGTCCTAGCAAAGCTAAATGAGGAGGGCCTAGACCAACCAGTAGTCTTTATTAGCAGAAGGCTATTACCACGGGAACAGAGGTGGAGTGCTATTGAGAGAGAAGCTTTTGCTGTGGTCTGGGCACTGATGAAGCCCCTGTTTGGGACTCACTTCCGGGTTCAGACAGACCACAGGCCCTTCAGATGGCTCATGCAGATGAGGGGTGAAAATCCTAAACTCTTGAGGTGGTCCATTTCCCTACAGGGGATGGACTTTACGGTGGAGCATCGCCCAGGGGTTGACCACGCCAATGATGATGGTCTCTCCAGATACTTCCGCCTTAGCAATGAGAGCTCCCAGGAGGTCGGGTCGCTCTCCCCACTTTCAGCGGGGGGGGGACACATGTTAGACCTGACAGCCTTAGGGTGGTCACCCCTAACTTTTTACCTGCCTCCCTCCAGTTTTTGGACACTGTTTTTGCTGTCTTTTAGACTCGGCGCACTTTACCACTGCTAACCAGTGCTAAAGTGCATATGCTCTCTCCCTTTAAACATGGTAACCTTGGATCATACCTGATTGGACTATTTAATTTACTTATAAGTCCCTAGTAATGTGCACTATAGGTGCCTAAGGCCTGTAGATTAAATGGTACTAGTGGACCTGCAGCACTGGTTGTGCCACCCACTTAAGTAGCCCCTTTACCTTGTCTCAGGCCTGCCATTGCAAGGCCTGTGTGTGCAGTTTCACTGTCACCTCGACTTGGCATTTAAAAGTACTTGCCAAGCCGAAACCTACCCTTTCTCCACATATAAGTCACCTCTAATGTGTGCCCTAGGTAACCCCTAGAGCAGGGTGCTGTGTGGGTGAAAGGCAGGACATGTACCTGTGTAGTTTACATGTCCGTGTAGTGTAAAACTCCTAAAATTCGTTTTTACACTACTGTGAGGCCTGCTCCCTTCATAGGCTAACATTGGGACTGCCCTCATACAGTATTGAAGTGGTAGCTGCTGATCTGAAAGGAGTAGGAAGGTCATATTTAGTATGGCCAGAATGGTAATACCAAATCCTGCTGACTGGTGAAGTTGGATTTAATATTACTATTCTAGAAATGCCACTTTTAGAAAGTGAGCATTTCTTTGCACTTAAATCTTTCTGTGCCTTACAATCCACGTCTGGCTGGGCTTAGCTGACAGCTCCTTGTGCATTCACTCAGACACACCCCAAACACAGGGTACTCAGCCTCACTTGCATACATCTGCATTTTTAATGGGTCTTCCTGGGCTGGGAGGGTGGAGGGCCTGCTCTCACACAAAGGACTGCCACACACCCTACTGGGACCCTGGTAGACAGGATTGAACTGAAAGGGGACCTGGTGCACTTCTTAGCCACTCTTTGAAGTCTCCCCCACTTCAAAGGCACATTTGGGTATAAAACAGGGCCTCTGCCCTACCTCATCAGACACTTGCTGGAGAAGAAACCTGAACCAGAACCTGCATCCTGCCAAGAAGAACTGCCTGGCTGCCTAAAGGACTCACCTGACTTTTTTCTACAAAGGACTTCTGCCTTGCTGTTGCCCTGCTGCCTTGCTGAACTCTTGTCTGGCTGTAAAAGTGCTCTCCAAGGGCTTGGATAGAGCTTGCCTCCTGTTCCCTGAAGTCTCAGGACCAAAAAGACTTCTCTTTTTCATTTGGACTCTTCGTGCGCTGAAAATTTCGATGCACAGCTTGCTCCGTGGTGAGAAAATCGCCGCACACCGACCATGATCGACACGACACCTTTGGGGCGACCGGAACTTCGACGCACGGCCTCGCAAGGACAACGCCGCCCGACTTCCAGGTGGGAAATCGACACGACGCCTGCCGTGATAACGAAAATTCCACGCACAGCCTCCCGGAACGACGCGCAGCCGGAAAACCAGCCGAAGAATCCACGCACAGACCCCGGGACATCTGATAATCCTGCGACCCACAGAAAGAGACTGTCCGCGCGCCAGAAAACAACGCATGACTTCCCCGCGTGAAAAATAACGACGCAAGTCCGTGTGTGCAGGGGAGAAATCGATGCATACACCATTTTTCCACGTTTCTCTTCTTCTGCGGCCCTTTGCGGAGATTTTCCACTTTAAACCAGGTACTTTGTGCTTGAAAGAGACTTTGTTTGCTTTTTAAAGTCTTAAGACACTTTATATCACTTTTCAGTGAAATCTCTACAATTTCACATTGCATCTTTATTCGTTTTGACCTACAATTATCCTGATAAATATTATATATTTTTCTAAACACTGTGTGGTGTATTTGTGTGGTGCTATATGGTGTTATTGTATTATTTATTGCACAAATACTTTACGTATTGCATTCTAAGCTAAGCCTGACTGCTCGTGCCAAGCTACCAGAGGGTGGGCACAGGATAATTTTGGATTGTGTGTGACTTACCCTGACTAGAGTGAGGGTTCTTGCTTGGACAGAGGGTAACCTGACTGCCAACCAAAAACCCCATTTCTAACAGTATCTATGCGGCACAGTGGGCACAGCGAGGTGCCTCACTATTTGGATGACTTTCTCTTTGTTGGCAGTGTGGGGTCAGATGTGTGCCAAAGGGCCCTTAGGCATATTGAGTTTTTGGTAGTGGGCCTGGGAGTTCAGGTTTCAGAAGTGATCAGGATGCAGACAGGAGACAATAGTTTGCCATGAAGGAGGGGCGAGGGTCACTGCTTTTCAGTTGTTGGCAGTGCTGTAAATGGCCTTGAAGAAATTTGGTCGCAATGCTGCCAGTTTTGGGACTCATTCCTTCCGGATTGGGGCAACTATGGCGGCTATGCAATTGGAATGGAGTTGGAATCAGATTCGCAGGATAGTCAGGTGGAGGTCAAGGTGTTGTGAACGCCATGTGAAGAAATAAGGGGTTGACGTCTCTGTTTGAGGGAAGGGATTGGTGGTGCATAATTGACACTAACGTTTTATTTTTTTCACTGTGGGGTGTGCGAGCGGTCTGGGGAGACATAAGATGGTGACTTGGATGGTTGGACATTTAGGGCCATATTTATACTCTGGTTGCGCCGAATTTGCGTCGTTTTTTTCGACGCAAATTCGACGCAGAACTAACGCCAACTAACGCCATATTTATACTCTGGCGTTAGACGCTTCGGGCGCCAAAGTGCCCGGAGTGTGCGTCATTTTTTAGCGTGAACCCCTTCCTTGCGTTAATGATATGCAAGGGAGGCGTTCCCGTCTTAAAAAATGACTCCCAGGCCTTTACGTGGTATTTATACTCCCGGGCAAAAGAGACGCCCGGGAGTGGGCGTGGCCAAAAACGGCGCATTTGCGCCGCTTTTTAACGCCTGGGTCAGGGATGGCGTTAAGGGACAAGTGGGCTCAAAATGAGCCCAGAGTGCCCTCCCCTGCCCCCAGGGACCCCCCCTGCCACCCTTGCCCACCCCAAGAGGACACCCAAGGACGGAGGGACCCATCCCATGGACATTAAGGTAAGTTCAGGTAAGTATTTTTATTTTTATTTTTTGTGGCATAGGGGGGCCTGATTTGTGCCCCCCTACATGCCACTATGCCCAATGACCATGCCCAGGGGACATAGGTCCCCTGGGCATGGCCATTGGGCAAGGGGGCATGACTCCTATCTTTACAATGATAGGAGTCATGTTGATGGGGGATGGGCGTCGAAAAAAAATGGCGCAAGTCGGGTTACGCCGATTTTTTCGACGCAACCTGACTTGCCCCATTTTAAGACGCCCATACGCCATTTTCCCCCTACGCCGGCGCTGTCTGGTGTACGTGGTTTTTTTCCACGCACACCAGGCAGCGCCGGTCTGCTAGCGCCGGCTAACGCCATTCAATAAATACGGCGCCCGCATGGCGCTTCAGAATGGCGTTAGCCGGCGCTAATTTTTTTGACGCAAAACTGCGTTAGCGCAGTTTTGCGTCAAAAAGTATAAATACGGCCCTTATTTTTTCTCTGGGCAGTTAAGTATGAAGACCGGCAGATTTATGGACCGGACCTGAGATTGCCAAGCCGCAGGCATGAGGTGCTCTGGTGGGGAAGAGTGGGAAGAGATCGGGCAGTCTGTTGTCATTCTTAGTGATCCTGGTGCCAAAGAGGGCTTGTCCACACATGCTCTTTTTACATCTGGGGAGAATGATCTGGTCCAGCTATTGGGGCTAACTCTACTGCAACACATGCAACAGGACTTGTTACTCAAATAGAAGTTTTCGGGGACTTGGTTGGTATGGACTGAATTTGCGCCTTGGAGAAAGTGGAGGGGCGATTAAACACACTGCCATTGAAACGTCCAGGGGAAGCTCCACCAAGCGATAAGGGTTTTTTGTTTGGCCAGAGTCACTAAGATGGTAGCTCATGGGCATCAAGGAAGAAGAAATGGTCCTTTTTCAATTGGATTAAGTACACTGTTCTAATCTGACAATGCTTATTATATGTTGTAGGAAAGGTATCCGCTTAGCAAGCTATAGAATGTGACGATTTGGTGCAGGGGACAGGAGCACTGAGTTGCTGCGTTGAAGTATGCGGGGTAGGGCAGTAAAATATCCTCCAGGGTTTTTCTGGGTAGTAGTAGTTGGGGGGCAGAGAGTCAGATGTGGGCATATTCGGGGGGAGAGGAAGGAAGCACAGGCGAAGGAAGAAAGTGTGTGGGATGCCTTGGACAGGATAAGGAAGCTTCATAGGAGGATTCTTGATAAAAGAAGTGAGAAAGAGACTGGGATTGGAAGGAGGTAATAGATGAAAGGTGAAAGGAAGGGTGAAGAAAGATGGCGTGCTGAGTTGAAAGCTTGATGAGAATGGAGAATTGTGAGGTGAATAAAGGGATTACCTTTAAAGATGTTATGATAATACTGTTGATGTGGTTTTAATGTTTGCAACCCTGTCCTAATAAATGACCATTGACATTTTGTGGATTATGGTTTATGATTACTTTACAATTCTATATCTTTAGAGTAAAGCTTGTGACGTGGTCCAGGCTAATAGGCTTAGTTGGCTCAATTATTGAACTTCCCTAGACTTTGGCTCATCCTTCTAGTGAAAACATATGGCATTATGAATCTCTTGCATTTCACTTGAGTCGTGCAAGGTGACACAAGCCAATGCAAGGGCTTCAGTGAGATTTACTAAGCCATGTAAAGCCACCTTAGATGGCCCTGCACGGCTTGGTAAATCTAGAGTAATGCATGGCAGCGCAAATTGCTGTCCTGCATTACTCTGTGTTGGGAAGGTGCTCCATGGTGGAGTGCAGGTGTTCCCATGCATCCTCACATGGATTTGTGACATTTGGGCTATCCCATATTTACTAATGGTAGTAAACCTGTGATTGCATCAAAATGCTATGCCTAACAGAGGCATAATGAGGAGAAATGTTTTTTTTTCTCCCTATTTCCTCTTTCTATGTTTGTTGATTTCTGCAGCACACATAGAAAGAGAAAGATGTCTCTGACTATTGTTTTTGGCAGGACATTGTCCCTTCCTGCACAAAAGAAACCTGGTAGTAATGCAGGCACTCTTGCACCATCGTGCAAGGATTCCTGGATTGGTGCTAGGCAACACTCAAGGCACCAGCACAGGCAGTGATAGAGCAGTTACTTGCCAGATTTGAGTAAATACGGTTCATTCCTGCTCTCTCCATTTGACACAATGTAGCAAGTTGCCTTGCTGCATTGTGCTGCGTGAAATGTTAGTATACCTAGCCTATAGACTTCAGCATATTCAGAACACTGCTGCTCATTTAGTACTCTTGATTCTTAAGTCCATACAATGGTTGCACATTTCCCAAAGCATCCTTTTTAAATCCATGGCATTACTTTTAAAGCTTTTCTTTGTTCTGGTACAGTTTATCTTCAGCAGGAACTGGTTCAATATGTATCCTGTCTATCTATTGGGTTTTCCTGTAATCAGCTGAGGATGTACCACATCTGTGCAAGTGATCAAGCATTTGCTACTGTGGTAACCAAACACTAGAACCTTCTCCCAGCTCATCTTTGGGTTCACAATCAGCTGATGTCATTTCAAGGAGCCCAATAACACTCACCAGTTCTAGTTTTATTCATTGTTTCTATTCCCTGTTTTCTTCTTGCTCCTAATTGATTTGGTCTTTCTGGAGCCAGGACAGCTTTTAGGTAATTGCATGCTTTACAAATCCCCCAAATAAATGCATTAACGAGAATATATTTAAATATATTGTCTTCAACCCTCCTAGGCCAAAAGTTTTTGTTGGCCTTAGGGCTCTGTGCACTTTACCGCTTTACCAGAGATAAAGGGCTTGTGCTCTCTCCTTTAAACATGGTGAAATTTACATCCAATTGGTATATATAATTTACCTGTAAGTCCCCAAAAAGGGATACTATATGTACCCAGGGCATATAAATTAATTCTATTAGTGGTCCTGCAGCACTTATTGTGTCACCCACTTAGGTAGCCCCTTAAAACATGTCTCAGGCCTGCCATAGAAACCTGTGTGTGCAGATTTAAACTGCAAATTTGATCTTGCAAAATAAACCTTTTGCTGAGCATAAACGTTCAGTCACCCCAGGGTAGGCCATAAATAGCCCATAGGACAGAATGTGTTGTATTTAAAAAGTTAGACATGTGCCCATAGCTTACCTGTCCAGGAAGTGAAGAACTCTCAAATTTATTTTCAACTATTGCAAGGCCTACCTCTCCCATTGGAGAACATTGGGTTACCTTATTACATGTAATAAGTAAGAACTTTTAAATGAATGGAAGCAGGTAGGAAAGAAATGTTTGGTGTCTGGGTAATTTAACATCTTCTTTTTAGTAAAGTTAGAGTGTAAATCACAATTCTCAAAATGACACTTTTAGAAAGTTGTTATTTTCTTGCCCTAGCCATTTGATGCCTGTTTCTTGATCATATCGCTAGGTGTAGTTGGATAGTTGGCCTTTTTGCATTCCTCCCAGACAGTATCACAATAGAGGGCCTGTGTATTGGCACAATGGATCACTTCTGCCAGGCTGGGGTAGGGTGGAGCTATCACTTACCACTCTTGTACTTAAAAGGCACTGTCTCAGATTACACACAAAGGATTTCACACTAGACTATTGTGCCCCCAGACAGACTGGGACCAGGGCAGGGAGGCAGGAATTTTCAAACATTTCTATAGGAAAACTCAAGAAATGTCTCCCACTTCAAAAATGGCACCAGGAATAAAAAGGGGACCCTCAGACCCAGTCTTCAGTACACTCCTGGACCAATGAATAGTACAGAAGGGGGATACCTTGCTGCCCTGATGTTTGAGGTCTGCCCTGCTTATGAGAAAGAAGACTGGACCTGCACCCTTCATCCCAGGCTGAAGTGACTCCAAGGGTCAGCTGACTGATCTGTTCTGAGCCACTAGGACACAACAAGCTCCAAAGGCCTCTCTGCAACAGCCCAGCTACCATTTTACAACTGGACCTGCCTGGAACTGCAACTGGGCCTGCCTGAGCCATGCTGGCCTCTGCTGGAATGAGTTCCTGATACCAAAGGTGTGCCTCCCAGGTCCTGGACCCCTAGTGTAGCATCAGTTGAGCTCCTCCTTGAAGAAAAGGAATACTCTTGAAGTTTTTCCCTGAATATGACCACAAACAGGCCTGTTCACACCAAGATCTTGCTGTCCATGTTGACTGTCAACATGAAGTTGTGGTGAACTTACCTCTTCATGCCACAGCAACTGCTAACAAAGAACGTCAATGCAATACCTGAAGTGCCCTACAGCATCAACAACCTGCAGTGACCAACAAGACAAAGCTCCACAATGACCGTGATCTTTGTGCTACAGCTATGACCATTCGCAACTCCCAGTCTGCCCTTCATGCTACAGAAACAATCGTATGCAACACTTTCCCTGCTCCTCGCGGCTTCCTGCAACACAAATTGAACTCTTCATACTAGGCCCCAGAAAGTAATTTTTCAGTGGGTCTAACCGGTTCCTTGTAGCTGGCCTGCGCTCCATCATAGACCACCTGAACTTTTGGCTTTCTTATGGCCTTGCAAGACCAAATAACCAAGAGTGAAGCTTTATCCTTTAATCGCTATACTTATATAAAGCATTTAAAATTGCATGTTTTGTGTTCTTCTGATTAGATTTTTGTTGTTTTTGTATGTAAAAAATGTACTACATTTTACTCTTTTTTTCTACATTGGTTTGGGATTTTATTACTCTTTGTGTGCTGCATAAATACTTTACACATTGCCTATAAGTTGACCCTGACTGACAAACTTCCAGAGGGTTAAGCACAGATTAATTTAGTGATATTTGAGGTGCTCTCTGACAAGGATTCAAGGACTGTGCAACCCCCCGAGCCCAAATGGGTCTTGGGTACCCCATCTCTGGGGTCAATGTGCAATTAATCTAGGAGGGGGCATGTGGCCCCATCCCCAGTGCCAAACATATTTATATAAAGGGAGGAGTGCGTGAACCCCTGCTCAAGCCCAAATAGGCTGAGACCCTGCCCGCTGGCCTATAAATTAACTATAAGGAAGTGGGTGCATAGCCGCCTCCAAGAGCCATAAGAGGCTATTTGGGGATGTAATATGTGAGGTCATAAGCAGTGCATTGCAGAAGCTTAAGTTATAATTGGTCAGGTAGCTTTAAATGCTGAATCTCTATGGTTTTGTATGAATTAAATCTGAGCCTAACTATAACATCCCTGTTCCCTTTGTTTTTTTAAGTGAATTTCTATGTTTTTTAAAATTCTATTTCCAAACTATAACATCCCTGTAACTTTTTGTTTTTTTTACGTGAATGTCTATGTTTTTATAATATTCTATGTACTAACTATAGCGTCTGTGTAACCTTTGTTTTTTCCAAATTTTTTTTTTATTCTATTTTCCTATTAGTTAATGCTCTGCAAATGACTGTGTATGTCATCGGAGAGCCATAGTATTAAATAATTTACTGCAGCATTGGAAAATAGTGACTTGTGTATGTTTAGTACTAATATGTTTCATCTTGTGAAAGAAATACCTGTAACTATTCAATTCATTTTTTTGAACTTGAATTACTTAATATATAAATTAAGGCGCTACAAAATGTACAAGAATAAAAAAGATAAAAAGAAACACTTTGCAGATATAGATTTTAGTAATACTCATTCTGTACATGGTGCTTTTTTATAACTTTTCACCTGGTAACACCCTTGCAATACCAGTTAAGTCAGCTTCATCTGGGTTATGAGGAACTTTGAAGTTGTTCACCATTTAAAGCCAATACCACGTTTAGAGTATCCTTTACATTTCCAGATTAACAATTTATGTACATTTACAAATCTTACTGGAAGCAGACACCCCTTGTTTCATTGTCTGCTCCTGTCTCTGACTCACAACACTAGCATAGCTGGTAAAGCATTTTTATAATGGGATTAACCATTGCATGATGGTTATCTTTTACATTAAATAGGACAACTGCTTTTTATAAATTAATAGACTGTAGCCCTGTCGTTGCCCTGTGATCCCGCTAACTTCAACCACTGCTACCTCTAGGACTCATGCTTATCTAGGCTAGTGGTCTCGGGTCCCTTTCAGCTGTCCACCAGAGGAGTTTATTTTTTGCTAAATATATTTTTTTCCTAATTTTTATTATTCGCGAATTCGCAATGAAAAGATGTGTTACGTAGATTCGGGTACCGTGGTTATCCGTGGATTCAGTGTGATTTTTTTAAGTGTAGAATACGTATATAGACATATTGTACTTAATGTTTGCGGTCAGTAGCTCACTAATATAATGTATAAACTTTCATTTATTTATTCCATTTCCTGTATTTGCAATGATGCAAGCATTCATGAAGAAGTTCGCAAATATCAAAATACTACGTAACAAGGGGATTTCAATGGACAAGACACTTTTAGTAATTGTAGAAAGGAAGTCCCCACCCAGTTTTCACTTTTAAATACTTCCAGTGCTGAGATTGGAAGCACCTATTGAGCCCTCTTCTATTTTCCAATACTGGAAAGACATTTTGAAGTTTTTTTCAGTTTTTATTTCATAAAATAAAATGGCATCTGGTGGCAGTGAACAACAGGAGCTACACGCTGAAGAAGACATTTCCCTTTGCCCGGGATTGTTTTTACCATTTCCTCTGGGGAAAAACATTTGCAGATCATGTGAAATGCTTTTTGTGTGAGAAGAGTCTATCAAGGGGTACATCAAAAATACTCCTGTGGGACAACAATTATGTTGGTCTACCTGAAGATATACTACAGCAAGCACTCGGCTAGAGCCAAGAGGGAGCACAGTGGAGCAGATCCATCAACATCAACAGCATTAACACCATGAAAGCCAATTCCCACAATAGTAGTGCAACATCTTCCTGAGAAGTCCCGGGAGCTCAGAAGAATTGACACATTTTGCTTTGACTACAAAAAAGTCCTTACAACGGAGGAACAATCAGTTGCCACAGTTCTAGAGGCAGCAAAGCTTCACAACTGTTATTTCTTTTTTTTTTTTGCCTACATGACTCTTGTTATCCCATTTTTGAGTTTGTTTAGTTAATATTTTTCCTGTTGCCATTTTATTCGTGAAAAAAACAAAATGTTAAAAAAGTACTGAAAAATTACAAGAAAAGGTTCTTGCTAGTACCACCTTTCATGGTTTAAAAAAGAATCAACTGTATGTGTGTATGTATAAGAAAGAGTATGAGTAAGTTTGTTTAAAAGTGAATGAGTCGGTACATAAGTGAGTAAGTGGATGTGTAAGTGTTTGAGTGAAAGGGTGTGACAGTGCCTATGTGTGGTCTTGAAATAATATGTCTGTTTTTGCATGAGTGTATGAGTGAGTCCATAAGAGGCGGTATTGATGAGTGAGTGGGTGTGTGAGTGAGTGGCTGCATCAGTGAGTGACTGGGTGGGTGACTGTATGAGTGAGTGAGTGACCGTATGAGAGAGTGACTGGAGGTGTGAGGTTCTGAATGAGTGAGATACTGGTCATGTGAGTGGCAGTATGGGAGAGTGAGTGGCTGTATGAGTGGATGACTGGGTTGGTGAGTGGCTGTATGAGTGAGAGACCGGGTGTGAGTGGCTGTATGAGTGAGTGAGTGGGAATGTGTGTGGCTGTATAAGTGATTGAGAGGCTGTATGAGTGAGTGAGTGACTGTGAGTGGCTATATGGGTTAGTAGGTACCTGTGTGAGTGACTGTATGAGTAATTCAATGGGTGTGCAAGTGGCTATATGGCTGTGTGCGTGGGTGGATGAGTGAATGAGCGTGTGTGTGAATGATTGTATGAATTAGTGAGATGGCACATGAGAGGCTGTATAGGTGAGTCAGTGGATGCATGAGTGGCTGTATAGGAGAGTGAATACATATTTGAGTTGATGTATGGGTGAGTGAGTGGCTGTGTCAGTTAATGTATGGTTGAGGAAGTAACTGTGTGAGTGCCTGTATGGGTGAGTGAGTGCGTGTGTAAGTAGCCGTATGGGTGAGTGAGTAGGTGTGTCAGTATATGCATCAGTATGTGCCTGGCTGTGTCAGTGTCTGCATCAGTCCATGCCTGGGTGTAATAGTGTATGCATCAGCATGTGCCTGGAAGTATTCATGTATGCATGACTGTGTGCCTGAGTGTGTCAGTATATGCTTAAGTGTGTTCTGGATGTACTAGTGTATGCATAAGTGTGTGCCTGAGTGTGTTAGTTTATGCATGAATATCTCCCTGGTTCTGTCAGTATTTGCATCAGTGTGTGCCTAGCTGCGTTAGTGTATGGATCAACATGTACCATGGTGTGTTAATGTATGCATGGCAATGTATCTGGGTGTCTTAGTGTAATGATGAGTATTAGCCTCATTCTGTCAGTATATGCATCAGTTTATGCCTGACTGTGTAAATGTAAGGATCACTGAATGTGTAGGTGTGTAAGTGTATTCATGAATGTGTGCCTGAATGTGTCAATGTCCATGGCAGTGTATGCCTGGGTGTGATAGTGTATTTATTAGTGTGTGCCCAAGTATGTCAATGTATACATGAGTGTCTGCATGGGTGTGTCAGTGTCTATATCAGTGTGTGAATGAGTGTGTGAGTGCCCGTATATGTAAGTGACTGGGTGTGCATGAATAAGTAAATGGGTGAGTGAATGGGTGTGGATTATCTGGGTGGGTGAGTGATCAGGTGAGTGAGTGTCTGTAACAGTGAGTATGTGAGTGCCTCTACAGGCAAGACATCCACTGTGTCAGTGCCTATATGTAATACTGAGTATGTACGACACAAGCTGTATAAGTGGCTGACAGGCTGTGTTAGTACTTCCATAGGTAAGTAAATGAATGTATACATGACTGTTTAGAGGAGTGAGTAAATGTCTTTGTAACTGTATGGGTGAGTGACTGGGTGTGTTAGTGATTTTATGAGTGACTGGGTGTTTGTGTGAGTCACTGTATGGGTGAATGAGTCCATGTGTTAGTAGCTGTATTAGCAAGTCATTGAGTGTGTTAGTATCTGTATGGGTAAGTGAGTGCATGTAGTAATCGGTGTATCCATAAGTGACTCAATATGTTACTGACTATGTCGGTGACTGAGTAGGTGTGTGAGTAGCTGTATCAATGTGTGTCTGGGTATCTTCGTGGTTCTATGAGAGTCTACCTTGGTGTATATCTTTACATTGTTAGCTTGAAGGAGTACTGAGAAAGAAGTAATTCGGAAATTAATTTAATACAATAGATGGTGTGGTGTATCTGTTTAAAAAGAAAAATAATTTAAATGTAGGTTAGTATTATTTTTTGAAAACTTTTATGAAACAAAACCATGCACATTATTAGGCTGGAACAGTATAGTGCAATTTAGTAAAACATTTCATTTTCCCTTTTTTCTGTTCTCAGCTTTTATACTTGTACAACTGAAATGTTGTATTGTATAAAGAATTATCCTTGAAAAGTAGGGAAAACATAATCAATAAGACTGTGGAAAAAAACTACACTGTATATCACTACAAATAAGTGACACTACGCATTGCACTCACTATACTTATTTAATCAATTGTTTTACCTACAATTACTAAACTAATCTAAACAAGTGTGCTAAAAATAATTCCTTTATTATTATAACTGGTACAATAGTACTAATAGATATAAAGGACATGTGAATTTAGGAGACCTTTTGGAAAGACATCCCTGGTAGGCAAAATCATGTCTAAAACCCGGGTGATATATGTAGACATAACACATTACATTACTTAATTCCAGAAATACTCCTCAGAACTTTGGTTGAAGAAACAAAAGGTAAGACTTTTGAGGTTTGAAAGGCAATTTTTGTATGAATGTAAATTTGTTGTCATTGTCTTCTGTCCAACCAGTTTCACTCTTTCAATAGACAGTGTAGTCTCCAGGTGCTATATTAACTCTTTTGTGAAACATAACACCTAAAATTGTATAAGTTCTTTCAGAAACTGATATTTGACCAGATTTGAAGTTTGTAATTTCAGTTTGCAATTTAGATCTATCTGCTTTGCATAGTTGTAACATTAATATAAAGTATTTTCCACTTCTTCGTACATGCAACGTAGACATAACATCTGATCTACATTTTGAACAAGTCATATTTTGGTTTGCATTTGTAATCAATCTGTCAAAAGGCACAGTAGTGCAATCTGGCAGTGTTACATATAGAAATCACTCAGAATGTAGCAGATGTAAAACACCAATCTTCAACAGTCATGGTTCTATTTGTAACTCAGTCCAAATAAGTCATCAATATTTACTTCTTCTCCAACTGAAACTCCAAGGATGACAAATAAAAAATCTTGTGCATCGTGTTGATTGTTAAGAGTAAATACCACAGACCCACTACATGTATCCACAGGGTGTCGAAAGCCTGAAGCAGAATATATTACACTCCTATCACTGAGTAAACATTGGAGCAAATGATACAGTGTAGAACACAGTCTTTTATCTGTTTTTTGTTGAATTCCATTGACAAGAAGTGGGAAATGAAAGAGTACATTGAGAACAGCATTTGCATGGCAGTTTACACCTGAACTGTTTTCCAACTGGTAACCTACAATATCTCCATCATTTTCCAATTTTTTTCTTCTTAATACCTTCTAGCTTGTTCTCGTTTTCCTTCTTTTCATGAACATCCACCAACACTTTTGTGAGCTTCCACTTTGGATAGGTTTTCATAAATAGGATACTGACCTAAATGAGGAGTGTATAGACTTCTTAACCTATTGTACTCTCTTTCACAGCTCGCATCGGCAATAACATTTCTAGCATCAAATTCAACCAAAAACAAACCAGACAATGTTCTATTTCGAGATAATGATAGAAATGATATACCTTCTTTAAATACTATACTTCCAATATTAATAAATGCAGTATCTACACTCAAACCTTGAGATTATGGATAGTTACAGCATATACTAGAGAGAGTAGGAACTGCTGCTGCTGGACATATATGTCCTTTACAAGTACAAAATGTACACTACATCAGCCAATCTGCTTCACACCATCAATCTGATCAAATTGTATTGCTAAATATGGACCCTCATCCCTATTTGGAAAGTTAATGAAATCAGTAACTTAACCCATAGTACCATTTTTTAACCCTTCTGCAACTTTTAATTATGCTGCATAATTACTGTACAGTTTTTGCACACTCGTAAACACTTTTCTAATCCTGCAATCCTGGACACAGATTTCTCCAAAGAATCCTATTGTGCTTGTAGTTTTTCAGTTAGCAGTGTTATCACTCCCTGATGTTCCATTTTATCAATAGCTGTAATTTCCAAAATATCTTCTTTATCCATTTTCAGTAATTGTTTGTTAAAGTTGAAGTATAGGCATTAAACCGAATATAGATTTATTTTCTTCAATAAAATTGTACATTAGTTGTGCTGCTGTGTAGTTAGATTAAAATAATTTCTTGATAAATCAACTTTCTAAAGTATGTTTCCCCTCCTTTGTCAGAACTCCTACTCTAAAGTCCTTCAGAATATTTCCATATTCAACATCAGATGCTTGCCACATATTCTTCACTAGTTCCTTGTATTAGAAGTTTAACCAAATGTTTACATTGGATACTTCCCAAACAATTTTATGTTTCATTATAGAGAAGTGTCTTGGTCACTGGCTGTCCCTTGACTAGGGTAAGTTACAGTAGGTCATTGAAAACAAATAAATATTTTCCTTCAAACAGCACATCATACTCTGTTTTTAAAATATGTTGCATTCTTAAATTATGAAGGCAAGCATTACATTTGAAACCATGCTCACCTCATTGATGATTAAAAGCTTTAGTTTCTTCAATGTTCTTAACACCTCATGACAAGCTTCACCAGATAAAGTTCTGCATTCCAGTTTATTGTCATGTTCAATGTGTAGCATAAGTAATGAATGTGAAGTAATTCCTTTAATGTTGTGCACAGCTAATCCAGTTGGTGCTATTACAACACATGATAAATTTGATTCTGTAGTCATCTGTAGGTAATCAGTGAGAATTTTAATTAAAAACGCTTTTCCCGCTATCATCTTAACCACTGATAACATTGGCTTAAATTGAGAGCATTTACATTCTTTCTTCTCATGCAGGAGTCCATGCTCTATTTTATCTGTTTCCTAAATATCCATTTATTTCTGTTCATCGTTCACTTGTACAACCAAGTGTCCAAAATCAACACTTTCCTGTCTTGCTTGTTCCATTGCACTCTTTACCCCAATCTTAGCTATGGCTGCTTTGTTTTTAATATTTGGTTGTCCAAGAGTATCTTGAATCAGTGGTCCAGAACTTTGGCTGCTTTGCGAACTCTCCTTAGCTATCTTTGTAGCAATCGTTTCCCCCTGTTGAGTCTCATCATTTACATTTGCAAGTAGTTTGGAAAGAGTGAACACTGAATGCTGTCCTTCACAATGTTCAAAGAATTTTCATAGCAGGCATAGTCTCCAAGTAATTCTGATTCATCACGCCAAGGCTTGAAGAGTTTGTAGAAGTGATAAATAGGAAAACTCTCTTCTTTCTGGAGTTTGGCAACTAAGACAAGCCACTTGTGCCACCGGTGCGTCACTTTTTCCCCGTATACAAATTGACGCACCAGTGATGCAAGGGGCTTGTAAATAAGCCACTAAGTTTTCTGTGGTTAATTAGATTTCCTTTGGGATGTCTCACCAAACAACTGTCACATCCAACTACTGCATATTTCCCTTCTTCTGTGTTTTCTGTCATATTGTTTCTATATCTGTAGTGTTTACCTAATTCATCCAGTTACTGGACTATGAGCTCAACTATTAGCCACACCCGGTGCCCCTGGAGTTGAGACATCACATATGGGATGCTGCTATTCCTCAAGATAAAGGAATCATGCACTAGATGTTGACTCCTTCTTGGATAGTATGTATCCAACATATTTGATTTCACAATGTCTGTACTTTCCAGATTGAACTCTGCTATATACTACATTTCGGGGAAAGACTTCAGCACTCTAGTTCTTGTGCTTGCTAAGCCTAGACTTACCCAAACAAGACCCCTTGACTTCGAAATTAAACTAGCTGAGTTCAACCGATCAGAGAATACTTAGGACCCTATCTCTGTATGGGAAAGCATTTTCAAGCTAAATCTAAACAATGTCTTAGTAAGAATCTTTTCTGCAGAAATCTCCTTCCACATCTCCTTCATCTCTGTCTTCTCTGATTTTGTAATATGTGAAGAGACGTAATAAGAAACAGCAATGGAGTTGTCTGCAGCAAACTGTATATCCATATTTGCGTTCCACAATTTGAGAATTACTGGATTGTAGTCATAATATACTTGGAGGCCCCTGTTCTACTCAGATTGTATGTGTTTTTTGGTGACTTTTTTTGTCCATGTATGTCTGACTACAGATAAAAAGATGTTTACACTTCATTGTGAAATCATGGATCATGGGAAACCAATGCAAAATCTTGTGTAAAATGTATCTTTGTATCTGTAGTTTTGAATACAGTAGTTGCCACAACTTTGTGGTTGAAAGTGCAGAACTTGTTGTCTCAGGCCATTTTCACAACCCTATATTTTGGGATGATGCATGTCACATACTGTTCTATGAAAGAGAGAACAGGCTCATCACTCTCTGTTTCCAAATTCTGGTTCATCTTAATCCATACAGCATGTGAATATGAGGAACACCTCTTGCTTGGTAGCTTTTATTCCATAAAAAATCAGTTACTTCACCAAGAGGACAATTTGTTTGTTGCAGATTGTTGGACCTGGCCCTTTTTGCAGGTTCATCCCCAGACTTTTTGCCTCCTTCCTCCTATTTCTTCTGATCTCTTGCTTTGGGATCTAGAACTCTGAGCACTTAATCACTGCTAAAGTGCATGTACTCTCCCTTCTAAAGTTGGTATGATTGACTTATATCTAGTTGGCATATTTAATTTATTTGTAAGCCCCTTGTACAGTGGTATCCATATACCCAGTGCCTGTAAATTAAATGCTACTAGTGGGCCTAAAGCGCTTTTCTCCTGCCACCCAGAAAAGTAGCCCTTCAAACCTGTCTCAGGCCTGGTAGCGCAGGGCCTGCGTGTGCAGTTTTCTGCCACAGAGACCTGGCATCTAAATTTACTTGCCAGGTCCAGAACTCCCCTTTTACTACATGTAAGTCACCCCTAAGGTAGGCCCTAGCTAGCCCTGATGGCAGGGTGCTATGTATGTAGAGAGCAGGACATGTGCCTAGCAGTGTGGCTTGTCCTAGAGCCTATTTGGTTTCTTACTGCTGTGAGTGCTGCCTTCTCATAGGATTGTATTGGAAATGTCCTGCCTCATGTGTAGGAGGTATTGTCTTATTTATGAGGGGTAGCGTAGGCATGTTTGGTATGGTTGTAATGATAGTCAAAAATGCTTCTTACTGGTGTAGGTGGATTTTTTAAATCATTACAGAAATGCTACTCTAGAAAGTGAACATTTCTCTGTGTTTTGCTGTTTGACTCCAATCCACATCTGGGCAGGGTGACAGTTGGGTTTTGTGCTTACTTTTCAGACAGCCTGTACACAGAGAGTGTGGAGGTGTCACAGAGGGGCATCTGCCTACTGAATGGTCTTCCTGGGCTGAGAGAAAGGGGATGCAGGGCACACAGACATCTGCAAAGGCTGTGCCCTGGCCTCACACAAAAGGGTAGTTTACCCCCAACTTGCCTGTGTTTGAATGAGACTTGTTGTTCATGTGAGAAAGGGGTAATCTCAGTTTAACCACAACACTCCCTGAGATGTAAAACTCTTGAGTCCATACATAAAGGCTGCCACAAATCATCTTTTACTGTTTGGGTTTTTGGTGAGATGCTGCTTGTGAGCCGGGAGGGTTGGGACGACAGTTGCGATTTGTTGTAGGACTAGCTTAGTCATCTACAACCGTAAGTACTTTCATCCTTAAACCAGCAGTCTTTCCTAGAGCAAGAGTCAAACTACGACAGGGCGCCATCAACAATGGTGTTTAGGCACCTATTTACGGACACCCCGAGTATCACTGTCTCGCATACTTCAGGTACCCTAAGTACCATTATATGGAAACGTCCGTGATCTTGGAGAAGATCCTCCTCAGCTCAACAGGGAGTACCTAGTTAGGCTGTAGGTTGTTCGAGCTCGAACTCTTAAAAAGACTTTGCTCCCCATTTGGTGTTCCATCGCTTTTACCCATTTCATAACATGGCATGTTACATTCATAGTGGAAGCTAGTGAAGCTTACCAAACAGAAACATTTTATTCCTGGGTACACTTTTCCAAGGAAGACAAAACTACATTAACATTCCACACATAGAGAATTGCAAATGTACCAATAAGGTACCAAGCATACCAGTATCATGAAATACCCTTCATTTATCAGGAGCATCAGAACTGGTTTGAAGGCACCCTACAACATGTAATACAACCCATGACACTAGGTCCAGTAGGTAATGAATGACCAACGTGGCCTATGTTTGCCACATACACACCTCACTGAGGTATACAAAACATGCAGGCAGCAGACCTGCAAAACCTATATCTTGAACTAGTAACACTTTACAGACGACTTGTTCAGTTCGTAATGCGAACTTTGAACACTACACCAGCGCGTCCAGCACCAACACCATCTGCTGGATATCAATTGGCTACTGGAATTAATTAACAAACAATGCATACTATCATGGTTGAGGTACCCACGGAATGAGAGAAAATACTGTCCCGGATAGCCCAGAAGACAAACCAACTGGAAGCTGTGTTTCCCCATACGGGACCACAGGAGAAACATAGAATTCTCACAATGTGCTTACCCTTTGGGATGGTTCCCTCTGTGGCTGACTGCGCCACATGAGGTACAGTCTTCGCTGCAATTTATACTACCACACTTGCTAATTTGCTGGACGTGTTAAAATAAAAACAGAATGAGCACGGGGCTGCACCAGCCCTAGATTTGGGGATGAAATTAATGCGTAATTTTGACGCAGTCTCTCTCAATAATAATCAGTTATATCAAAGGGGAAGTGGTAGCACTGGCAATATGCCAGCTCCTCCGAGACATTCGACATTTGGACCGGGAGAAAGAGCTACCGAAAACTATTTCCAACACCTATACCAGTATAGGACGGGATAGTTTGAAAGCCAAACCAAAGAAGCTTGAAATACAGAGTGTCACTCTTAAGGAAGGTACTAAACAGGCACAGGAGGAGTCTAAGAAGCTCTGGGATAAGCAAAAACAATTCATAGATAGAAGAAATCAAAGAGCAGATTCTCCACATCCGGAGAACTCCGAAAGGAGATACACTCTCAGAAATAGAGAAAATATAAAAGCTCCTGACAGATATACTGATTCACATCCCTCTCGCTCCTTTCACAACACCCCGGTTAGACGTAGCAAGAGAGGAGGCTGCCCTGATCGACGTCCTGAATACATGAAACAGAAGAAAGACTCACCATAGTCTTCAGACAAAAAAGAAGATAAGTCACCACAACAAAAGCCACAGTTTAAAAAGAATAAGGTGGCAGCACTGTCAATTAAAAATGCCAGTACACTTGAGAACATTGCAGAAGAACAAGATGTGGGCAGTGACACTGTTAGACAGCGCAGCAGAGGTCAGACTATGTCGCCAGATTCTAAAAGATCATCTGGATGCAACAGCAACTAGTGATTTCATTGCAGTTGAGATTGCGGACGGGTACGTTCTCTCACCTGACAGGGTTTATGATTTAAATATCCAAATTGAGGGAGACATAGGGCGTTTCATTGGTGTGATATTTTGGGATGAACTTAGTTGTGATATCCTGCTGGCCGAAAGGGACTGGCCACCTGAGCACATCCATAAGCTCCCACATGGGAAAGATGTCATTTTGCCTTCTTTCTCTGATCTTGTTCCGGAGGAGGTAAAACAAGCCTACGCTGTCAATTGGCTTTAGCGCAGGCACCTGCGTTGTACATCAATCATGTAGGTTAGAACAAGGATTCTCCTTGTCATGTAATACCTATCAGGTCTACTCCCCAACCTCAGCCACAATATCCTGTTAAACACGAAGCAAAAGCTCCAGTGAGGGAGATTCTCACTCAGCTCAAATACCAGAGAGTAATTGAGCCCTGTGTCTCTGCAATGAATAACCCGTTATTCCCAGTTGCAAAACCCGACCATTCTTATAGAATAATCTTAGATTACAGACAGTTAAACAGTCATACACGTACATACGCTATACAAAATTCACATAGCATAGCACTAATTAGCAATATAGTGCGCAAAAAATACAAAACAACTTTGGATATTTCCAACAGGTTCTTCTGCCAAAGTTTAGCACATGAAAGTCAGGACCTGAGTGCATTCTCATTTGGCTCACAAAAACGCTTTTGTTGTTTGCCCCAAGGCTACAAGAACAGCCCAGGGCTGTTCACAGCCTGTTTAACACCAATATTACATGATATTGATTATGAGACGTTGTCCTATGTGGATGACATCTGTCTCACAGATGACAACCTCAACATTCATCTTGCCAGGGTCGATAGGATTCTCTTAGGATTCACAGTCATTGGCTACAAATTAAATTTTAGAAAAACTAAAATAGCCTTTCTTAGCGTACAGTTCCTGGGATATGAGCTATCACTGAGGGGAAGAGCCTTGCCCCACACTTTCTAAAGAAATGTGCACAACGTCACCCACCTAACACTCTGAAGAAACTACAGTCTTCACTTGGTTTCTTCAACTTTGGCAGAACATACATTCCTGACTATGCACAACGTATCAAGCCACTCTATGACTTAATACATCCTGATTTTTCTAGCAGACCCTGGCCAGTTGAACACACACGCATCCTTAGGGAATTGCAACAGGACATGCTAGAAGCAAAACACTTGCACACACACGACAACAAAACAAATTTGGTAATCAGAATAATTGATGGTGCCATTGGGTTTACTTATGTCACCTTTAACGAGGGCGTCACAGTGCCCATAGCATACAAATCTCCTTTATGTTCTAATGCAGAACAACGTTTTGCACCAACAGAAGAAATTCTAACTGCAGTTCAAATAGCTGTCATTAAGGGGAGGCCACTTGCCCAAGGGAAACACATCATTGTCGTTACCCCGGTGCCAGCCTTAGGGGCCGTCACAACAGCAAGCGTTCCTAATGCTGAAGCCTTACATCCACGCTAGATTCAGTGGGCAACCTCCCTGACTGCCACCGATGTTGGCTACATCTTTGATCCAAAACTTCATTCAGACACAAGAATTTATCTAATACGAACAGGAGTACTCCGCTCCTCTAGATATTTTGCCCCTTGACAGATACCATACTGTCATTTACACTGATGGTTCAGCACGACCAGCTGTAGGTACCAAACATTAATATTCAGCCGCTTGCGCAGCCTTGAGTGGAGTGATGAAGGATGGAGTTTTCCACCCGCACAATACCTACACGCAGACCCTAGGGACTGCACAACTCAGCTGGCTGAACTCAAAGCCCTTATTCAAGTGCTAGAACACACAGAGCCAGGATTGCTGACTTTAATTGTCTGTGACTCATACTACTGCATCAAGTCCTACAATGATTACCTCAATCATTGGAAGCTGAACGGGTTTAGAGACTCCAAAGGGAACACCATAAAACACAAAACATTGTGGGGGAGGGTGGCTGATCTCAAGCATAAGCTACCGTGTGTCCATGCAGTACATACGTTGGGCCACCAAGGTGCAGAGGTACACGTTATTGGCAATACTTTGGCTAATGGAGCAGCCAAATCTGCAGTAGCTATGGTTTCTGTGGCTGCAGAGATTCGTTCTCAGACGAGATTGGATAGTGAAATTCTGACTGCCGTGAAAGCTTCAGCTTCCCTTCCAAAAGTGTACCCTACAAAATATTCTCACCACATCAGTGCACAGAATGTTGCCTACGCAACACTTCCTGGGGTTGGAGATCGAACGATCCCCAAGGAAGACCAGAGATTAAATCTAATAAAAGCAGCGCATGAGGGTGTCGCTTCTGCACATGCTGGTATCTTGGCCACTGTAACACTCTTACAGACAAAACAATATGTCATTTGTTGTGACATTTGCCAGCAAATTATGGGTTCAAACATCAAACGCCCACAGCAGACATCCTTCCTAGTGTCCAGCAGACCAATACAATGTGTGTACCTGGACCATTGCGGTCCACTTCAACATGATGGTGCATCCAAATACATCTTAGTCGCTGTACTTTCTTGTTCTAGATTCCTGTGGGTATGGCCTCAGCGGTCGGCTGACGCTCAAACTGTTATAAAAGATTTGCTGATCTTTATGGGAACATTTGCGGTTGAAACATTCCATTCGGACCAGGGCCCTGCATTTGCCTCTAAGGCATTCAGGGACACCATGGGGGCGATGGGTGTTGAACTCCATCACTCCTCACCATACTATCCTGGGGGAAATTCGGTTGTGGAGAGGCGGAACCATGATCTAAAGCAGTCCTTAACAGCTAGGGTATTAGGTCCTGGCCGCAGCTGGCTTCACCACCAATATGGGGTCCAGAGAGCACTGAATAATCTGCCAAGACGGTCTTTGGGGGGAAGCACTCCCTATGAGGTTCTCTTTGGGATACTTTTGTATGTCTCAGATCTTGATGGCCCTGGTTTGGTGGCAGCAAGCACACCTTTTGACATAAATGAACGTCTCACTGTTTGACAGGAGCTTCAGCAATTTTGTGATGATAAATCATTCGCCAGTGCGAGCACCTTAGGAATATGGTCTTTACCAACAACTTCCACTGGCTGGATTCCTAAAGTCGGGGATCTGGTTTGTGAGAAGATCACTGTGAAGAAGGAATTTGGTCCATCTTGCAGCGTACTGGTTCAAGTCCTGGGAGTACAAGGTACCAAATCTGTCATACTACCACCACTGCCTTGTTCCAGAGCAAACAGATTCATTTCCATTGATGACGTCAAAGTTCACCATTTGGCCGATCCTGCACAGTAAACCCAGAGGTCCCTTGGGTTGCTCCCGATCCTCTCTCACTACCCAACAGGATATACCTCTTCGAAGTAGAAAAAACATCACTACTTTGGACTGCACGATAATGTCCCAGGATGTTACAAATACCTCCTTGAACGTGGAGAGGGCAGAAAATGAGCTATTGCTGATTCCAGTTACCACTTCAACGACAGCACCTGTTCAAGATTTGGCTTTTTCCTACACCAACACTACACAGACTGATGACACCGTCTACTTTGAGTCTCCACGCAAAGTGGATCCGTCCACCAGTAATGCACCTGCTCCTGCATTTGCAGAGACTGCCTCTGGTTACTTCATCGACATTGATGACTTTTCTTCAGACTCATCTACTCCAGAAACTGAAAATGTTTCAAAGACACGTAAGCTGTACATATGGCTTCAAAATAAATATTTAATACACCCAAGGAAGTATTTATGGTTCTGCTTGAATTTGTTTGCATTGCTTCTATGTATTGGTTTCTTGACTGTTTTCTTTTCACTCATAAATGGTCATTACCTTCCTGAACACTCCTCAGTTGAGCTTGTGGCTAAGTCTTAACTCCATATCATTCCTCACATAAGGTCCGAAGAGGCTTGTCTCTTATGAACTTTTCAGCTATACTAATTTGTGATGGGATTGTGTGGGACAACGTTCCATTTGATATATACGGGCCTACTCAGGTGATTCAAATTCCATATGTCTTAAAAATTTCTATGACTGATGTAATTACACCTGGTGTTGTATCTGATGATTGGGATGTCCAGATAGTTGATTCGATGTTAACTGAAATGAAGGATTATTCAGTATTTGAAAGTGATGATGTATATAGACATACAATGAATTATGGGGAGATGTTCTGCTACAATAATTAGGGACATTACTGTCTGCACTGTGCCACTAGACACAGACCAAAACTTAATTACACACAGTGGGAACACTGTTCAACACCACCTGTGGGGAGCCCAAAATGTTACTCAGATAACTTTACTTATTTGTCTGGGCATGATACAAAACATCCAGAGTCATACTATTTCAAGTTACCTCCTTCCAAAATTAGGAAAATGTTGCTAACTGATACAAAACTGATTTATTCAGATTCCTTTGTTTCCCGTCTTGCAGTTGAAGGTTATGAATACTGGAGGAACACTGTTGATTTAAAGAGTGTATGGGGAACACAAGATTGGCAAATACAGGGTAGGGAAGCTTTATTTAGAGCATGCCTGATTCCTGTGCAAATTATCTTTTTAAATGACATCATTCAACAGCCATCCTGTGTGGAGTTAGCAAAAATAAAAGAAATGAACACACCTAGTATCCCCACACCGGCAAAGTTTAAAGATTAACAATTCTTCCTGAATGTCACAGAGGAAGAGCTTGATGCAAAGGTTCAGGCTGGTACCTATAACTCTTCCTTTTCCAGTCCCATGGGCGGTTGATTTGGCCAATAGACACCAATGGATGTCAGGCACATTTTTTGAATTCCTCAGGGGGTTTCAAGATTAGCCGGCCTGACCCTTGTTTTGTCTAGGGTTAGCACACAGGTATAGTTACAACATACAGTGTGGGTAAACTGTGCCAACAATGGGTACAGTCTAACATGTTATCCGCAGTCAAAGAATATCTTAACACTCTTTCTGAAGATGTAGACTTGCAGGACTTTTTATTAGGTCCTAAGAAGCCACGCTCTAAAAGATTAATCTATGCTATGTACAATGCGATCTGGAAGCTTTCTCAGATAGAAGCTGCTGTGAGTTTAAGGCAGATAGACAAGGAAAACTTAGAAAAGGCTTTAGCTGTTGTCCATAATGGCATGAACACTCTGTCCAACGGGATTTATTCCCTAACAAATATAGTGCCATCTGCGATTGATATTATTCAGACACACATGTTCTTCTTCTTTCATGGATAAAGTCAGCTGCGTTCCATCATGCAGTTAGGTTGAACATTACAGACTTTTACAAAGGGCCGAATTCCATGGAAGTACATTAACTGTAGTAAATTGTTCACCGCCTCTAATTTATCCAGGAAACAACAGACAATGGCTAAAAGGGAAGCGAGTTTCATCATGCTTCACATAGAGAAGTTATAAAAGTTACCTTTCACAGTTGCAGAAAGTCAAGTCCTTCAACAGTATGGCTCCTACACGGCATCATGAACCTGCCCATTTCCTCTTTTCGTTTCTCGAAATGCTTGAAACATATTGCTGTGGGCAGGTACGAGCAACTAGGCAATAGCTATATTAGAGAAGAGTGGGAGTTGCCCTTTGAATACAAATGTCTGAATGGCGAAACATAGGTCTTTCTCAGTGGAAGCGAATGAGAGACTACTGTTAGTCATTCAATGATCTGCAAGCAGGTGTACTTCATGGTCTTTGCAATGCGGGGGTCGCAAACCTGGCCTGTTTTCTGAAGGGTACTCCCCTCCCTTTGATCTGACCATCATTTCATGTACTTTAGAATGGAAGTTATATGGTGCTGAGCGGCCAAAGCTGTTGCGGTATGCGACCAGGAATTGCCTACGCATTTTCAGTCTCTAAGGTCGTTACGTGTTGTGGACATGTTTTATTCCCCCTCACACGAGAGATAAAAGTATCAGAAATGTGGCCTCACGTTGATACTGTTAATGTAAATTATGACAGGCTGAGCAGATTAAAGGCGCTACTGTTTCAAAAACAAGTCACGTTGACATCAGCTAGAGAGACGTATGCTCTCCAGAGTGCTAGATCATCAGCCGAGTTACAATCCCTATTAAATACCAACTCCCCCAAGCACTTTCAAAAGCTGGTATCCAGAATCTTCAATGCCTCGAGCACTACCTGGATTGTCCACTTCCTTAAGGCAGTTGGGTCTGGATTTGTGTCCATCTTCTAGACAATCTTCGGAGTCATCCCATCAGCCATCCATTCACTCTTTTCAAGTGTGTTTGGCGGCTTTCCTATAATTTTGGCATTGATTGGCGGAATACTGCTGCTACTTCTTCTGATTGGCAGTGGTTGTGTCTTTCCAGCTACGCAAAGCAAAAGAGCCACTGCCACCTGCTCAACTGTACCGTGAACACATGGTTCAGGTCTTCGATGCTTCCTTGCTGGAGGAATTGGAGCGTGATTGGTCATTGTCATTTGGACCACTTCTATGGTATGTGCAACCAGTCTTTTGCTGAGCATGGTGCCTCTTCGAACACTTGCTTACAGTGTGTCTTGCTGTTACGCCAGTGCCTCCTGTGGACCAAGCCCTGCTGATGTCCCCGATGAGGGTTCATTCACGGTCATGCCCCTTGAGATTAAGGCTGAGTCACAAGGCCACTTATGGTCCACCCTTGGTGAACGATCATTCTCTTTTTGGCACTTTGGAGGATGACACTCCTGCAGGTGGACCTGCAGAAGAGACTACTACGCACTACTGCTCCATGGATCTGTCTGCCTATCCTGTGATCGATGTAACATCTGAAGATTTGGCCTCTTTTCTGAGGTCCTTTCCATTTGATGGCTTCGAAGATGCTCTTCAAGATCATGACTATTGTTAGAAAATATGACGATAGGCTAATTATACCAAATCCAAAGTTTACATTTATTGCCCTTTCTTTGGCCTGCTGTGCTTGTCATGATCAACATTATGGTGGTCATTACAACCCTGGCGGTCGGTGTTAAAGCGGTGGTAAGACCGCCAACAGGCCGTCGGAAAAAAAAATGGAATTACGACCGTAGCGGAAACCGCCAACAAAGACAGCCACTTTAACACTCCGCCCGCCATGGTGGTACAAACAAACAGCGCAGCGGTCACCGCCAACAGACAGGTGGAGGACA
The DNA here is from genome assembly GCF_031143425.1 of Pleurodeles waltl. Lineage (NCBI taxonomy): Eukaryota > Metazoa > Chordata > Amphibia > Caudata > Salamandridae > Pleurodeles > Pleurodeles waltl. The sequence goes on from NC_090446.1 coordinate 672,151,626, forward strand.
ATGTACCACCCACAGTATCACAACCTACCAATCCGCCACCTTTTCCGGGGTGGATTCACCACGAACAAAATCACAGCGGAAGCTGGACTTCGAAGGGAACACGCTCACCTCTACACACCCCACGAGGAACCAGGACGCCATGGAACCAGAGCTTCACATTTTCCCAGCCTTTATCTTCTTGCTCCTCTACCAGGAGCACGAACGCCGGCGGCGAAGACCATGGTGAGTACTGCACCTACGACACAGGGGAGGGAGGAGGGAAAAAACAGGGACACACACACGCAACATGCAACACCCCCACCCCCACACTCACCCACTACAACACAAACACAAGTACATGTTGATACATTACAGTTACACCCCCAAACCCCCCCGGAAGAATGCAAAGACAAAAGGAAATGAGTGTAACTATTGTCTATTAAAATCCAGTACACAAACATATATGTACACTATTAACAAATATATACACCAAGAATAGAAGTCCAGGTATTGCTCCATTTAAGTCCATGGAACACTGGGCCCACACTGCATGGTCGAGGCCCACTCAAGGTACCTGAACATGACGGCGAGAACACTGCAGGGGCATCAGATAGAAATAAAACAGGCACCTCAGGGGGAAGGGAAAGGGGGGGCACCTCAGCCAGTTGAGTGCACGATGTCAAATCCACGAGGGGGCCACATGCCCACTGTTCAATCCTGGGGAGTGCAAAGCCACAGTCTTTTAAGTCTCTACAGTGGGTGGTTTGCCCACTGTTCAATCCTGGGGAGTGCAAAGCCACAGTCTCTCAAGTCTCTACAGTGGGTGGTTTGCCCACTGTTCAATCCTGGGGAGTGCAAAGCCACAGTCTCTCAAGTGGATAACAGTCTCCACTGGTTCTGGAGGGGGCTTTGTGCCCAGAGTGCTTCATCCTGCCAAGGACTGAGGTAGTGGATGCTTTTCTCCACTGGTTCTGGAGGGGGCTTTGTGCCCAGAGCGCTTCATCCTTCCAAGGACTGAGGTAGTGGATGCTTTTCTCCACTGGTTCTGGAGGGGGCTTTGTGCCCAGAGTGCTTCATCCTGCCAAGGACTGAGGTAGTGGATGCTTTTCTCCACTGGTTCTGGAGGGGGCTTGGTGCCCAGAGTGCTTCATCCTGCTCGTGGCGGACTCAGTAGCGTCAGTGCTCTTGGCGCTCATGGGCCAGTATGCTTGTAGCGGCGGTGTCCTGTTCAGCGGTGCTTGTGACGGCGGTGTCCTGTTCAGCGGTGCTTGTGGCGGCGGTGTCCTTGGCAGCGGTGCTTGTGGCAGCGGTGTCCTGCTCAGCAGTGCTTGTGGCAGCGGTGTCCTTTGCAGCGGTGCTTGTGGCGGCGGTGTCCTGTTCAGCGGTGCTTGTGGCGGCAGTGTCCTTTGCAGCGACTCAGCTGCTGGCGGTCCTGTCTGGGCCTTCGGGGCTGCTGCTGGCGGTCGCCTCCTGGCCAGCGGGGCTGGTGCTGGCAGTCCTGTCTGGGCCAGCGTGGCTGGTGCTGGCGGTACTGTCTGGGCCAGCCGGGCTGGTGCTGGCGGTCCTGTCTGGGCTAGCGGGGCTGCTGCTGGCAGTCGCCTCCTGGCCAGCGGGGCTGGTGCTGGCGGTCCTGTCTGGGCCAGCGGGGCTGGTGCTGGCGGTCTTGTCTGGGCCAGCGAGGCTGCTGCTGGCGGTCCTGTCCGGGCCAGCGGGGCTGGTGCTGGCGGTCCTGTCTGGGCCAGCGGGGCTTCTGCAGGCGGTCGCCTCCTGGCCAGCGGGGCTGGTGCTGGCGGTCCTGTCTGGGCCAGCGGGGCTGCTGCTGGCGGTCGCCTCCTTGCCTGCGGGGCTGGTGCTGGCGGTCCTTTCTGGGCCAGCGGGGCTGGTGGCGGTCCTGTCTGGGCCTGCGGGGCTGGTGCTGGTGGTCCTGTCTGGGCCAGCAGGGCTGCTGCTGGCGGTCCTGTCTGGGCCTGCGGGGCTGGTGCTGGCGGTCCTGTCTGGGCCAGCGGGGCTGCTGTTGGTGGTGCTGATGGCGGTTGCCCCCTGGGCGGCGGGGCTGATGGCGGTTGCCTTCTGGGCAGCGGGGCTAATGGCGGTCGCCTCCTGGGCAGCGGGGCTAATGGCGGTCGCCTCCTGGGCAGCAGGCTGATGGCGGTCTTCTCCGCCGTGCCGATCTTCCCAGACTTGCCGGGTTTCTTGTGCCCCTTCCCCACCTTGGAAGGTGTCTCAGCTGACTCGACACTCCCACCTGTACCCCTGGGAGCGGCTTTGGTGGCTGGTGTCTTCCCCCTCTCCCACCGGGCACTGGCCAACGTTTGATGCTTGACAGGTGGGGGACTGTCCGTGCTGTGGCCCCTTGCCACACTGGCTGCCCTGCTGCCTGGAGCACTCCAGAATCCGGTGACTACTGGCACCACTGATCCCGCCGATGTCGTGGCTGAGGTGCTAGGTTGGGACCTGGAGAGTCGGCCCCAGGAGACTGACGGGGTGGGGGAGGTGAGGGAAAGAGGTCAAGGGTGGACAGGAAAAGTTTCTTGGGAACACTGGGACGGGTAGCTGGAGGGGGTTTGGGAGTGGAGGAAGAGGTTGTGGTTGTAGGAGGTGTACGTTTGGTGACTTTGGGTGAAGGTGCCTGGGCTGGAGGCTGTCGTGAGGTTGATGGCTGTTGGGTGGGTGTGTGCCTGCTTTTGTATACCTTGGGAGGTGACGTCACAGACACACTCGGAGAGGACACAGGGGATGTGTGAATGGTAGTGGGGGTGGTGACTGCACGTGAGTGGGGTGTGGTGGTGTGTGTGCTGGTGATGGAAGTAGTGGTTGTAGATGTAGTGCATTGCGGTGTGAGTGGAGACGAGACTGGGAGAGAGGAGGGAGACGAGGAGGAGGGGGACACAGTGGAGGCAGTGGATGTTGCTATGTCTGCATGTGTGTGATGTTTGAGTGAGTGCCTGTGGGATGTGTGGTGCTTATGTTTGAATGAGCTACCTTTGTGTGTTGGGGTGTGTGCATGCTGGTCTGATGGTGTGCTTGGGGTAGGCTGAGGTACAGGGGTGTGGGTCTGGGTGGAGGAAGTTGGAGGGGGGAGGCTAGAGACAGGGACAATGGCTGCCATCAGTGCTGAGGCCAGAGTCTGAAAAGCTCGCTGAAGGGCTGCCTGACCAGAATGAATGCCCTCCAGGAATGCATTGGTTTGTTGCAACTGCCTCTCTACACCCTTGATGGCATTCAAAATGGTAGACTGCCCAACAGTGAGGGACCTGAGGAGGTCAATGGCCTCCTCACTGAGGGCAGCAGGGGTGACTGGGGCAGGGCCTGAGGTGCCTGGGGCGAAGGAGATGCCCACCCTCCTGGGTGAGCAGGCACGGAGCAAAGGCTGAGGGGCTGCTGGGAGGGCGGTGATGGAAGGCGGGGTGGCGGCTGTACCTGTAGATGGGGGGGCACAGATAGGCCCGCCACCACAAGGGAGCTCCCATCAGAGGACAAATCCGTATCACTGGTGTCAGCTCCTGTCCCCGCCGTGGAGCTCCCCTCATCCTCCGCCCCACTGGCAAAATCAGAGTCCGTAGTGTCACCCTCCAGGGCCATGTGGGATGCAGCTCCCTCCTGCTCCGGGGCCACTGCTCCTCCGCCTGATGGTGCTAATGCACACAAGAACAGGGAGACCACATAAAGGGGGGGGGACGACAGAAGAAAGACATGTTGAGTGCATGCATTACCACTACCGTTAGCGGACACGACAGACACAGAAGCCCCATGCAGTACGCTGCGCACTTGGGGTCCACTATACAATCCCTGGGACATGGCCTACAAGGCTATGGCCGACATCTGCACACATGGATGTTACAGGAGCCTGACTAGGTGTAGTTGACACTGTACCCAGGTGGGGTGGGGTGCCACAGGGCCTGGCTGAAAAAGGGGACCTAACTAGCACACTCGTCCTGGCCTAGCGGAACCCACAGCCCACCTCCCCCACCCAGACACCTCCACTGCATGCTGAATCAGCAGAATGAGAGTGTACTCACCCCCTTGTTGCTGCTGTGATGCCCTCAAGCACCCATCCAACTCCGGGTATGCCACTGCCAGGATCCTGAACATCAGGGGGGTCATGGTGTGACGGGCACCCCTCCCATGTTGGGAGGCCATCCCCAGCTGGGCCTCCGCCATCTTCTTGCTCCAGCGGCGAATGTCCTCCCATCTCTTACGGCAGTGGGTGCTCCGTCTGCGATAGACCCCCAGGGTCCGGACGTCCTTGGATATGGCACGCCAAATATCCTTCTTCGGGTGGGCGCTGAACTACAGGAATTGTACAGGGGAAAAAGATAAGTTATTACCAACTGCACCGTCACAGTCATTGGCCCGCATCCCTACCCTTGCCATGTGGCACATGCACTCACCGTCGTTTCATGCACGCCTCATCCTCCCCCCCCCTATCTTTCATCCACCCCACTCCACACAGTCATAGCCCATATAGCATGCTCCCAGTGTACTTACCTGTTAGTCTGGAGTACCGTAGAGTACCGTGTACTGGGGGAGGACCCCATCCACGAGTTTCTCCAACTCCTCCGATGTGAAGACAGGGGCCCTTTCCCCAGATGCACGAGCCATTGTCTCTTCCAGACTGAGGTCACAGCAGCACTTGCAGTGTAGGTCCTCTCCTGTCGAAGATCAGGTATCGAGTGATTGAACAGATAGAAAATGGCTGTCATGTCTGAGGCGGTGTGTACCGTCACCGCCGGCGTACATCGTCATTGGCTCCTGGGACCCATAGGGTCCAATGTTAACCAATGCAGAATTGCGCCGCGGTCTTTGACCGCCTTCCGCGCCGGTGTACAATGCCAGCGCAGATACCTCTATCCCATTGTCCCACTTTACAGGTCAGGCAGTTGCCATTTCAGGGGCCCACATAGCTCTATTTTTAACTGCGTCACACATACCTAGGCCTTGCCTCAACACTCATACATGCTAATTTCGGATTATTAATCATGTTCTGTGTAAGCTGTGGGTACGTACCTCTGAGTTGTTTGACTTTGTGCTCGCTGTTGTCCTTCATAGGCACCGTCCGCTGGGACATGTGAGGAGATGGCGGCATCCTCCAGTGTACAGACCGCTGGTGGACCTGTCGACAATGGAGGAAAGACATGTAATCATCACCTACAGGCTTGATCGTGCCACAATCCTGGAACTGTGTGCCCAGTTGGAGCCAGACCTGATGTCAGCTATCCTCCATCCCCCAGGAATCCCCCCTCAAGTGCAGGTGCTGTCAGTACTCCATTTCCTTGCAAGTGGGTCTTTTCAAACTACAGTGGACATAGCATCAGGGATGTCCCAGCCTATGTTTTCCAACGTGTTGTCCAGAGTGTTATCTGCCCTGCTGAAACACATGCGCAGCTACATCGTTTTCCCTCAGGTGGAGGATTTGCCTGCAGTGAAAGGTGACTTCTATGCCCTGGCTCATATCCCCAACATCATAGGTGCCATTGATGGGACACATGTGGCCTTGGTCCCCCTGCAGGAGTGAACAGGTGTACAGAAACCGGAAGAGTTATCATTCGATGAATGTGCAGATGGTGTGTTTGGCAGACCAGTAAATCTCCCATGTGAATGCCAAATTCCCTGGCTCAGTGCATGACGCTTACATCCTGCGGAATAGCAGCATCCCTTATGTGATGGGGCAACTCCAGAGGCACCGTGTGTGGCTACTAGGTGAGCACCTGGAACCAAATCAGTGGGAATAGTTGTCTGGGTCTGGGGATATCCCTACAGGTTAGTGTGTGTCTAACAGTTGTCCCTCGCTTTTTTCAGGTGACTCTGGTTACCCCAACCTGTCATGGCTACTGACCCCAGTGAGGAATCCCAGGACAAGGGCAGAGGAACGCTACAATGAGGCCCATGGCCGAACTCGGCGGATAATAGAGCGGACCTTTGGCCTCCTGAAGGCCAGGTTCAGATGTCTCCATATGACAGGTGGAACCCTATTCTACTCATCAAAGAAGGTGTGCCAGATCATCGTGGCCTGCTGTATGCTTCACAACTTAGCTTTGCAACGACAGGTGCCTTTTCTGCAGGAGGATGGTCCAGATGGAGGTGTTGTGGCAGCTGTGGAGCCTGTGGGCAGTGACGACGAGGAAGCAGAAGAAGAGGACATCGACAACAGGAACTCGGTTATCCTGCAATACTTCCAGTGAGACACAGGTAAGAAGACAAACCTGCCTACTACATGTAATTTAACACTACTACCTCTCTACTGTCTGTCCTTTTCACCCAGTGTATGGTCACTGAGTTTTCACTTTCCCTTACGATTTCACAGATGTGGGTCCCACTGTGTGGCATCTGCTTTGTTTCTTCATGGACTAGAGCTGTGTGACATAGGTATGTTGACATTACATTTGAAAGAACATTTTGTCACTGTAATTGCTAATACACTATTTCGAAATCACAGACAGACTCCAGATTGTTTTGTGCTTTAAGGGTGTTTATTTTAGTGCTCAATATTGGAGAATGCTAAAAAATGGTGAGGGGTGATGGTGGAGGAATGTCCATGGCAGAGTCCAGTCAGTCTATTTGTTTCACAGGTGCATTGTCCAAAGGGGCATAGGAAGTGGAGCTGGGGCAGTTTGAGGATGGACAGGGTGACAAGGTGGGAAAAAAGGATGACATTCAGGGCGGTCTCATTTCTTGGCGGGGGTCTTGGCATCATTCTGTGTCTTTGTCCTGGATCTCAGGGACCGTTTGCGGAGTGGTTCTCCATCTGCAGGGGGTGGGGTGCTGGTGTGGTGGTCCTGTGGGGGTGCCTCCTGTCCACTAGCACCGGCGGAGGAGGTGGGCTAGTGTCAGGGGCCCCCTGTTGTGCCACAGTGTCCCTCCTGGTGTTGAGGACTTCCTTCAGCACCCCTACGATGGTGCCCAGAGTGGAATTGATGGATCTGAATTCCTCCCTGAAGCCCAAATACTGTTCCTCCTGCAGCTGCTGGGTCTCCTGAAACTTGGCCAGTACCGTTGCCATCGTCTCCTAGGAATGATGGTATGCTCCCATGATGTTGGAGAGGGCCTCGTGGAGAGTGGGTTCCCTAGGCCTGTCCTTCCCCTGTCGCACTTTAGCCCTTCGAGCTCCCCTGTGTTCCTTGGCCTTTGTCCCCTGAACAGTGTGCCCTCTACCACTGCCCCCAGGTCCCTGTTGTTGTTGGGTTGGTGGGTTAGCCTGGGTTCCCTGTAGTGGTGACACACTGCTGATTGACGTGTCCTGGGGAAAGACGTATGGGCCCGCTGGGTGGGTGCTGTGCTGGTGTTTCCAGAGGGGGGAAGCTCTGTGGTGGCCTGTGCCAGTGTGAGGGGAACCGACTGTTCCGAGGTCTCAGATGGGCCAGGCTGGTCATCTAGATCCAGTTGGACAGAGCTGCTGTCATCACTGTGGGCCTCTTCTGTTGGTGGTGTGAACATGTGTGGACCCTCCTGTGCGGTGACGTTGGGTGGGGGTCCTGCAGGGGTGTAAAAATATGATTATTGCATCTGTGTGTACCATGGTGTGCAATGGGTGGGTGACCGTGTTCCCTAGTGCTTGCATTCCTGTGTGGGACCTTGTGTGATGATGGTTTAGGGGGGTGTATGGGTATGTGCCGTGGCCATGCATTGATGATGGGTGTCCATGCTTTGGTGTTGCATGCAGGGCTTGGTGTTGGGATGTGTGGTTTGTGATATTGGGACATGTGTGAGGAGTTGGAGTGATGGGGGTGAGGGCGAAGGTGGGGGTATGTGATACCATGCAGGTAGGGTGAGGGATAAGGTTGTTGAGGTTTGACTTACCAGAGTCCATTCCTCCAGCTACTCCTTTGAGGCCCTCAGGATGCAGAATCGCCAAGACCTGCTCCTACTATGTTGTTAGTTGTGGGGGAGGAGGTGGGGGTCCGCCGCCAGTCCTCTGTACCGCGATGTGGTGTCTGGATCCCACGGAACGCACCGTCCCTCGTAGGTCGTTCCACCTCTTCCTGATGTCATCCCTAGTTCTTGGGTGCTGTCCCACTGCGTTGACCCTGTCCACTATTCTGCGCCATAGCTCCATCTTCCTAGCAATGGAGGTGTGCTGCACCTGTGATCCGAATAGCTGTGGCTCTACCCGCATGATTTCCTCCACCATGACCGTGAGCTCCTCCTCAGAGAACTTGGGGTGTCTTTGCCGTGCCATGGGGTGGTGTGGGTGATGTGTGGGGAAAGTGTGTTGTGATATGTGGGGTGGTATTTAGTGGTGTGTTGTGTGGGGTGCGTGGATGTTATGTTGGTGATGGTGTTGTGTGCCTGTGGATGCTTGTTTGTAGATTGTGGTGTCTATCTTTGGCCTTCTTTGGGGATTTTGGTCGTAGGGGTTTGTGGGGGATGTGGGTGGGTGTTTTATATTGTATTGGGTGTGTGGGAGTGGTGTGTGTATGTGTATCAGGTGTGTATTTGGAATTGTCCAATGTGGCTGTGTTTTGTAAATGTTTGTGTATTTTGAGCGCGGCGGTGTGTACCGCCAATGGAATACCGCGGTTGAAAGACCGCCGTGTGGATTCGTGGGTCGTGATAGTTTGGGAGTATCCCTGTTGGCGTGACGGTGGAGGTTTTGTTTTCGCCAGTTTATCACTGACCTTTGGTGTGGCGGACTTGTGTGGGTGTCTCGATTTTGGCGGATTCTGTGCTGTGGGTCATAATGACCGTGGCGGAATTCCACGGCCGCGGCGGTGTGTTGGCAGTCTTCTGCACGGCGGTAAGCGGCTTTTACCGCCAATGTTGTAATGACCCCCTATATCTCTTAGTATGTTTTTAGCTACTGATTTTTAACAAGTTTTCAAATGTGATTTTTTATCTAGTTTTTATGTTTTTAGCTTTTAGTCCCGAGCATTTTTTAGCATTTGGATTCATTCACCTTCGGTGCCGTCAATTTATGGCATGATGCTTGTTACGGCAATGGGGAGGGTGTAGTGCATCCTAGTTTTTTTTAATGGGATACAGGAGTTAGTTTAGCCTTTGGCTTGCAGACTCGTGCCCCCGTCACCGAGTGACTTTTACCCTACTTAGTTTGCGCTGTTTTAGCGCATTTATTTAATTAAATCTTTTAAGATGGCTGCATTTTTTTAAGTTAGGCCCATGTTTTAGTTTGCGTCATCAGTCCCACCGCGCTAAGGGGTCAAAATCAAGTGACAAAGATAAACAAACTGTAGGTTTTCACATTAAGCACTTTCCCTCTTCACACTTTCGAGGGATTGTTTATATAAATTACCATACAAAGAATGTCTTGTTATCTATTGTTTGGGAACAGACCTACGTCAGGGGTCCAAGCAGATCTGTAGAAATACTCCTCACTTAAACAGATACTCAGACGGATTTCGATCAGATGCCATCGCTGCTATCGATGCTGCACATTGCCTTGACGCTGACCCAGTCTTCGTGTCCCTACGGAGTCAGAGCTAGAGACCTCATTTCAAGGTAACAAAGGTTGGGGGGCTCTTCTCATGGGCATTGTATTGGCAGATTAGGTTTATCACACCTAGCTCTCTTTTAGGTTAGAGATTAGGTACATGACATTAGGATATTAGGACATTTCTCATACTTTATGTCATTACATATTATTGCAAGATGGTGGGAGTCTTTGTATTAATGACTCTTGTCTTTACCATTCTGTTTCTTGCACTGTTCATTATCCTAACCATTGCAGCCCATATAACATATTGCAGATTGCAGTTTTGCTAAATAAAACCTATTGAAACTTTACTGCATCTTCTTCATTGCCTGTGTTTATTAGAGACATGCTGTTCATGTTAGAAAGGGGTAATCTCCGTTTAACCATGACACACCCAGAGATGTCACACTCTTGAGTCCATGCATAAAGGCTGCTACACATCACCTTTTACTGTTTGGGTTTTTGGTGGGGTGCTGCTTGTGAGCCGGGAGGGTTCGGTGACAGGAGCGATTTTTTATAGGACTAGAATAGACATCTACAAACATAAATACTGTCATCCTTAAACCAGCAGCCTTGCCTAGAGCAAGAGTCAAACTACGACAATGCTAATATATTTTCATGACTTGCCATATGTTTCCTAATGTTTCTAATATGGGCAGTTATGATACTTTCATGACAAGTGCATTTCTATAGTAATGTTTTTCCTGACTACTGCTTATGTTGCAGAATAATAAGTAACCTGTGTGTTTTCTGTGACTACTGCTGATCTCTGCAGAGTAACCGTATTGTGTAACATTCTGACAACTGCTTGCGTAGCAGGGTTTTACTGACATGTTTGGTTTGGTCTAATAATGGTGTGTACAATACAGTTTATTTTTATATAACTTGGTGTTGTGTTTCCTTTGTGATGGAGATTATGTGTCACGAGTGTTGTGTGTGCAAACGCTTTACACATTGCCTCTGGTATAGTGCCAAGCTACCAAGGGGTGGGCAGGGGTTATCTTGGGTGTGTAACACCCTCGCCCTGACTAGACTGGGTGGGTTCTGTCTGGCTTAGGTGCATACCCTAGCCAACCAGAAACCCCATTTCTAAAATTGGTTGTCAGCTGTGAGGATAGGACTTGCGCTTGCACAATACCATTGTAGCTCTTGATTACACCACAAAAAATGCGTTTAGACCATCATATATTTTGCTTCTCCTAACTTTCTCTCATTGGTCATTTTTCCTGTTTTCAGCTCTTACCTCTGGGTATTTGGGTTGTCACACTTGTCTTTAGTTTACCTTTTCAAAATGGGGCAAACCTTTAACCTGGACGACCTGCCATTTTACACACAGGAGGAATTAGAGGAGTTCTGTAGAGAGAGAGCCAGTGAGTGTGGACCTCAGGAGATCTTTACATTTCTTTGAAGGGTTTGTGACATATACCCAGGGGAAGAGTGTTCTTAGGGTACTCAGAGGATCCTGATTATAGTGAGGATTCCCAATAGGAGGCTAGCAGACCTCACCGCTAGACAGAGGTGGAGAGACTGAGCAGAAGGGTGAGAATGACCAGGCGGGACGCCAGTTGACAGGGAAGGCCCCAGTGATAGGGCATCTCTTGTTGCTGTAAGGAGCAGTGTCACCTCTCATTCCTTGACGCCTGATGAGCTTGTAGATAGGCGGGAAGAGAGGGACCTGAAGTTACAGCTAACGTGTCTGGCTGTGGAGGAGAGAAGGGCTGAGGTAGAAAAGACCTTAGTGCAGGAGAGGATGACAGAAGAAGGGAGGGTCTTTGCCAGAGAGAGACTCGCTGTTGAGGTCAGTCTGAATGTTCTGGACTCACCAGTGCTGCAGGTGGTGTCTAGTGGTGGAAGCAAAGTAGAGTGCAGTAGCAAAGATGTTCCTCACATACCCACAGATCTGGTACATAGTTTCCAAGAGGAGGGTGACATACGTCAGATGTTGAAGGAATATGAGAGGGCTCTGGTAGAGCGCAGGATCCCTGAGAAGGATTGGGGGACTGCCATAGGGAGTTATATTTGTGAGGAAGGGAGGGATGCCCTACTGGCTCTGCAAGGGAGTGACAGGGAGGGGTTTTCCGCCATGAAGGATGCACTAATGGAGAATTATGTTTTTTCCCCTGAGGAATCCAGGAAGAGTTCAGGTGATGTAGGAAACTGTCCCACCATTCTTGGAAGGAGTTTGTGGAGGATTGCTGCATTGCACTAGATGGATTGGTGAAGGGTAGCACAGTAAACAATTTGAAGGGCTGTTCAATCTGATTGTCAGAGAGCACCTGCTTTGTTGTTGTTCTTCATGGTTTTTTCAACACTTGTCAGTGTGTGAGCTGTCTGATCCCAGGGAACTTGCAAACAAAGCAGACCTCTGTTTGAGTGACAGAGGTCTGGTGTGGCATTTGGGGGTGTTCCTAAAGAGAGTGGCCTAGGTGTTTCCCAATCAGGTGTGGTGGAAGAGGCTTGTGTCCCAAGTAGGTCTCAGTGTAATGGGATGGGTTCTGGTTCCCATGTCTTGTCTCAGAGGAGATGGAGTGGTGGTGGGCTGTGTCCCAGGATGTCTGAGTCCCAGTCTCAGAACCTGGTTGGTTCCATGAGTGGACACCAGGAGGAGAGCCTAGCCTGCACAGTAGGCCAGCTGCTCAGAGGGATCCCATTTAGCCTAGAGGACGCGGGTGGGTGGCTGGTGATAGTGTTCCACCGGTCCTGATGTCTGGTAGTCTCACTCCAGAGTGGAGGAGGCAGAAATCCAGGGTGCAGGGTTGAGAGGGGATTGCGGACCCCATTGGAGAACTTGTAAGGTCAGGGGTCAGCTCTGAGGTCAGGGTACCCCAATAATGACTCTTGTGATATCATTTCTGGGCTGGGGGCAATCCAGGCTCTGCCAGATGAGCAGAGGTCAGGAGACCTACACCAGCCAGACTCTAGTGGAGCCCTTGGAGAAGATGGTTCCCAGGTGGGGGGTAGGTGTGCCCCCCAGGAAGTCCTGGCGTGACAGGCAGTGGTTCAAACTCAGGATGGTGACTCTGGGTTGAATGATCAGGTTCAGGGGTAAACTCTGACCTGGTTGGGGGGCAGTTGGTGTGCTCACCCCCACCGTGTGTGACTTCTGGAGGCACTTTGCTTGGTGGGAAGGTGCATCGCTCTAGGAGTGGGGTTCAGGGAGGGGGAAACTCACCCCGGACCCCAGTGCAATCCATGGGTGGTGACCCTGGGTTGGGAGGCCAGTTGCAGGGTGGTGATCCTGGGCTGGTGGGAGAATTGTGCAGGACATCTGTACCCAGCACCCTGGCAGTTCTGCATTCTGGTGGAACCACTCCTAGGAGAGGAAGGCGGCCTCCTAGAAGGAGGGGCGGAGAGCCTTGCCTCTAACCCAAGTGGAACCTATGGGTAAGTACCCTAGGTTGGTAATTCAGTGGCAGGGTAGACTCCCTGAACTGATTGGAAGTAGAGTGGCGACAAGTTGCTATGCACCTGGGGCTATCCCCCACCCCACTCATTGTGGTTTCGGAGACCAGAGGCCCCTAGATGGCCTGGTTCTGGCCACTGGCAGCTAGGGAGCCCCCGTGGATTAGTCTAGGTTGCCTGGGAAGCATTGACATAGGGACCCAACTGGGATCAGAGTGGGGTAGAACTGAAGCGTGCCCCTGCAGTTGCGGGCCAGAGTCCATGTTCTATTGCCCCAATCAGGGAAGCCCATCAAGGTATTGATTGGTATCCCCTAGCTTTAGGCTGGTGGGGGGTTGTTTTGGATCTGGCCCTTTTTGCAGGTTCATCCCCAGAATTTTTGCCTCCTACCTTCTATTTTTTCTGACCTCTTGCAGTTGGCTTTAGGTCTCTGAGCACTTTATCACTGCTGATCAGTGCTAAAGTGCAGGTGCCCTCCTTTCTAAAGTTGGTATGATTGGCTTATACCTAATTGGCATATTTATTTTACCTGTAAGTTCTTGTACAGTGGTATCCATATACCCAGGGCCTGTAAATTAAATGCTGCTAGTGGGCCTACAGCGCTGCTTGTGCCACCCGCAGAAATAGCCCTTCAAACCTGGCTCAGGCCTACTAGCGCAGGGCCTGCGTGCACAGTTTTCTGCAACAAGGACCTGGCATCTAAATTTACTTGCCAGGCCCAGACTCCCTTTTTACTACATGTAGGTCAGCCCAAAGGTAGGCCCTAGCTAGCCTCATGGGCAGGGTGCTATTTATGTAGAAGGCAGGACATGTGCCAAGTAGATTGGCGTCTCCTTGTAGTGACAAACATCCTATTTGATTTCTCACAGCTGTGAGAGCTGTCTTCTCATAGGATTGCATTAGAATTGCCCTGCCTTATGTGTAGGGGGTATTGTCTGATTTATGAGGGGTAGCGTAGGCATGTTTGGTATGGTTGTAATGGTAGTAAGAAATGATGTAGGTGTATTTTTTTATTATCATTACAGAAATGTCACTTCTAGAAAGAGAGCATTTCTCTGTGCTCACGACTCTGATGTTTTACAGTTTGACTCCAATCCACGACTGGGCAGGGTGACAGTTGGGCCTTGTGCATACTTTTCAGGCAGCCTTTACACAGGGAGGGTGGAGGTGTCACAGAGGTGCATCTGGAAACTGAATGGTCTTCCTGGGCTGAGAGAAAGAGGAGGTGGGGCACGCATGAATCTGTAATGGCTGTGCCCTGGCCTCACACAAAAGGGTCGTTTACCCCCAACTGATGTTTGAAGCCTGTGCTGGAGGAGAGAGGGGGCACTCCCAGAACCAGTTGTAACTGGTTGGAACCTCCTCTCTCCTTCGTATAGGGTTAGCTATATAGTACTGTATATTGTTAGACTTTTCATCCTTGGCGTGGTCTCCCTTAACTTTTTGCCTCTGTTCCCCAGGTTGTTGATGTGTTTTTGTTACTCTGGGCACTTTACCACTGCTAACCAGTGCTAAAGTGCAAGTGTTCTTTTACAAAATGTGTATGTAATTGGCTTATCCATGTTTGGCATATTTGATGTATTAGTAAGTCCCTAGTACTGTGCACTAGTTGTGCCAGGGCCTGTAAATCAAATGCTACTAGTGGGCCTGCATCACTGGTTGTGCCACCAACAAAAGTAGCTCTGTAATCATGTCTCAGACCTGCCCCTGCAGTGTCTGTGTGTGCAGTTTTAACTGCAAATTCAACTTGGCAAGTGTACCCACTTGCCAGGCCTAAACCTTCCCTTTTCTTAAATGTCAGACACCCCTAAGGTAGGCCTTAGGTAGCCCCAAAGGCAGGGTGCAGTGTATGTTTAAGGTAGGACATATAGTAATGTGTTTGATATTTCCTAACAGTGAAATATTGCTAAATTTGTTTTTCACTCTTGCAAGGCCTGTCCCTCTCATAGGTTAACATGGGGGCTACCTTTAAATCTGATTAAAGTAAGTGTAGATTCCCTTTGGGAGCGGATGGACATATGGAGTTTGGGGTCTCTGAGCTCACAATTTAAAAATACATATTTTAGTAAAGTTGGTTTCAAGACAATGGGGGTTATTCCAACTTTGGAGGAGGTGGTAATCCGTCCCAAATGTGACGGATTTACCACCAGCTGTATTACGAGTTCCATAGGATATAATGGACTCGTAATACGGCTGGTGGTATATCCGTCACTTTACCGTCACTTTTGGGACGGATTACCACTTCCTCCAAAGTTGGAATAACCCCCTGTGTGTTTGAAAATGCCACTTTTAGAAAGTGAGCATTTTCTTGCTTATACCATTTCTGTGACTCTTCCTGTTTGTGGGTCAGTTTGACAGTTGGGCTGGTTGCACCTCTCACTAGACAGTGACACAAAGGAAGCTGGGGTGTGGCCTGCATATCCTGATGAGCCATTTGTGCTAGGAGGGAGGGGAGAGGGGAGGAGTGGTCACTCACACCTGAAAGGGCTGTGCCTGCCCTCACACAATGCAGTCTCCAACCCCCTGGTGAGTGTCTGGGGCCTGACCTGGGCAAGGCAGGATTTCACATTCAAAAGAGACTTTACTTTGAAGTAGGCCTACTTCAAAGGAGAAATTGGGTATAAGAAGGGCACCGAAAACCACAGACTTTAGAACACTTCTGGAAACCAAGAGGAACCTCTGCCTGGAGAAGAGCTGAAGAGCTGAGGAAGAAGAGTTGACCTGCCTGTGACTGTGCTTTGTGGAGCTATCCTACAGTTGCTGCTTCTGCCAGAGTAAGAGGGCAAAGACTGGACTTTGTGTGCCTTCCATCTTGAGAAGAAATCTCCAAGGGATTGATTTAGAGCTTGCCTCCTGCTGTTTGAAGTCTCAGGGACAGCAAAGACTTCTCTCTGCCAGCACCTGGAATCTCTGGAGAGACTCTTACTCTGGTGGTTTTCGGATCATCGTGCATCTGGACTTCCGACGCAAGTACCACTGGGCGTGTAAAATAACGCAAGGCCTGCCCAGACCCAAGAGTGCTGACCGGATCGACGCATCACTCTCCTGCAGGGAGAAGAAACAATGCACCCCAACCCAACGAAAGAAGAAACGATGCCTGGTCTCGCTCGTGAGTGGAATCGATGCATTGCAAGCCCTTTTTGACGCACACTCGTCCGTGCGGGGATATTTTTTACGCACCCAAGGTACATTTTCACGCTAACAGTGTTAGTGTGCGTTTAAAACTACTTAAAGACTCTCTTTGATTTTTAATTGATAACTTGACTTGTGTATTGTGGATTTTTGTCGTTTTGGTCTTGTTTTATTTAGATAAATATTTCCTATTTTTCTAACCCTGTGTTGTGTCATTTTGTAGTGTTTTCATTAAATTACTGTGTGTGTTGGTACAAATACTTTACACCTAGCACTCTGAAGTTAAGCCTACTGCTCTGTCGAGCTACCAAGAAGGTAAGCAGGGGTTAGCTGAGGGTGATTCTCTTTTACCCTGACTAGAGTGAGAGTCCTTGCTTGAACAGGGGATAACCTGACTGTCCACCAAAGACCCCATTTCTAACATTGGAGATCAGTGGTTGGGATTTGGACTTGTATTTGTCATACTGTAATTAAGTGCATACTACAGTTTTGAGTGCAGACCACTACGTGACCACATACTACTTGTTTGTTGATCTTTGATTTTTATCTTTTGCTTGGATTTTTCCCTACATCCATGTTTGTGGTAATCTTTGATTGACTTCAAAACTTCATTTGGGAACTTGTTTTCTGCTTTTTGGAACTTTGCACTTTTGTTGACTTTTCATCATGTCCCAAACTGGAGATGCAGCAGTTGGAGCTGCTTTTGGCCTGGAGAAATTTGATAGCTATACCAAGGCTCAGTTAAAGCAGTTCTGTAAAAGTTTTGACTGTCCCATTAAGAGCTTATCCAGGAAGGAGGAGCTGCAAAAGGCGCTGAAGGTCTGGGTGACAGCCAAGAGCACTGAAGGGCACACAGAGGATGAGGCGGATGAGGAGGTAGAGGAAGAGTGTTCCATACACAATGTATTGTGGGTGGGCCTGTTATGTCCAGGGAGAGGGTCTCCAGGGCAGGTAGCAGTGTCTCATCTAAGGGTCTGACCCCTGAGGAATTGCAGGACAGACAGGCAGAGAGGAAGCACCAGAGGGAGTTGGAGAAAATGAGGATGGCCATTGAAGAGAAAAAGTTGTTGTTGGCTCATGAGCTCAGCTTGAGGGAGCTGGATCAGAGGAGCCAGTCTAGTAGGGATGGTGGTAGCCACATCACAGTGCAGCCTGATAGGAGGGTGAACATTCCTAAAGATCTTGTGAAGGATTCTAAAAGGGAGGACAACATATTCTTATTGTTTAAGGCGTATTAGTCTGCTCTCCATATGAATCTGGTCCCTGAAGCTCATTGGGGGCGGGTCTGTGGAAGCACTTTGAGGTAGAGGGGAGGGAAACATTGACAGCCTTAGGGGATGCTCAGAATCTCACCTACACTGGTATGAAGGATGCCTTGCTCACTGGGTATGGTCTCACCCCTGAGCAGTATAAGGATAAGTTTAGTTCCTACAAGAAGAAGGAATCCCAAACATGGTTGGAATGTGTGGATTCTTATTGCAGGTCACTGGATGGTTGGGTGAAGGGCAGTAAGGTAACTACGTATGAGGGGCTTTACAATCTGATTGCTTGGCAGCACTTGTACAGTTTATGTTTTCCAGAGCTGCGCCAGCACCTGATTGACAGCAAGCTGACTGACCCCAGGAAGCTTGCGCAAAAAGCGGACTGCTGGGAGAGCACCAGGGTCCAGAAGAGGTATGGGGGAGACCACGCCAAGTGTGGGCAGGGTCCCTCTCAGAAGAAAGGGGGGTAAGGGTAAACAGGGGAAGTTCTCTAAAGGGCCCCAAACTGATTCCCAGGGTAAGGATTCCCACACCCCCAGTGAGAAGAAGCCATGGTTTTCCAAAGGGAAGCCAGTGGCAGGTGGTCCCCCATGTACGTGCTATGCATGTGACCAGGTGGGTCATGTGAGGGGGGATCCCAAATGCCCCAAAAGTACACCGGCACCCACTGGTGTGCCGTCCCAGGGCTTGGCCAGTGTAGTGCTTGGGAGGAGTTGGTTTCAGGTGGGTGGAAACCAGCTGAGATGACCCTTGTCTCACTAGAAGACAGTGAGATGGCCCAGAGAACCCTAGTGCCTGAAAACACTAAGAAGTACAGGCAGTGGATGACCATCAATGGACAGAGGGTGGAGGCTCTAAGAGACACAGGAGCCAGTGTGACTACAGTGAGGAGTCAGCTGGTGTCTCAAGAGCAGATAGTCCCCCGGTGCTTCACAAGTAGTTGCAGTGGACAACTCAGAGCGCCTGTGCAGAGTGGTGCAAGTTCCCTTTGAATGGGGGGGAGTATCAGGTTCCTTGAAGGTAGCTGTGAGTCCAACCATGCCTGTTGATTGTTTGCTAGGCAATGACCTGGAGAATTCCCCTTGGAAGGAGGTGGAAAACAGGTTGCACTTTGAGATGTTGGGTCTGCCTCGGTGGGTATGTATATCCACCCGGTCTATGGCAGCCCATCAGATTAGTCAAAAAACCCTGGAGCCTGAAACAGTGGCCCAGGGGACCGCCAAGAAAAGGAATGGCAGGGGACATGGGAAATCGGCCCCAGAAGTTCCCAAGGTCTGGGAGGAGACGGAGCTTGAGGGTGACGCCCCGGAGCCTATAGGGGAACAGGTGGCTGAACTGGGGGAGGTCCCTGAGCTGTTGCAGTGGCAGCAGGAAGCGGGCACACCAGGGAAGCATTCTGTGCAGCACAGAAGACATGCCCTAATCTGAAGGGTTTGAGGCAGCAGGCTGCAGACCAGGGTGCAGGCAAGGAGCCAGGATCACACCTGATTTATTGGGAGGATGGCCTCCTATATAGCAAGCCTGAGGTTCCTGAGCCTGGGTCAGCCTGTGTGCTGGTAGTACCCCAGTGCTTCAGGGCCTTCCTACTGGTGTTGGCTCATGATGTGCCTTTAGCTGGACATTTGGGGCAAGACAAGACCTTTGAGAGGCTTGTCATCCACTTTTACTGGCCCCGAATGCGCAGGCACTCAGATGCACATTGCCAGTCTTGTCAGACTTGCCAGGCAAGTGGCAAGAGTGGGGAGGGAATGTAAGGCTCGCCTACAGCCTTTACCTGTTGTCAGTACTCCCTTTGAGAGGATAGTCATTGACATTGTGGGGCCTCTGGATCCCAAGACAGCCATGGAAAACAGATTTATCCTGGTCTGGGTGGACCATGCCATTCGGTACCCAGAAGCCATTCCTTTGAGATCAATCACTTCCCCTGTGGTGGATTGTGCTTTGATGGGTTTTTTTACCCACATGGGGTTCCCCAAGGAAGTGGCATCTGATAGGGGTACCAACGTCATATCCATGTATATGAAGTCTCTGTGGATAGAGTGTGGGGTAACCTACAAGTTCACCACCTCTTACCACCCCCAAAGTAATAGTCTGGTTGAGAGATTCAACCGCACCTTAAAAGGCATGATCATGGGCCTGTCAGAGCCCTTAAGGAGGAAGTGGGACATCCTCTTGCCATGCCTTCTGTTCGCCTACAGGGAGGTGCCTCAAAAGGGACGTGGGTTTAGTATCTTTGAGCTGATTTATGGCTGCCGTGTGAGGGGAACTTTGAGTCTGGTTAAGGAAGCTTTGGAGAAAGCTCTTGGTAAACCCCCCCCAGGATGTATTCTGTTTTGTGCTGGCTTTGAGAAACCAGACTGCCCGCTTCAGGAGTCTCGCACAGGAGAACCTGAAAGCAAGCCAGGAGGACATGAAACGCTGGTATGACCAGAATGCCACTCTGGTCGAGTTTCAACCCAGATAAAAAGTGTGGGTGATGGCACCAGTGGAGCTTAGGACACTCCAGGATAAGTGGACTGGGTCATTTGAGGTGGTGGAGCGCAAAAGTGAAGTCACCTACCTGGTGGACTTGCGGTCTCCAAGGAACCCTTTAAGGGTCCTGCATGTCAACCGCTCAAACCTCACTTTGAGCAGACTGAACTGTCCATGCTCCTTGCGACAGATGATGGGGTAGAGGAGGAGAGTGAGCCTCTTACTGACCTCCTGTCTGCAGGAGAAAAAAATAGGTCAGTGGAGAGAGTGATCATCTCCCCCTCCCTGACTGAGGAGCAGCAAAGTGACTGTCGCCACGTGTTGGGACAGTTTTCCTCACTGTTCTCCCTGATCCCAGGAGTCACACAGGTGTGCACACATGATGTGGACACTGGGGACAGTACACCCATTAAATAGAATGTTTACAGGGTGACTGACAGGGTCAGGGCATGCATTAAGGATGAGGTATTCAAAATGCTTGCCCTAGGGGTTATTGAGCACTCCAGCAGTCCTTGGGCCAGCCCAGGGGTATTGGTTCCAAAGGCTGCTGCACCTGGTGCCACTCCAGAACTCAGGTTCTGTTTGGACTACCGGGGACTCAATGCGGTCAGCAAGACTGACGCACACCCCATCCCCCGAGTTGATGAGCTCATTGACTGGTTGTGAGCTGCCAAGTACCTCAGTATGTTTGATTCAACATTTGGGTACTGGCAGATTGCCTTAACTGAGGGGGCCAAGGAGAGGTCAGCATTCTCTCCCCCAGATGGACAGTTTCAATTTAAAGTGATGCCATTTGGGATGAAGAATGCCTCTGCCACCTTTCAGAAGTTGGTCAACCTGGTGTTGGCTGGGCTCGATGAGTTCAGTGCCACCTACCTGGATGACATTGCCGTGTTTAGTTCTACATGGGAGGAACACCTGCAACACCTCTGGATAGTGTTAGAGGCCCTGCAGAACGAAGGCCTCACTATTAAGGCGAGCAAGTGCCAAATAGGGCAGGGTTCTGTGGTGCACTTAGGAACCCACTTGGGGAGTGGCCAGGTGGCACCCCTACAGCCTAAGATTGACACAATTCTGGTTTGGGAGCCCCCCAAGACCCAGACTGAAGTGAGAGCCTTTTTAGGTCTCACAGGATGCTACAGGAGGTTTGTTAAGGGATATGGTACCATTGTTACCCCGTTAACTGAGTTGACTTCGAAGAAGCAACCCAGGAAAGTGATCTGGACAGAGGCTTGCCAGAACACTTTAGATGCCCTGAAGGCTGCCATGTGCACACAACCTGTGCTGAAGGCACCTGACTACTCCAAGGAGTTTGTTGTGCAAACAGACACCTCAGAGCATAGTATTAGAGCAGTACTCTCACAGCTTAATAAAGAGGGCCTAGATCAACCTGTAGCCTCCATTAGCAGGAGGTTACTACCCAGGGAACGTAGGTGGAGTGCCATAGAATGTGAAGCATTTGCTGTGGTCTGGGCACTGAAGAACCTAATGCCCTATTTGTTTGGGACCCACTTCCGAGTTCAGACCGACCACAGGCCCGTCAGACGGTTAATGCAGATGAGGGGTGAGAATCCAAAACTGTTGATGTGGTCCATTTCCCTACAGGGGATGGACTTTACGGTGTAACACCGTCCTGGTACAGAGCACGCCAATGCTGATGGTCTGTCCAGGTTCTTCCGCCTTAGAGATGAGAACTCCCATGAGGTTGGGTAGTTGCTCCCCACTTTCAGCTGGAAGGACACGTGTTAGACTTTATAACCTTGGCGTGGTCTCCCTTAACTTTTTGCCTCTGTTCCCCAGGTTGTTGATGTGTGCTGGACTCTGATTTTGCTTTTTTTGTTACTCTGGGCACTTTACCACTGCTAACCAGTGCGAAAGTGCAAGTGCTCCTTTACAAAATGTGTATGTAATTGGCTTATCCATGATTGGCATATTTGATTTATTAGTATGTCCCTAGTACAGTGCACTAGAGGTGCCCAGGTCCTGTAAATCAAATGCTACTAGTGGGCCTGCAGCACTGGTTGTGCTACCCCCATAAGTAGCTCTGTAATCATGTCTCAGACCTACCACTGCAGTGTCTGTTTGTGCAGTTTTAACTGTAAATTCGACTTGGCAAGGGTTCCCACTTTCTAGGCCTAAACCTTCCCTTTTCTTACATGTCAGACACCCCTAAGGTAGGCCCTCGGTAGCCCCAAGGGCAGGGTACAGTGTATGATTAAGGTAGGACATATAGTAATGTGTTTGATATGTCCTAACAGTGAAATATTGCTAAATTCTTTTTCACTGTTGCAAGACCCGTCCCTCTCATAGGTTAACATGGGGGCTACCTTTAAATCTGATTAAAGATCTAGATTCCATTTGGGAGTGGATGGACATGAGGAGTTTGGGGTCTCTGAGCTCACAATTTAAAAATACATCTTTTAGTAAAGTTGGTTTTAAGATTGTGTGTTTGAAAATGCCACTTTTAGAAAGTGAGCATTTTCTTCCTTATACCATTTCTGTGACTCTGCCTGTTTATGGATTCCCTGTCTGGGTCAGTTTGACAGTTGGGCTGGTTGCATCTCACACTACACAGTGACACAAAGGGAGCTGGGGTGTAGCCTGCATATCCTGATGAGCTATCTGTGCTAGGAGGGAGGGGAGGAGTGGTCACTCACACCTGAAAGGGCTGTGCCTGCCCACACACAATGCAGTCTCCAACCCCCTGGTGAGTGTCTGGGGTCCGGCCCGGGCAAGGAAGGATTTCACATTCAAAAGAGACTTTACTTTGAAATAGGCCTACTTCAAAGGAGAAATTGGGTATAAGAAGTGCACCCCAAACCACAGACTTTAGAACGCTTCTGGAAACCAAGAGGAACCTCTGCCTGGAGAAGAGCTGAAGAGCTGAGGAAGAAGAACTGCCCTGCCTGTGACTGTCCTTTGTGGAGCTGTCCTACAGTTGCTGCTTCTGCCAGAGTAAGAGGGCAAAGACTGGACTTTGTGTGCCTTCCATCTTGAGAAGAAATCTCCAAGGGCTTGATTTAGGGCTTGCCTCCTGTTGTTTGAAGTCTCAGGGACAGCAAAGACTTCTCTCTGCCAGCACCTGGAGTCTCTGGAGAGACTCCTACTCTGCCCCGTGGTGCCCATCCAGTTCCTAGGACCCTGAAAGGAGAACCTGGCAGCCTAGGAGGAGGAAATCCACACACAGAGCGCCGTGCGGGGAAAAGATCGACGCAACTCTGATCTGCGGCTGAAGAAATGACACGCCGCCGGCTCCGCAGCTGAAAATCGCCACTCGCCAGAAACGCGACCAAAGAATCGACTCACGGAGCTGGAGAAACGATGCGCAGCATCGCTGACGGAGGCTGAGAGAACGCAACCCGCGCTGCATGGTTTTCGGATCATCGTGCGTCTGGATTTCCGACGCAAGTACCACTGGGCGTGTAAAATAACGCAAGGCCTGTCCGGGCCCTAGAGTGCTGACCGGATCGATACATCGCTCTCCTGCAGCGAGAAGAAACGACGTGCCCCGACCCAACGAAAGGAGAAATAATGCCAGGTCTCGCTCGTGAGTGGAATCGATGCATCGCAAGCCCTTTTTGATGCACACTTGCCCGTGCGGGTTATTTTTGATGCACCCAAGGTACATTTTCACGCTAACAGTGTTAGTGTGTTTTTAAAACTACAGGCAGGGGTGGATAAAGGGAGATATTCGCGCTCACCACAACAGTCTGTCTTATATGCATGAACGGTGCTAAACAAGGTACCCCCCTAAAAAACCTTGTAAATGGACAATCAAAAGATTCGTTTATGTTGTTGGCAGCCGTTAAGAGCCCTGAGGAAGTCAATGGGGGAGATTCAACCCTGATGAAACACGTGTTGGCTTGGCTGGATCAGTCTGTGAAGAGAAAATAAAGAAAAAATCTTCTTTGATACTCTTTCATTGGACCGTTGACTTGATATAATATTTGTCATTATGCATTTTATTGAACAAGAGTGCTGTTTTGTTGATGTGTTTAAAACAACTTAAAGACTCTTTTTGATTTCTAATTGATAACTTGACTTGTGTATTGTGGATTTTTTGTTCTTTTGGTCTTGTTTTGTTTAGATAAATATTTCCTATTTTTCTAAACCTGTGTTGTGTCATTTTGTACTGTTTGCATTAAATTACTGTGTGTGTTGGTACAAATACTTTACACCTAGCACTCTGAAGTTAAGCCGACTCCTCTGCCAACCTACCAAGGGGGTAAGCAGGGGTTAGCTGGGGTGATTCTCTTTTACCCTGGCTAGAGTGAGGGTCCTTGCTTGAACAGGGGGTAACCTGTCAACCAAAGACCCCATTCCTAACATATATGGTTCACAGCATGTGAAAGTCCAGACAAGTCACTCTCAAGTAGAAGATGGAATATGTATGGAATATACAGGCAAAATCTAGGATCCTCTGAACACAATCTCATCAATTGGTATTCAGCTGCTGGTATTTTAGAGGGTGGACAACATAGAGACCACCTGCTCTAGTGGGAAATAGTTGTGGAAAACAGAGAGCCTCTAAACGTTTCACCCACACACTCATGGGAGCTCCTTTTGCTTGTTTCATTTAAAAGACATCAATAGCATCACCAATGACTTCATTGGAATGCTGAGGATGGAAATTGTAGAGTTCATAAATTTCTTCTAATCTGGATTGATCTACCTTTTTCAATCTGTCCACTTGACGGCACTGTTTCATCCTCCACATATGTTATACCTTGAACAACATCCACATTTTTATAACAAGTATTATCTAGTACAAGATATAGGCCCTCATTCTGACCTTGGCGGGCGGCGGAGGCCGACCGCCAAAGTCCCGCCGTCAGGTTACCGTTCCGCGGTCGAAAGACCGCGGCGGTAATTCTGACTTTCCCGCTGGGCTGGCGGGCGGTCGCCTTCAGACCGCCAGCCAGCCCAGCGGGAAAGAGGCTTCCACGATGAAGCCGGCTCGGAATCGAGCCGGCGGAGTGGAAGCTGTGCGACGGGTGCAGTTGCACCCGTCGCGTATTTCACTGTCTGCGCAGCAGACAGTGAAATACATTTAGGGGCCCTCTTACGGGGGCCCCTGCAATGCCCATGCCAGTGGCATGGGCACTGCAGGGGCCCCCAGGGGCCCCGCGACCCCCCCTACCGCCATCCGGATCTCGGCGGTCCGACCGCCGGGATCTGGATGGCGGTAGGGGGGGTCGGAATCCCCGCGGCGGTGCAGCAAGCTGCGCCGCCGCGGAGGATTCAATGGGGCCGCGGTACACTGGCGGGACCCCGCCAGTGGTGCCGGTCCGACCGCGGCTTTACCGCCGCGGTCGGAATCCCCATTGGAGCACCGCCGGCCTGTCGGCGGTGCTCCCGCGGTCCTCCGCCCGGGCGGTCAAAGACCGCCAGGGTCAGAATGACCGCCATAGTGTTGCTTTTTTTTTTACTTTATTAACATCCAATAACTCTTGCCATATTGCTTTGTAGGGACACCATTTACTAGAATAAGTGGCTCATCAAAATCTCTCTGTAGTTTCAATAATTTGTTTGAAATCTAATTGCAAGTATCCAAGTCTACCTTTAACACATTTCTGTAGCTCTCTTGGAGGTAATTTCCTGTCTTTGGTTCCATATATGCACTATGGGGGTCATTATGTCCCCGGCAGTCGGTGTAAATGTGTCGGTAGTACCACCAACAGGCTGGAGGTGCATACCGCCATATTATGACATTGGCGGCATGGGGGTCAAAAATCTGCTACTGTACCACCGGCGGCATCTCAACCCTGCCTTCCGCCATAGTTTTCATGGTGTTCGTAACGCCACGAAAACCATGGTGGTAGGCCCTACCAGTGACAGGGAATTCCTTCCCTGTCACTGGAAGGAGGTCCACCCACCCCCCCCTTTAGACTCCCCAGATGCCCCCCACCCCACTCCATCCACGCTCCCCCTTCCAATCCCTACCCATACACGTACACTCGCAGGCACACACCACGTATTCACACACTCACTCACACAGGCATACACACATTCATACTGACACGCATACACATTTCCATTCATACACGCATTCTCACTCATACACACACGCAAACAACACTACATGCACATTTGCATTCACACACACACTCAATTTTCAATTTTTCAATTTCAGCTTTATTTTGGCAAAAAAATACCATAAAAGCATGCTCACAAAATTCATACATTTCTAAAAAGGAATAAAGACACTTTAAGAAAATCGATAAAATCAAACCCATCATGATATTAAAAAATCAAATCCAGGACCCCCCCAAGGCCATATAATACAAGTAGACAAATTGTCAATATAAATATTATAAAAATAAGCAATTTGTCAATAAAAATATTATAAAAATACACAATACACGTCACCATAAAAATATTACAACATAACTAGAATTACAAATCTTTGTACAAAAAACAATGGGGATTGTTATCTCACTATTAGTAGCAATAACTACGTTCTCGCAGATAAATTCACTTAGGGGGTCATTCTGACCCCGGCGGTCATGGACCGCCGGGGCCAGGGTTGGCGGGAGCACCGCCAACAGGCTGGCGGTGCCCCGCAGGGCATTCTGACCGCGGCGCTTTGGCCGCGGTCAGAAGAGGAAAACCGGTGGTCTTCCGCCGGTTTTCCGCTGCCCATAAGAATCCTCCATGGCAGCGCAGCTCGCTGCGCCGCCATGGGGATTCTGACACCCCATACCGCCATCCTGTTCCTGGCAGCTCTGCCGCCAGGAACAGGATGGCGGTATGGGGTGTCGTGGGGCCCCTGGGGGCCCCTGCAGTGACCATGCCAGTGGCATGGGCACTGCAGGGGCCCCCGTAAGAGGGCCCCACTTTGTATTTCAGTGTCTGCTTTGCAGACACTGAAATACGCGACGGGTGCAACAGCACCTGTCGCACCTTCCCACTCCGCCGGCTCCATTCAGAGCCGGCGTCCTCGTGGGAAGGTTGATTTCCACTGGGCTGGCGGGCGGCCTTTTGGCGGTCGCCCGCCAGCCCAGTGGAAATCCCAGAATCACCGCAGCGGTCTGACGACCGCGGTGCGGTGTTCTGGCGGGGGTACTTTGGCGGGCGGCCTCCGCCGCCCGCCAAGGTAAGAATCAGGCCCTTAGTCTCTAGATCTATGAGTGTGCACAAGTAGTGTCCATTGTAAAAAATAGAATTTTTTGGAAAGACATTTGCCTCTAACATATCAAGTTACCTCTAAAAACCTTGCCAATGTGCATACCACCAACACATGTGGACTTGATTTGCAAATTCTAAGAGCTGAGTGACAATCCCAAATCCCCAACAATTTACATAATGGTCTTATCCAGTAAGCCCTCTGTTTCTGATACGCCTGGCAAAAAAATAAAACATGTGCAATACTCTCTTGTATCAAACATCCCATTGGACAAAGATCAGTTGGATTTTCGGTTTGTTCACATCTTGATGTGAAAGCCCAAAGGGGTAATGATCCAAGTCTAAATCTAATATAAAGTGCATGTGCTAAAGGTGAGGCTACAATGTCTAGTGACACTTAGTCAATAGAAAATCCTCTGTCAGACTGGAAGATGGAACTAATGCCATCTCTTCAACTTGTCGTCTCACCCAGTAAGCATCCTTCAAGATCTGGTTAGAATTCTATGGAAGATGGGTGGGATCGGAGCAATAAAGGCCTAGACCAAGTTTATGGAAGAGTGTTTTTACGTGTTTACACCACATGACTTCCTCTATGTGGGGGGCTGCTAACACTGCTCTAAGCCAGACTTTGTACGGGTCTAAAGTATCTATAGACCATAATCTGATCCAATAGTGAAGTGGCCTTAGAGCAGCTTTTTTTTGCTATAGAGTGTAAATTTAAGTCCATTCGTATGGGCAAAGTGGGGGAGCTCGAAGTCACTTTTAACACATTTTTTATACAAGTTGTCTGCTCTCTCCAAGTCTTGCAAATTACAATACCCCCATAACTCTGCACCATATGTGACTCCTCCTTTAACCTGACATTTATACATTTCCATTGCCGGCGTAATGGAATATCTGGGTGATCTAGCAGCAAATCTCAGTATACCACCTGCTTTTTGTTTCAGTGACATAATACGCTATAGCAGACGGGCTGGCCAATTGTGTGAATCCTTCATCCTAATTCCTAGATAATCAAAATCTGTTACTGTTTCTAAAATTTTCCCATAAAGCATTATCATTTTCCTCATCCTACAATTTAAGTCCCGAACACCATATATTTGGTCTTGGATGCATTAATTTGGAGGCTGTGATCCCTAAAGAACCCCCAACATTCTCAAGAAGCCTGATTAAACCTGTAGCAGTTTGTGAAAGCAGTAAGGTGTCGTCCACAAACAGGAGGCATGGTGTCTTAACTCCATCCCGTTTCGGCCGCACCGTTTTCACAATCAAGCAAGTAGGGTATACATGCATCTATAAAATGTAAAAAAAAAGTGTGGGGACTAGTACGCAATCTTGTCTCACGCGTTCCTGCAGGGGGAATTCCTCTGTAACTTTGCGATCTGTTCCCCATCTTATTCTGGCATAACTTCGAGTATTTAATTCTTGGATCAATTTTAAGAGGGGTCCTGGGACTCCAATCTTGCCCATAATTTCCCATAGTTTGTCTCGGGGGACCAGGTCAAAAGCGGACATAAGGTCACACACACTCACACATTCATGCACATCCCCCACACATACACAACACCTCTCACCCCCCTCCCCTGTCGGAAACCTGACTTACCTGCATCCAGGTGGTCTTCTGGCAGGGGATGGGACGGGGTGCTGCTACCACCATTAGTACACTGCCAAGCCGTATTGTTTTCCATAATACGGCTGGCGGTGGTCTACTGGTGTGGCGCTACTGGTGGTCACAGCGCCACCTTAACAACGTCAGCCAGCATGGCCACAGCTGAATTTCCTATTGGCAATCGCTATTAGCAATTCGGTATCTCTGTACATAGCTGTAACAGGGTGGTGCAATGATGACAAGAAGCCCGTAGTCAGATAGTACGCACTCAGTCTTTATTTTAAACTTTTAAGATTTTAAGGTGGTTATTGGTGGTATTCAAAGTGTTCGGCTGCTATTCCTCTGGTTCCTCTCGCGCTGTCTTCTCTTATAGTTGGATCCCCAGGAGGCACATGTGGGAAAAGAATGGAGATAGACAAGGGTAAGTGGTCAGGTAGTATTAGTGTTTTCTTTTTCTTTTAGATTATTCCTATTGTGTCCTTTCTACCGTTCCTCTCCCTTTGATATTGAATCCTATCTTCTCTTTTCTCTTTCTCTCTCTTGTTGTCCTCTCTTTGACTGATTCTTGTGTCTTATTCTGTCTCTTTTTCTGTCTTCCTTATTTGCGTCTCTTTCTTACTCTCTTTTGGCCGTAGGATAAGTTTTCCCTGTTCTCAATACTTTATTGTGAGTTTAGGAATCTCTTGCTTTCCCTGTGGTTCTGAACTGTTTATACTCTGGGAACTTATAAGCCATAACAAGATGCATTTAACGATGCCACTCCTGGGCAAAGGAAAAATAATAAAAGAAACCCCAGAAAAAAAAACACACGTAACAAAAAGAATTGAATACTCCACAAAACTGGATTATTGATAGGTCTCAATCGGAGTCCGTCCCCTTCTTATACCTCCCCGCCTTCCCCTTCCGTTATTCTACTCTCCACCTCCCTTGTGCCTCTAAGTTCGACCCACGCACCTGCTGGGGCCATGCTCTTCCCAGAGCGTGGCCGGAGTTCGGGCGTATGGCCTCCTGGCCCTCTGTGGCGTCCTGCCACACTCTCGTCGTCCTGCCTGCTGGTCTCTGACTGGCCGCCGTCGAACCTGCTCCTGCCGTACCTTCAGCTCCCTTCCTCCTCCTTTCC
This sequence comes from Pleurodeles waltl, assembly GCF_031143425.1. Classification (NCBI taxonomy): domain Eukaryota; kingdom Metazoa; phylum Chordata; class Amphibia; order Caudata; family Salamandridae; genus Pleurodeles; species Pleurodeles waltl. The sequence continues at coordinate 672,181,154 of NC_090446.1, forward strand.
TTCGGTGCCTCTGTCCGCCACACCACCGAGGTCGGCTCTCCAGTCTCCTTCCTTCGACCCACTGTCTTCATCCTCGTTGCCATTTAAAGTCCGGGTGACGGCGCGAATCCAATGCCACTGCCTACCATCACCTGGAAGTGAAATGCGATTGGTTCCTGCCTGGAGGACATCCGGGTAGGATGCCCCCACAGCGTCGGCACCCCTGGGGTATGACAGATCTGACCGAAGCAGTGTCAGCCCGTCACAGTCACTCCCCCTAGGAAGTGGCTGATAGATCCACGCGTCCACCAGGTATTGGGATAGATAGGGGGTCATTACAACATTGGCGGTAAAAGCCGCTTACCGCCGTGCAGAAGACCGCCAACACACCGCCGCGGCCACGGAAATCCGCCACAGCTATTATGACCCACAGCACGGAATCCGCCAAAATTCAGACACGCACACAAGTCCGCCACACCATAGGTCAGTGATAAACTGATGAAAACAAAACCTCCACCGTCACGCCAACAGAAATACGCCCACACTATCACGACACACAAATCCATGCAGCGGTCTTTCAACCACGGTATTCCATTGGCGGTACATACCGCCGCACTCAAAATACACACACTTGTACAAAACACAGCCACATTGGACAATTCAAAATACACACACCTGATACACATACACACACCACTCCCACACACCCAATACAATATAAAACACACACCCACATCACCCACAAACCACTATGAAAGAAGCACAGAGAGAGACACCACCATCAACAATACTAGCATCCACAGGCACACCAGACCATCACCCACATAACTTCCACGCACCTCACACAACACCCCACTACATATCAGCACACTTATCACCACACACACCACCCCACATATGACCCACACCACCCCATGGCACGGCAAAGACACCCCAGGTTCTCGGAGGAGGAGCTCAGGGTCATGGTGGAGGAAATCGTCCGGGTAGAGCCACAGCTATTCGGATCACAGGTGCAGCACACCTCCATTGCAAGGAAGATGGAGATATGGCGAAGAAAAGTGGACAGGGTCAACGCAGTGGGACAGCACCCAAGAAATCTGGATGAAATCAGGAAGAGGTGGAACGACCTACGGGGGAAGGTGCGTTTCGTGGTCTCAAGACACCACTTTGCGGTTCAGCGGACTGGCGGCGGACCCCCATCTCCTCCCCCACAACTAATAACATGGGAGGAGCAGGTCTTGGCGATTCTGCATCCTGAGGGCCTTGCAGGAGTAGATGGCGGAATGGACTCTGGTAAGTCAAATCTTAACTATTACATCCCCCACCCTACCTGCATGCCATCACATACCCCCACCCTCACCCTCACCCCCATCACTCCAACTCCTCACAAATGTCCCAACATCACAAACCACACATCCCAACACCAAGCCCTGCATGCAACACCAAAGAATGGACACCTATCACCAAAGCATGCCCACTGCACAAACCCATACACCCCCCTAAACCATCATCACATGAGGTCCCACACAGGAATGCAAGCACTGGGGTACACGGTCACCCACCCATTCCACACCATGGCACACACAGATGTAATAAACATCCTTTTATACCCCTGCAGGACCCCTACCCAATGTCACCGGACAGGAGGGTCCACACATGTCCACACCACCAACAGAAGAGGCCCACAGTGATTACAGCAGCTCTGTCCAACTGGATCTAGATGACCAGCCCGGCCCATCGGGGACCTCGGGACAGTCGGTTCCCATCACACAGTCACAGGCCACTACAGAGCTTCCCCCCTGTGGAAACACCAGCACAGCACCCACCCAGCGGGCCCATACCTCTGTCCCCAGGACACGTCAATCAGCAGTGTGTCCACCACTACAGGGAACCCAGGCTAACCCACCACCCCAACAACAACAGGGACCTGGGGGCAGTGGCAGTGGGCACACAGTCCAGGGGACGGAGGCCCAGGAACACAGGGGAACTGGGAGGGCTGCTGTGCGACAGGGGGAGGACAGGCCAAGGGAACCCACTCTCCAGAAGGCCCTCTCCTAGATCATGGGAGCCTACCACCACTCCCAGGAGACGATGGCAACGGTACTGGTCAAGTTTCAGGAGGCCCAGCACCTGCAGGAGGAACAGTATTTGGGCTTCAGGGAGGAACTCAGATCCATCAATTCCACCCTGGGCACCATCGTAGGGGTGCTGAAGGAAGTACTCAACACCAGGAGGGACACTGTGGCACAACAAGGGGCCCCTGACACTAGCATGGATGATGAACTGCCCACCACCTCCGCCGGCGCTAGTGGACAGGAGGCACCGCCACAGGACCACCACACCAGCACCCCCCCCCTGCAGAGGGAGAACCACCCCGCAAACGGTCCCTGAGATCAGGACAAAGACAGAGAACGATGCCAAGACCCCCACCAAGAAATGAGACCACCCTGAATGTCATCCTTCTGTCCCACTTTGTCACCCTGTCCATCCTTAAACTGCCCCAGCTCCACTTCCTATGCCCATTTGGGCAATGCACCTGTGAGACTAATAGACTGGACTCTGCCATGGACATTCCTCCTCCATCACCCCTCACCATTTTGCAACTCCCTCCAATATTTTGCACTTAAATAAACACCCTTGAAGCACAAAACAATCTGGAGTCAGTCTGTGATTTCGGAATAGTGTATTAGCAATTACTGTGGCAAAAAGCTCTTTCAATTGTAATGTCAACATACCTATGTCACACAGCTCTAGTCCATGAGGAATCAAAGCAGATGTCACACAGTCAGACCCACATCTGTGAAATCGTAAGGGAAAGTGACAACTCAGTGACCATACACTGGGTGAAAACGACAGACAGTAGAGAGGTAGTAGTGTTAAAGTACATGTAGTAGGCAGGTTTGTATTCTTACCTGTGTCTCACTGGAAATATTGCAGGATCACCGAGTCCCTGTTGTCCATGTCCTCTTCTTCTGCTTCCTCATCTTCACTGTCCACCGGCTCCACAGCTGCAACAACACCGCCATCTGGACCATCCTCCTGCAGAAAAGGCACCTGTCGTCGCAAAGCTAAGTTGTGAAGCATAGAGCAGGCCACGATGATCTGGCACACCTTCTTTGTTGAGTAGAATAGGGATCCACCTGTCATATGGAGGCACCTGAACCTGGCCTTCAGGAGGCCGAAGGTCCACTCGGTTATCCTCCATGTTCGCCCATGGGCCTCATTGTAGCGTTCCTCTGCCCTTGTCCTGGGATTCCTCACTGGGGTCAGTAGCCATGACAGGTTGGGGTAACCAGAGTCACTTGCAAATGGCGAGAGACAACTGTTAGACACACACTAACCTGTAGGGATAACCCAAGACCCAGACGACCATTCCCACTGTCTTGCTTTCAGGTGCTCACCTAATAGCCACACACGGTGCCTCTGGAGTTGACCCATCACATAAGGGATGCTGCTATTCCGCAGGATGTAGGCGTAATGTACTGAGCCAGGGAACTTGGCATTCACATGGGAGATGTACTGGTCTGCCAAACATACCATCTGCACATTCATCGAATGATAACTCTTCCGGTTTCTGTACACCTGTTCACTCCTGCGGGGGGGGCCAAAGCCACATGGGTCCCATCAATGTCACCTATGATGTTGGGGATATGTCCCAGGGCATAGAAATCACCTTTCACTGTAGGCAAATCCTCCACCTGAGGGAAAACGATGTAGCTCCGCATGTGTTTCAGCAGGGCAGATAACACACTGGGCAACACGTTTGAAAACATAGGCTGGGACATCCCTGATGCTATGGCCACTGTTGTTTGAAATGACCCACTTGCAAGGAAATGGAGTACTGACAGCACCTGCACTTGAGGGGGAATTCCTGTGGGATGGCGGATAGCTGACATCAGGTCTGGCTCCAGCTGGGTACACAGTTCCTGGATTGTGGCACGGTCAAGCCTGTATGTGATGATCACATGTCTTTCCTCCATTGTCGACAGGTCCACCACTGGTCTGTACACCGGAGGATGCTGCCATCTCCTCACATGTCCCAGCGGACGGTGCCTATGAAGGACAACAGCGAGCACAGAGTCAAACAACTCAGAGGTACGTACCCACAGCTTACACAGAACGCAAATCCTAATCCGAAAGTTGGCCTGTATGTGTGTTGAGTCTAGGCCTAGGTATGTGTGACGCAGTTAAAAATGAAGCCATGTGGGCCCCTGTAATGGCGGCTGTCTGACCTCTAAAGTGGGACAATGGGATGTGAGGTAACTGCGCTGGCGTTGTACACCGTCGCGGTAGGCGGTCGAAGACCACAGCGCAATGCTGCATTGGTTGACATTGGACCCTATGGGTCCCAGGAGCCAATGACGATGTACTCCGGCGGTGACGGTACGCACCGCCGCGGACGACACCGCCATTTTCTATCTGTTCAATCACTCGATACCTGATTTTCGACAGGAGAGGACCCACACTGCAAGTGCTGTTGTGACCTCGGTCTGGAAGAGACAATGGCTCGAGTGTCTGGGGAAAGGGCCCGTGCCTTCACATCAGAGGAGTTGGAGAAACTCGTGGATGGGTTCTTTCCCCAGTACAAGCTACTCTACGGTCCTCCAGACAAACAGGTAAGTACACTGGGAGCATGCTGTATGGGCTATGCCTGTGTGGAGTGGGGTGGATGTAAGAAGGGGGGGGAGATTGCGGCGTGCATGAAATGACGGTGAGTGCATGTGCCACATGGCAAGGGTAGGGATGGGGGCCAATGACTGTGACGGTGCAGTTGGTAATAAGTTTCTCTTCCCCCTATACTATTCATGTAGGGCAGCGCCCACCAGAAAAAAGATATTTGGCGTGCCATCGCCAAGGACGTCCGGACCCTGGGGGTCTACCACAGACAGAGCAACCACTGCTGGAAAAGATGGGAGGACATTCACAGCTGGAGCAAGAAGACAGCGGAGGCTCAGCTGGGGATGGCCTCCCAACGTGGGAGGGGTGCCCGTCGCACCATGACCCCCCCTGATGTTCAGGATCCTGGCGGTGGCGTACCCAGAGTTGGATGGGCGCTTGAGGGCATCACAGCAGCCACAAGGGGGTGAGTACACTCTCATCCTGCTGATTTTGCACGCAGTGGAGGTGTCTGGGTGGGGGAGGTGGGCTGTGGGTTTCCCTAGGCCAGGGCGAGTTTAGTAGGCAAGGTCCCTCCATAAGGCAGGCCATGTGGCACCCCACCCCACCTCTGTAGAGTGCCAAGTACACCTAGTCATGCCCCTGTGTCATCCATGTGTGCAGATGTCGTCCATAGCCTAGTAGGCCATTTCCCAGGGATTGAACAGTGGAGCCCAAGAGCGTGGCATAGTGCAGGGGGCTTCTGTGTCTGGCGTGTCCACCAACGGTAGCGGTCATGCATGCACTGAGCATGTCTTTCTTCTGTCGTCCCCCCCATTTTTGTGGTCTCCCTGTTCTTGTGTGCATTAGCATCATCAGGCGGAGGAGCAGTGGCACCGGAGCAGACGGGAGCTGCATCCCACATGGCCCTGGAGGGCGACACTACGGACTCGGAGTTCACCAGTGGGACGGAGGGCGAGGGGAGCTCTACGGCGGGGACAGGAGCTGACACCAGTGACACGGACTCGTCCTCTGATCCGAGCTCCCTTGTGGTGGCGGCAACATCTGTGCCCCCTGCATCTACAGGTACAGTCGCCACCCCCTCTACCAGCACCACCTTCCCAGCAGCCCCTCAGCCTTTGCCCTGTGCCCGCTCACCCAGGAGGGTGGGCATCACCTTCGCCCCAGGCACCTCAGCCCCTGCCCCAGTCACCCATGCTGCCCTCAGTGAGGAGGTCATTAACCTCCTCAGGTCCCTCACTGTTGGGCAGTCTACCATTTTGAAAGCCATCCAGGGTGTCGAAAGGCAGTTGCAACAAACCAATGCATTCCTGGAGGGCATTCATTCTGGTCAGGCGGCCCTTCAGCGAGCTTTTCAGACTCTGGTCTCAGCACTGATGGCAGCTATTGTCCCTGTCTCTAGCCTCCCCCTCCAACTTACTCTACCCAGACCCAATCCCCTGTACCCCAGCCTATCCCAAGCACACCTTCAGACCAGCATGCACACACCTCAACACACAAGGGAAGCTCAGGCAAACATAAGCACCACACATCCCACAGGCACTCACGCAAGCATCACACACATGCAGACACACCAACATCCACTGGCTCCACTGTGTCCCCCTCCTCCTTGTCTCCCTCCTCCCTCCCAGTCTCGTCTACACTCACACCTGCATGCACTACATCTACAGCCACTACTGCCATCACCAGCATACCCACCACCACACCCCGCTCACGTGCAGTCACCACCCCCACTACCATTCACACGTCCCCTGTGTCCTCTCCCAGTGTGTCTGTGACTCCACCTCCCAAGATACACAAACGCAGGCACACACCCACCCAACAGCCATACCCCTCACAACAGCCTCCAGCGCCTGCACGTTCACCAAAAGTCACCAAACCAACACCTCCTACAACCACAACCTCTTCCTCCGCTCCAAAACCCCCTCCAGCTACCAGTCCCAGTGTCTCCAAAAAACTTTTCCTGTCCAACCTTGACCTCTTTCCCACACCTCCCCCACCCCGTCAGTCTCTTAGGGCCTGACTCTCCAGGTCCCGACCTAGCACCTCTGCCACAACATCTCCGGGACCAGTGGTGCCTGTAGTCACCGGAATCTGGAGTGCACCGGACACCAGGGCAGCCAGTGTGGCACGGAGCCACAGCACGGACAGTACCCCACCTGTCAAGCATCAAAAGTTGGCCAGTGCCCGGCGGGAGAGTGGAGTGCTCCCAGGGGTCCCGGTGGGAGTGTGGAGTCAGCTGTGACACCTTCCAAGGTGGGGAAGTGCCACAAGAAACCCGGAAAGTCTGGGAAGAGCAGCACGGCGGAGGAGACTGCCATCATCCCCGCTGCCCAGGAGGCCACCGCCATCATCCCCGCTGCCCAGGAGGCCATCGCCATCATCCCCGCTGCCCAGGAGGCCACCACCAGCACATGCCCTGCTGCCCAGGAGGCCAGCACAAGCCCCGCTGGGCTAGAGAGGACCGCCAGCACAAGCCCCGCTGGGACAGAGAGGACCGCCAGCACAAGCCCCGCTGGGCTAGAGAGGACCGCCAGCACAACCCCACTGGGACAGAGAACCGCCAGCACAAGCCTCGCTGGGACAGAGAGGACCGCCAGCAGCTGAGTCACTGCAAAGGAGCCTGCCGCCTCAAGCACTGCTGTCCAGGGCACCGCCGCTACAAGAACCGCTGAACAGGGCACTGCCACCTCAAGCACCGCTGAACAGGGCACCGCCGCCTCAAGCACCGCTGAACAGGGCACCGCCACCACAAGCACCGCTGAACAGGGCACCGCCGCCTCAAGCACCGCTGAACAGGGCACCGCCGCCTCAAGCACCGCTGAACAGGGCACCGCCGCCTCAAGCACCGCTGAACAGGGCACCGCCGCCACAAGCACCGCTGAACAGGGCACTGCTGCCTCAAGCACCGCTGAACAGGGTACCGCCGCCTCAAGCACCACTGAACAGGGCACCGCTGCTACAAGGGCATCCGCCACCACAAGCACCGCTGAACAGGGCACCGCCGCCTCGGGCACCGCTGAACAGGGTACTGCCGCCTCAAGCACTGCTGAACAGGGCACCACCACCTCAAGCACCGCTGAACAGGGCACCGCTGCCTCAAGCACCACTGAACAGGGCACCGCCGCCTCAAGCACCGCTGAACAGGGCACCGCTGCCTCAAGCACTGCTGAACAGGGCACCGCGCTACAAGCAACGCTGAACAGGGCACCGCCGTCTCAAGCACCGCTGAACAGGGCATCGCCGCCACAAGCACTGCTGAACAGGGCACCGCCGACACAAGCCCCGCTGGCCCATGAGCGCCAAGGGCACTGACGCAACTGAGTCCGTCACGAGCAGGATGAAGCACTCTGGGCACAGAGCCCCCTCCAGAACCAGTGGATATTGCCATCCACTACCTCTGTCCTTAGCAGGATGAAGCACTCTAGGCACCATGCCCCCTCCAGAACCAGTGGAGACTGTCATCCACTACCTCTGTCCTTAGCAGGATGAAGCACTCTAGGCACCATGCCCCCTCCAGAACCAGTGGAGAGATACATCCACTACCTCTGTCCTTAGTAGGATGAAGCACTCTGGGCACCATGCCCCCTCCAGAACCAGTGGAGAGATACATCCACTACCTCTGTCCTTAGCAGGATGAAGCACTCTAGGCACCATGCCCCCACCCAGAACCAGTGGAGACTATCATCCACTTGAGAGACTGTGGCTTTGCACTCCCCAGGATTGAACAGTGGGCATGTGGCCCCCTCATGGATTTGGCGTCGTGCACTCAACCGGCTGAGGTGCCCCCCCTTTCCCTCCCCCTGAGGTGCCTGTTTTCCTGCTCTCTGATGCCCCTGCAGTGTTCTCTCCATCATGGTCGGGGATCTTGTGTGGGCCTCGCCCATACCGTGTGGGCCCAGTGTTCCACGGACTTCATTGGAGCACTACCTGGACTACTAAGCTTGGTGTATATTTTGTTTATGGTGTATATATATTTTTTTGCGTACTTGATTTTAATATATTACAATGGTTACACTCATTTCCTTTAGTCTTTGCATTCTTCCGGAGGGGCTGGGGGGTGTAACTATAATGTATAAATAAATATGTATTAGTGTGTGTTTTGTAGTGGGTGAGGGTGGGGGTGGGGGTGTTGCGTGTGTGTGTCCAAGTTTTTTCCCTCCCCCCTCCCCTGTGTCGTAGGTGCAGTACTCACCGTTGTCTTCGCCGCCGGCGTTCGTGCTCCTGGTAGAGGAGCAAGAAGATGAGGGCTGGCAGGATGTGCAGCTCTGGTTCCATGGCATCCGGATTCCTCGTGGGGTGTGTAGAGGTGAGCGTTTTCCCTTCGAAGTCCTGTTTCTGCCGTGTTTTTGTCCGCAGTGAATCCACCTCGGAAAAGGTGGCGGATTGGTAGGTTGTGATACTGTGGGCGGTACTTTGTCTTCCGCCTGCCTGTTGGCGGTGACCGCCAAGCTGTTTGTCTGTACCGCCGTGGCGGTCGGAGTGTTAAAGTGGCTGTCTTTGTTGGCGGTTTCCACCACGTCGTAATTCTATTTTTTTTACCGCCGGCCTGTTGGCGGTCTTACGCCGCTTTAACACCGTCTGCCAGGGTTGTAATGACCACCATAGTCTGCGTTGGTCTGACGAGACCCAGGTGAATGAAGAACCTGAAAGGAGAAAGATTGGAGTGAAAGGAACCACCGGAGGATACGTGCATTAGTGCAAGCCAACCATGTCAAAGGGGTGTGATCCGATATCAGGGTAAGTGGACATCCGGCTAAATATTAGCAAAGGGACACTATAGCCCACTTGATGGCCAGACACTCTTTTTCAAGGGTTAGATAGTGGCGCTCCCGGGGTAAAAGTTTCCAGCTGATATATCCAATAGGATGTAGAAACCCATCCCCATCTGATTGAGACAATACCGCCCCTAAACCCAGATCAGAGGCATCCGTTTGAACTACAAAAGGCTTCCCGAAATCTGGACAACAAAGTACTGGTTCCGAGGTTAGGAGAGCTTTGAGGTGCTCAAAGCTGTGTCTCTCGAGGTTTGAAAGGGATGTCAGGCGGTTGGGTTTAGTCTTACTCAAAAAATCAGTGAGGGGGCCAGCGACTGCAGAAAAACAGGGTATGAACCACCAATAGTACCCCACCGTGCCTAGGAATGCTCGGATGTCTTTTTTTTTTACGTGGAAGGGGTAGATGGATAATGGCCTGTACCTTCTCAATTTGGGGTCGGACTTTTCCTTCCCCGATGACATAACCAAGGTATTTAATGGTATTATGTCCTAATTTACACTTTTCAGGGTTTGCAGTAAGATGGGCTGCACGCAATGCCTGAATTACACGGCGCAGATGGTCGAGGTGTTCCTCACAGGTGGCACTATAGATGACTATATCATCTAGATATACAGCGGCATATGCCTGAAAAGGGCGAAGTATCATATCTATAAGGCGTTGGAAGGTAGCCGGTGCCCCGTGAAGACCAAATGGTAGAATGGTAAAGTAATACAGGTCTGAGGGCGTGGAGAATGCAGTTTTTTCCCTATCTTCAGTTCTAAGAGGTATTTGCCAATACCTCTTGGTTAAGTCCAAGGTTGTCATATAGGCAGCCTTTCCTAACCGTTCCAAGAGCTCATCGATACAGGGCATTGGGTAGGAATCGAAATGAGACAAAGCATTTACTTGTCGAAAGTCTATGCAAAATCTGGTAGTCCCATTGGGCTTTGGCACTAGGACTACTGGGGAACACCATGGGCTGGACGATGGCTCAATTATACCTGTGTCTAGCATATTCTTGATTTCCTGCTCCACTACCTGTTGTTTGGCTTCCAGTATTCTATAGGGTCTTTGTCTGGCTACTTTGTCCCCAATGATACTAATAGGGTGTTGTATGAAGTGGGTCCTGCCTGGGGTTTTGGAGAATACATCTCGGCTATTGAGGACTAGGTGTTCTAGTTGTTTCTTTTGTTGTGAGGATAAGGATTCGTTCAGTTGAGGCATCAGTGTGTCGGTCTGTGAGTCTAACTTTGGGGGATATATTGGAATCTCATTGTCGCCTTCGGTGATTACATAGAGAGCTGTATGAGTCTCAGTATTCTCATGCCATTTCTTAAGTAGGTTAAAGTGGTAGATTTGTTCACTACCAGACCCACTGGGTATCTCAATTTTGTATGTGGTGGGGTTGATTTGTTCTAGGATTGTATACAGCCCTTGCCATCGGGCCAAAAGCTTATTATCACTAGTGGGTAAGAGTACTAGCACCCATTCCCCTACAGTTAGGCTACGGGGTGTGCTATGGGTGTCGTAATATGATTTGTGCTTGGCTTGAGCATCCCTCAATGTTTTGTGAGCCTCCTCCCAAACTGTCTGTAAGTTTTCTCTAAGGTCTTTGGTATATGAACGAATGTCCTTTACTTCCTCCTCCGATTCTTCCCACTGTTCAGCCAGCATTTCAAGTAAAGTACGCAGCTGTCTGCCAAATAACAATTCAAAAGGACTATGCCCAGCAGAAGACTGTATGTGGGTTCATAATGCGTAGAGAACTAGGGGCCCTTTCTTTTCCCAATCTCTTCCCGAGTCACTGATGACTTTTCTTAATAAGGTTTTAATAGCCTTATTATAGCGTTCTACTAGACTGTCTGTCTGGGAGTGGTACACAGAGGTAAGTATTGGTTTCAGCCCGAGGGTATGACATATCTCGGACATGAGTCTGGACATAAATGGGGTTCTCTGATCGGTAAGAATCTCTTTGAGTAAACCCACCCGTGAATTTTTTTTTATCATGGCCTGTGCTATGGTTTTGGTGTTCATACTGGCTATTGGTATCGCCGCCGGGTATCTAGTAGCGTAGTCAACTAGGACTAATAAATACTGATGTCCTTTTATGGATGGGGTTAGGGGCCCCACTAAGTCCAGTCCTACCCGTGAAAAAGACACTTCTATTATGGGTAAAGGTTGTAAAGGAACAGTACGATCGGGTGACGGGTTTATTAGTTGACACTTTGGACATACCTGGGAATGTTTTCTAATATCCCCATAGACTCCCGGCCAATAGAACCGTTGCAGTATTGCTGCCTCTGTTTTCTCCCTCCCTAAGTGACCTTCCCCGTTATCTCCGTGTACCAGGTGGAGCACTTGGTCTCCATAAGACCGGGGAACTACTAACTGGGGGGTTTTCCCTGGAGTGTTTGGACATTCTTTGTATATCAAATTGTTTGAAATGGTGAACATGGGACCTACCGAGGCCCCATCCGGGGCTAACACACTTTGCCATGCATTTTTCAGCGTTGGATCCTCTCTTTGAGCCTGTCGAAACCTACCTGCTACAGACATGACAGCCTTCGGGTAGGCAGAGATCGAGGATGCAGGACTGTCCCTCTTTGTTCAATATCCCTGCTTCTGTTCGCGTTTCTTCTTTTTACTGAGTTTCCTTCGGACAGGATGTTCCTCTATGTCGGTGGAAACAGAAGGAGCCTCCTCCTTCCACCAGGAATCGGTCATATGGTCCTGGTTAGAATTAACCAGCAAATAAGCAAAAGCATCGTAATCCATTCCTATAATCATATCCTCCCCGAGGTTAGGAATAACGCCTACAGAAAGGCACTCCTCTTGTCCTCTCCTGTTTATTGAGACCGTCGCTATGGGATAGGTCTTCCGGTCTCCATGCACATATGTTATTAACACTTGGGCATGTGGGATCCACTGGTCCGGCCGCACATAGTCTCGTTTCACTACACTCTGGCTACACCCGGATTCTATAAGCACGTTTTTTTCTACTTGATTAAGCCTCATTCTAGTTGTATATTTTGTCTGGTTATGTCCGGACCACATTACCAGGCCCCTCATCATGCTAATCTCCATTGGCTCTTCAGTTTCTTTATTTAAGGTGCAGTGTCGAGCTATATGGCCACACTCAGAACAATGGAAACATTAGGGACCCATCATGATCTCTCTGGCAGGGCTGGGATGAGATGTAGTAGCTCTCTCTATATTGGGCCCGGTCGTGGGTCGGGTAACAATGGGTTAAGAGGCTGGTGCTCGCGGGGTCGTGGAAGCGGGTTTTGGATGGGTCCCTCGAAACTCGGGAGCACGATGGAAGGCACAAGCTAGATCAATTGCCGTACGATTCATAAGATCCGGGTGCTGTCTAACCCAATTGCGAGTGGTGGCTGGGAGGGCATCCAGGTATTGTTCTAGAATGATAGCCTCAAACATCTCATCCGTGGTGGTCTCAGAGGGATGGAGCCATTTTCCCCCTGCATGATATACCCGGTGATACAGGGTACAAGGGTTTTCTTGGGGCATCCATTTAATTTGCCCAAACCGGGCTCTATAACTCTCTTGGTCCAGACCGATCCTTTCAAGGATTGCCTTTTTAATTTTGTTATAGGGGGTTACGCCTCCAGGATTTACTGCCTGATATGCTGCCTGGAGATGACCCGTTAGGATTAGTGATATATACTGTCCCCATTTGTCTGTTGGCCAATTGGCAGAGCTTGCCACTCATACAAAATTAGTGAAAAAGGAATCAGGGTCCTCATTATCCTGGTATTTTTGGAGAACGCTGCTTGGGACATTTGGATGTACGTTGGTCTGGGCTATGGTTTCCTCCAATTTTCCCAAATCGGTTTCATGGACCAGCTGATTTTTTGCCATAATTGTGGCTTGATTCGTCAGGGTAGTCAGTAGTGCTTCTCTTTCCTCTTTTGCTTCCTTTAGCTGTTGCTCCCATATTAGCTGGAGGTGGCGCTGTCCTTCTGCCAACTGGGCTATCATGTCAGCGAGGGTGGGTTTTTCTTCAATTGCGTTCCCTTACTGTGTGGGGTCTACCGAAGAAGAAATATCCCACTTCTGACACCAACTGTAACAGGGTGGCACAATGATGGCAAGAAGCCTGTGGTCAGATAGTACGCACACAGTCTTTATTTTAAACTTTTAAGATTTTAAGGTGGTTCTTGGTGGTATTCAAGGTGTTCGGCTGCTATTCCTCTGATTCCCCTCATGCTGTCTTCTCTTACAGTTGAGTCCCCAGGAGGCACATGTGGGAAAAGAATGGAGATAGACAAGGGTAAGTGGTCAGGTAAGTGTTAGTGTTTTCTTTTTCTTTTTGATTATTCCTATTGTTTCCTTTCTACTGTTCCTCTCCCTTTGATCTTGAATCCTGTCTTCTCTTTTCTCTTTCTCTCTCTTGTTGTCCTCTCTTTGACTGATTCTTGAGTTTTATTCTGTCTCTTTTTCTGTCTTCCTTATTTGCGTCTCTTTCTTACTCTCTTTTGGCCGGAGGATAGGTTTTCCCTGTTCTCAATACTTTATTGTGAGTTTAGGAATCTCTCGCTTTCCCTGTGGTTCTGAACTGTTTATACTCTGGGAACTTATAAGCCATAACAAGATACATTTAACAATGCCACTCCTGGGTAAAGGAAAAATAATAAAAGAAACCCCAGAAAAAAAAACCACACGTAACGAAAAGAATTGGATACTCAACAGAACAAGATTATTGACAGGTCTCAATCGGTGTCCGTCCCCTTCTTATACCTCTCCGCCTTCCCCTTCTGTTATTCTACCCTCCACCTCCCTCTAAGTTCGCCCCACGCACCTGCTGAGGCCACGCTCTTCCCTGAGCATGGCTGGAGTTCGGACGTATGGCCTTCTGGCCCTCTGTGGCGTCCTGCTGCACTCTCATCGTCCTCCCTGCTGGTCTTCGACTGGCCGCCGTCAAACCTGCTCCTGCCGTACCTTTTGCTCCCTTCCTCCTCCTTTCCTTCGGTGCCTCCGTCTGCCGCACCGCCGAGGTCGTCTCTCCCGTCTCCTTCCTTCGACCCTCTGTCTTCGTTGCCATTTAAAGTCCGGGTGACGGCGCGAATCCGCTGCCGCTGCCTACCGTCACCCGAAAGTGAAATGCGATTGGTTCCTGCCCGGAGGACATCCGGGTCGGATGCCCCCACAGGTTCGGCACCCCCGGGGTATGACGGGTCCGACCGAAGCAGTGTTGGCCCGTCACAATAGCATTTTGCATTTCTTAAATAGCGATTTCTATGAAGTTGCTATTTAAGAAGTGCAAAATTGTATTTTTGTACATCTGGCCCCAATTTCCTTTAACTTCCTCTGTGCCCTTTTTTAAACTATCTGCTTTCTTATTCAATGTATTTCTCCTAATGTTGCTTTCTTTTTTGTCCTTTATTAACTAAATTGATACCTCACTTTTTATTTCCTTGGTTGTGCTCACTTTACTCCACAAAGAATTTAAAAAAACCTTTTTTTTAGTTTTCTTCCCAGCAGCTCTTTTTTCTTTAACCACATTATCCACATTTTCTCCCTTTTTTGTTTCTGTGTTGTAAGAAGATAATGGGGGTGATTCTCATTCCCGCCTCGCGGGAACCGCCATATGGCCGCTCCGCGGTCGAAAGACCGCGGAGGCCATTCAGGCTTTCCCGCTGGGCTGGCGGGCGACCGCCAGGAGGCCGCCCGCCAGCCCAGCGGGAAACCCCAACCCACGAGGAAGCCGGCTCCGAATGGAGCCGGCGGAGTGGGTATGTGCGACGGGTGCAGTTTGCACCCGTCGCGTATTTCAGTGTCTGCATTGCAGACACTGAAATACACAGTGGGGCCCTCTTACGGGGGCCCCTGCAGTGCCCATGCCATTGGCACTGCAGGGGCCCCCAGGGGCCCCGCGGCACCCGCGGCACCCCCTACCACCATCCTGTTCCTGGCGGGAGACCCGCCAGGAACAGGATGGCGGTAGGGGGTGTCAGAATCCCCATGGCGGCGGAGCGCGCTCCGCCGCCATGGAGGATTCCCCCGAGCAGCGGAAAGTCGGCGGGAGACCGCCGACTTTCTGCTTCTGACCGCGGCTGAACCGCCGCCGTCAGAATGCTCGTGGGAGCACCGCCAGCCTGTTGGCGGTGCTCCCGTGGTCGGTGGCCCTGGCGGCCACCGGCCGCCAGGGTCAGAATGACCCCCAATATCCTTGCTCCTGTTTCTTTCTTCTTTCAGTTTTTTGGCATTATAATTCTTTTGTTTTTAAACAAAAGTAGATGTCTGCAAAGAAAAAAACAAAGTAATACAATTAGCTTTTCATTACATACTATTGACTTACATATTGTAAACAGTTAGCTGCCAACATAAGCAGTTATGTTACTATATCATATCCAGTGTTAGTCTATTACTTTTATCTTTATATCTGTGTGTCTCTGTCTGTGTCAGCATATGCATCAGTCTGTACCTGGGTATACTACAATCTGCAGTAAAGGACATTTAAACAGGGGTCACTAATCTAATATGGGGAGTGATCAAGGGCACTACAAGAAAAGTAAAACACACAACACTCTCACATCCGAATCTAACATATGAGTTAATCCAATATCAATACATATTCTAAACAGAAAAATATTTTTATTAATATACACTAAGAAATCTAGAAAAAATAACAACTACACATATATAAAGAAACAATTCCCCCCACATACCAAAACCTGAAACTCAATCATCTGAATTGCAATAGAGAACAATAACAAATTCAACTGCAACACAGACAGACATATAAGACAGAGACAAAAAAGGAAATAAAAATTAGAAACACCGGCCAAACAAATTAATGATAGCAATATAAGAAAACAACTACAGACAATAATATTTATATGTCATGCTCATAATTTTAGATATAATATGGCTCCTAATCTGAATACAATCCAAATTAAATAAACAACAGTTTTTCATATAATGAGTTTCCAATACATAGAAAAGCTAATGGTCAAAAAATATATTTACACAGAATAAAGAGTAATCAGAGACACACATTAGTGTGTGTCTGGCATTGTCAGTGTGTACATAAGTGTGTGCCTGGGTGTGTTTTAGTATATACATGAGTGTATGTCTAGGCTTATAAGTGTATGCCTGGGCATCATATTGTATGGGTCAGTGTGTGACTGGGTGTGTTAGTGTGTGCATCAGTGTGTGCCTGGGTGTGTCAGTATATGCATAAGTGTATGTGTGGTTGTGTCACAATATGTCTCTGAGTGTACCTGGTTGTGTTAGTGTATGCATGAGTGTGTGTGTCTGTGTGTCTCAGTGTATGCATCAGGATGTACCTGGGTGTGTTAGTGTATACATAAGTGTCTTCCTGCAAGTCTTACTATATACATCAGTTTGTGCTGGGTATGTTAGTTTATGCATGAGCGTGTGCTTCAGTGTGCTGGTGTATGCTTCAGTGTGTGTCTGTGTGTGCTTCTATACACATTAGAGTGTATCTGGGTGTGTCAGTGTATGCATCAGAGTATGTCTACCTACAGCCTACCTTAGGGTCACTTATGTGTAGACAAATTGAGTTTATGGCTTAGCAAGGGATTTCAAATGCCTGCTCAGCCTGGCAGTTAATTTGTGCAGTAGCAGACCTGAAACACCTTTAAAGGGCTACTTGTCTGCATATGTGAATAGCGCTATCAGTACATATCTAAAAAAATGTATTAGTTCCTCTCTGGGTGTGTCACTGGATATGTAAATGACTATGGTGGTCATTACAACCCTGGCGGACGGTATTAAAGCAGCGGTAAGACCGCCAACAGGCTGGCGGTAAAAGATTTTGAATTACGACCGTGGCGGAAACCGCCAACAAAGACAGGCACTTTAACACTTCGACCGCCACGGCGGTACAAACAAACAGCTTGGTGGTCACCGCCAACAGACAGGCGGAGGACAAAGTGTCGCCCACAGTATCACAACCTACCAATCCACAACCTTTTCTGGGGCGGATTCACCGCGGACAAAAACACGGCGGAAACAGGATCTCGAAGGGAAAACGCTCACCTCTACACACCCCACGAGGAACCAGGATGTCATGGAACCAGAGCTGCAGATCCTGCCAGCCCTTATCTTCTTGCTCCTCTACCAGGAGCACGAACGCCAGCGGCGAAGACCACGGTGAGTACTGCACCAACGACACAGGGGAGGGAAGAAACAGGGACACACACATGCAACACCCCCACCCCCACCCTCACCCACTACAACACACACACTAATACATCATGATACATTATAGTTACACCCCCCAACCCCCCAGAAGAATGCAAAGACCAAAGAAAACGAGTGTAACAATTGTAATATATTAAAATGCAGTACGCAAAAATATACATATTTACACTATTAAAAAAATATACACCAAGAATAGTAGTCCAGGTAGTGCTCCATTGAAGTCCGTGGAACACTGGGCCCACACGGTATGGGCGAGGCCCACACAAGATCCCCGACCATGACGTAGAGAACACTGCAGGGGCATCAGATAGCAATAAAACAGGCACCTCAGGGGGAGGGAAAGGGGGGGCACCTCAGCCGGTTGAGTGCATGATGCCAAATCCACGAGGGGGCCACATGCCCACTGTTCAATCCTGGGGAGTGCAAAGCCACAGTCTCTCAAGTCTCTACAGTGGGTGGTTTGCCCACTGCTTTATCCTGGGGAGTGCAAAGCCACAGTCTTTCAAGCCTCTACAGTGGGTGGTTTGCCCACTGTTCAATCCTGGGGAGTGCAAAGCCACAGTCTCTCAAGTCTCTACAGTGGATGGTTTGCCCACTGTTCAATCCTGGGGAGTGCAAAGCCACAGTCTCTCAAGTCTCTGCAGTGGGTGGTTTTCCCACTGTTCTATCCTGGGGAGTGCAAATCCACAGTCTCTCAAGTCTCTACAGTGGGTGGTTTGCCCACTGCTTCATCCTGGGGAGTGCAAAGCCACAGTCTCTCAAGTGGATGACAGTCTCCACTGGTTCTGGAGGGGGCCTTGTTGCCAGCGTGCTTCATCCTGCCAAGGACTGAGGTAGTGGATGCCTTTCCCCACTGGCTCTGGAGGGGGCTTGGTGCCCAGAGTGCTTCATCCTGCCAAGGACTGAGGTAGTGGGTGTATCTCTCCACTGGTTCTGGAGGGGGCCTTGTGCCCAGAGTGCTTCATCCTGCCAAGGACTGAGGTAGTGGATGTATCTCTCCACTGGTTCTGGAGGGGGCCTTGTGCCCAGAGTGCTTCATCCTGCTAAGGACTGAGGAAGTGGATGTGATACTCCACTGGTTCTGGAGGGGGCTTGGTGCCCAGAGTGCTGCATCCTGCCAAGGACTGAGGTAGTGGATGTATCTCTCCACTGGTTCTGGAGGGGGCCTTGTGCCCAGAGTGCTTCATCTTGCCAAGGACTGAGGTAGTGGATGGATCTCTCCACTGGTTCTGGAGGGGGCCTTGTACCCAGAGTGCTTCATCCTGCCCAGGACTGAGGTAGTGGATGTATCTCTCCACTGGTTCTGGAGGGGGCATTGTGCCCAGATTGCTTCATCCTGCCAAGGACTAAGGTAGTGGATGTATCTCTCCACTGGTTCTGGAGGGGGCTTGGTGCATAGAAAGCTTCATCCTGCTCGTGACGGACTCAGTAGCGTCAGTGGCCTTGGCGCTCATGTGGCGGCGGTGCCCTGTTCATCGGTGCTTGTTGCGGCGGTGCCCTGTTCAGCGGTGCTTGTGGCGGCGGTGCCCTGTTCAGCGGTGCTTGTTGCGGCGGTGCCCTGTTCAGCGGTGCTTGTGGCGGCGGTGCCCTGTTCAGCGGTGCTTGTGGTGGCGGTGCCCTGTTCAGCGGTGCTTGTTGCAGCGGGGTCCTTTGCACTGACTCAGCTGCTGGCGGTCCTTCATGGCTCAGCGGGGCTGGTGCTGGCGGTCCTCTCTTGCCCAGTGGGGCTGGTGCTGGCGATCCTGTCTGGGCCAGAGGGGCTGGTGCTGGCGATCCTGTCTGGCCCAGTGGGGCTGGTGCTGGCGGTCCTGACTGGGCCAGCGGGGCTGGTGCTGGCGATCCTGTCTGGCCCAGTGGGGCTGGTGCTGGCGGTCCTCTCTGGCCCAGCGGGGCTGGTGCTGGCGGTCCTGTCTGGCCCAGCGGGGCTGGTGCTGGTGATCCTGTCTGGCCCAGCGGGGCTGGTGCTGGCGGTCCTGTCTGGCCCAGCGGGGCTGGTGCTGGCGGTCCTGTCCTGGGCAGCAGGGCTGGTGGCGGTGGGCTCTTGGGCATCAGGGCAGGTGCTGGCGGTGGCCTCCTGAGCAGCAGGGATGATGGAGGTGGCCTCCTGGGCAGCGGGGATGATAGCGGTGGCCTCCTGGGCAGCGGGGATGATGGCGGTGGCCTCCTGGGCAGCGAGGATGATGGCAGTCTTCTCCGCCGTGCTGCTCTTCCCAGACCGGCTGACTTTCTTGTTGCCCTTCCCCACCTTGGAAGGTGTCGCACCTGTACCCCTGGGAGAGGATTTGGTGGCTGGAGTCTTCCCCCTCTCCCGCCGGGCACTGGACAACTTTTGATGCTTCACAGGTGGGGGACTGTCCGTGCTGTGGCTCCATGCCACACTCGCTGCCCTGGTGGCCGGTGCACTCCAGATTCCGGTGACTACAGGCACCACTGGTCCTGGAGATGTTGTGGCTGAGGTGCTAGGTTGGGACCTGGAGAGTCGGGCCCTAGGAGACGGACGAGGTGGGGGAGGTGTGGGAAAGAGGTCAAGGTTGGACAGGAAAAGTTTTTGGGAAACACTGGGACGGGTAGCTGGAGGGGGTTTGGGAATAGAGGAAGATGTTGTGTTTGTAGGAGATGTTCGTTTGGTGACTTTGGGTGAAGGTGCATGCGCTGGAGGCTGTCGTGAGGTGGCTGGCTGTTGGGTGGGTGTGTGCCTGCGTTTGTGTATCTTGGGAGGTGGCGTCAAAGACACACTGGGAGAGGACACAGGGGACATGTGGATGGCAGTGGGGGTGGTGACTTCACGTGAGCGGGGTGTGGTGGTGTGTGTGCTAGTGATGGCAGTAGTGGCTGTAGATGTAGTGCATGCAGGTGTGAGTGTAGACGAGACTGGGAGGGAGGAGGGAGATGAGGAGGAGGGGGACACAGTGGAGGCAGTGGATGTTGGTGTGTCTGCATGTGTGTGATGCTTGCGTGAGTGCCTGTGGGATGTGTGGTGCTTATGTTTGCATGAGCTTCCCTTGTGTGTTGACATGTGTGCATGCTGGTCTGAAGGTGTGCTTGGGATAGGCTGAGGTAGAGGGGATTGGGTCTGGGTGGAGGAAGTTGGAGGGGGGAAGCTAGACACAGGGACAATGGCTGCCATCAGTGCTGAGGCCAGAGTCTGAAAAGCTCTCTGAATGGCCGCCTGACCAGAATGAATGCCCTCCAGAAATGCATTTGTTTGTTGCAACTGCCTTTCTACACCCTGGATGGCATTCAAAATGGTAGACTGCCCAACCCAACAGTGGGGGACCTGAGGAGGTCAATGGCCTCCTCACTGAGGGCAGCAGGGGTGACTGGGGTAGGGCCTGAGGTGCCTGGGGCGAAGGTGATGCCCACCTTCCTGGGTGAGCGGGCACGGGGCAATGGCTGAGGGGCTGCTGGGAGGGCGGTGCTGGTAGGGGGGGTGGCGGCTGTACCTGTAGATGCGAGGGGGCGCAGATGTTGCCACCACCACAAGGGAGCTCCCATCAGAGGCCGATTCTGTGTCACTGGTGTTAGCTCCTGTCCCCGCTGTGGAGCTCCCCTCGCCCTCCGTCCCACTGGTGAACCCTGAGTCCGTTGTCTCGCCCTCCAGGGCCATGTGGGATGCAGCTCCCTCCTGCTCCGGTGCCACTGCTCCTCTGCCTGCTGATGCTAATGCACACAAGAACAGGGAGACCACAAAAAGGGGGGGACGACAGAAGAAAGACATGTTGAGTGCATGCATTACCGCTACCATTGGCGGACACGACAGACACAGAAGACCCCTGCACTATGCCACGCACTTGGGCCTCACTGTTCAATCCCTGGGACATGGCCTACAAGGCTATGGATGACATCTGCACACATGGATGACACAGGAGCCTGACTAGGTGTACTTGGCACTGTACACAGGTGGGATGGGGTGCCACAGGGTCTGCCAGAACAAGGGGACCTTGCCAACTAAACTCGCCCTGGCCTAGGGAAACCCACAGCCCACCTCCCCCACCCAGACACCTCCACTGCGCGCACAATCAGCAGAATGAGAGTGTACTCACCCCCTTGTGGCTGCTGTGATGCCCCCAAGTGCCCATCCAACTCCGGGTACACCACCGCCAGGATCCTGAACGTCCGGGGGGTCATGGTGCGATGGGCACCCCTCCCACGTTGGGAGGCCATCCCCAGCTGGGCCTCCGCCGTCTTCTTGCTCCAGCGGCTAATGTCCTCCCATCTCTTTCGGCAGTGGGTGCTCCGTCTGTGGTAGACCCCCAGGGTCCAGACGTCCTTGGCGATGGCACGCCAAATATCTTTTTTCTGGTGGGTGCTGACCTACATGAATTGTACAGGGGGAAAGGAAAAGTTATTATCAAATGCACCGTCACAGTCATTGGCCCCCATCCCTACCCTTGCCATGATGCACATGCACTCACCGTCGTTTCATGCACGCCTCAATCTCCCCCCCCATCTTTCATCCACCCCACTCCACACAGGCATAGCCCAGCCAGCATGCTCCCAGTGTATTTACCTGTTTGTCTGGAGGACCGTAGAGTAGCGTGTACTGGGGGAGGACCCCATCCATGAGTTTCTCCAACTCCTCCGATGTGAAGGCAGGGGCCCTTTCCCCAGACGCACGAGCCATTGTCTCTTCCAGACTGAGGTCACAGCAGCACTTGCAGTGTAGGTCCTGTCCTGTCAAAGATCAGGTATCAAGTGATTGAACAGATAGAAAATGGCGGTCACGTCTGCGGCGGTGCGTACCGTCACCTCCGGCGTACATCGTCATTGGCTCCTGGGGCCCATAGGGTCCAATGTTAACCAATGCAGCATTGCGCCGCGGTCTTCGACCGCCTACTGCGACGGTGTACAATGCCAGCGCAGTTACCTCACATCCCATTGTCCCACTTTACAGGTCAGGCAGACTCCATTTCAGGGGCCCACATGGCTTAATTTTTAACTGCGTCACATATAACTAGACCTAGCCTCAACACACATACAGGCCAATTTTCGGATTATGATTTGTGTTCTGTGTAAGCTGTGGGTACGTACCTCTGAGTTGGTTGACTCGGTGCTCGCTGTTGTCCTTCATAGGCACCGTCTGCTGGGACATGTGAGGAGATGGCGGCATCCTCCGGTGTGCAGACCGCTGGTGGACCTGTCGACAATGGAGGAAAAACATGTGATCATCACCTACAGGCTTGACCGTGCCACAATCTAGGAACTGTGTGCCCAGCTGGAGCCAGACCTCATGTCAGCTATCTGCCATCCCACATGAATCCCCCCTTAAGTGCAGGTGCTGTCAGTACTCCATTTCCTTGCAAGTGGGTAATTTCAAACAACAGTGGCCATAGCATCAGGGATGTCCCAGCCTATGTTTTCCAACGTGTTGTCCAGAGTGTTGTCTGCCCTGCTGAAACACATGCAGAGCTACATCGTTTTCCCTCAGGTGGAGGATTTGCCTACAGTGAAAGGAGACTTCTATGCCCTGGGTCATATCCCCAACATCATAGGTCCCATTGATTGGACCCATGTGGCTTTGGTAACCCCCGCAGGAGTGAACAGGTGTACAGAAACTGGAAGAGTTATCATTCCATGAATGTGCAAATGGCGTGTTTGGCAGACCAGTACATCTCCCATGTGAATGCCAAGTTCCCTGGCTCAGTGCATGACGCCTACATCCTGCGGAATAGCAGCATCCCTTATGTGATGGGTCAACTCCAGAGGCACTGTGTTTGGCTATTAGGTGAGCACTTGGAAACAAGTCAGTGGGAATGGTTGTCTGGGTCTGGGGACTAACTAGCACTAACACTAGGTTAGTGTGTGTCTAACAGTTGTCCCTTGCCATTTGCAGGTGACTCTGGTTACCCCAACCTGTCATGGCTACTGACCCCAGTGAGGAATCCCAGGACAAGGGCAGAGGAACGCTACAATGAGGCCCATGGCCAAACTCGGCGGATAATAGAGCAGACCTTCGGCCTCCTGAAGGCCAGGTTCAGGTGACTCCATATGACAGGTAGATCCCTATCCTACTCACCAAAGAAGGTGTGCCAGATCATCGTGGCCTGCTGTATGCTTCACAACTTAGTTTTGCGCCGACAGGTGCCTTTTCTGCAGGAGAATGGTCCAGATGGCGGTGTTGTTGCAGCTGTGGAGCCTGTGGACAGTGAAGACGAGGAAGCAGAAGAAGAGGACATGGACAAAAGGGACTTGGTGATCCTGCAATATTTCCAGTGAGACACAGGTAAGAATACAAACCTGCCTACTACATGTACTTTAACACTTCTACCTCTCTACTGCCTGTCGTTTTCACCCAGTGTATGGTCACTGAGTTGTCACTTTCCCTTACGATTTCACAGATGTGTGTCCCACAGTGTGACATCTGCTTTGCTTCCTCATGGACTAGAGCTGTGTGACATAGGTATGTTGACATTACAATTGAAAGAGCATTTTGCCACTGTAATTGCTAATACACTATTTCGAAATCACAGACTGACTCCAGATTGTTTGGTGCTTCAAGGGTGTTAATTTAAGTGCTCAATATTGGAGGGGGTTCTAAAATGGTGAGGGGTGATGGTGGAGGAATATCCATGTCAGAGTCCAGTCTAATAGTCTCACAGGTGCATTGCCCAAATGGTCATAGGAAGTGGAGCTGGGGCAGTTTGAGGATGGACAGGTTGACAAGGTGGGACAGAAAGATGACAATCAGGGTGGTCTCATTTCTTGACGGGGTCTTGGCATCGTTCTCTGTCTTTGGGACCATTTGGGGGGTGGTTCTCCCTCTGCAGGGGGTGGGGTGCTGGTGTGGTGGTCCTGTGGCGGTGCCTCCTGTCCACTAGCGCGGGCGGAGGTTGTGGGCAGTTCATCGTCCATGCTAGTGTCAGGGGCCCCTTGTTGTGCCACAGTGTCCCTCCTGGTGTTGAGTACTTCCTACAGCACCCCTACAACGGTGCCCAGGGTGGAATTGATGGCTCTGAGTTCCTCCCTGAAGCCCAAATACTGTTCCTCCTGCAGGCGCTGGGTCTCCTGAAACTTGGCCAGTACCGTTGCCATCGTCTCCTGGAAGTGGTGGTAGGCTCCCATTATGGAGGAGAGGGCTTTGTGGAGAGTGGGTTCCCTTGGCCTGTCCTCCTCCTGTCGCACAGCAGCCCTCCCAGTTCCCCTGTGTTCCTGGGCCTCGGTCCTCTAGACCGTGTGCCCACTACCACTGCCCCCAGGTCCCTGTTGTTGTTGGGGTGGTGGGTTAGCCTGGGTTCCCTGTAGTGGTGGATACACTGCTGCTTGACATGTCCTGGGGACAGAGGTATGGGCCTGCTGGGTGGGTGCTGTGCTGGTGTTTCCAGAGGGAGGAAGGTCTGTAGTGGCCTGTGACTGTGTGAGGGGAACCGACTGTCCAGAGGTCCCCGATGGGCCGGGCTGGTCATCTAGATCCAGTTGGACAGAGCTGCTGTCATCACTGTGGGCCTCTTCTGTTGGTGGTGTGGACATGTGTGGACCCTCCTGTCCGGTGACGTTGGGTAGGGGTCCTGCAGGGGTATAAAAGGATGTTTATTACATCTGTGTGTGCCATGGTGTGCAATGGGTGGTTGACCGTGTACCCCAGTTCTTGCATTCCTGTGTGGGACCTTGTGTGATGATGGTTTTGGGGGGTGTATGGGTATGTGCAGTGGGCATGCTTTAGTGATGGGTGTCCATGCTTTGTTGTTGCATGCAGAGCTTGGTGTTGGGATGAGTAGGTTGTGATAGTGGGACATTTGTGAGGAGTAGGAGTGATGGGGGTGAGGGTGAGGGTATGTGATGGCATGCAGGTAGGGTGGGGGATGTAATAGTAAAGCTTTGACTTACCAGAGTCCATTCCTCTATCTACTCCTGTGAGGCCCTCAGGATGCAGAATCGCCAAGACCTGCTCCTCCTATGTTGTTAGTTGTGGTGGAGGAGGAGGGGGTCCGCCGCCAGTCCGCTGAACCGCAAGGTGGTGTCTTGAGACCACGGAACGCATCTTCCCCCGTAGGTCGTTCCACCTCTTCCTGATGTCATCCCTATTTCTTGGGTGCTGTCCCACTGCGTTGACCCTGTCCACTATTCTTCGCCATAGCTCCATCTTCCTAGCAATGGAGGTGTGCTGCACCTGTGATCCGAATAGCTGTGGCTCTACCCGGACGATTTCCTCCACCATGACCCTGAGCTCCTCCTCAGAGAACCTGGGATGTCTTTGCCATGCCATGGGGTGGTATGGGTGATGTGTGGGGTGGTGTGTGTAGTGATAAGTGGGGTGCTATTTAGTGGTGTGTTGTGTGAGGTGTGTGAAAGTAATGTGGGTGATGGTATTGTGTGCCTGTGGATGCTTGGTAGTTGTTTGTAGTGTCTCTCTCTGGCCTTCTCTCGGTACTTGTGGTCGTAGGGGTTTGTGGGTGATGTGGGTGTGTGTTTTATATTGTATTGGGTGTGTGGGAGTGGTGTGTGTATGTGTATCTGGTGTGTGTATTTTGAATTGTCCAATGTGGTTGTGTTTTGTAAATGTGTGTGTATTTTGAGCGCTGCAGTGTGTACTGCCAATGGAATACCGCGGATGAAAGACCGCCGCGTGGATTCGTGTGTCGTGATAGCGTGGGCGTATTTCTGTTGGCGTGACGGTGGAGGTTTTGTTTTCGCCAGTTTATCACTGACCTTTGTTGTGGCGGACTTGTGTGGGTGTCTGAAGTTTGGCAGATTCCGTGCTGTGGGTCATAATAGCTGTGGCGAAATTCCGCGGCCACAGCGGTGTGTTGGCGGTCTTCTGCACGGCGGTAAGCAGCATTTACAGCCAAAGTTGTAAAGAGGGCCTATGTCGCTATATGACTAGCTGTCTTAGTAGCTCTATGGATCTTTATATGTGTATGTTACTGGCTGTATGGATTACTTACTGGCTCTATTAGTGAGCATTGAGGGTTTAACTGTGTGTGTGTGTAACTGACTCTGTCACTGCTGGCTAAATAAGTGCTGTTTGGGCATGTGACTGAATGTGTAAGTGCATCTGTCTCTGTCTGACTGGGTGGGTGCTTCTATGCTTTTGTAAATATCTATGTGAGGTGCAGTATAGGTGAGAGATTGGATGTTTAGCTGGGCATATGGGTCTGAAAATGTGCATGTGACTAACTGAAACTTCCAAGTAAATGTCTTACCTTGTAAGGACACAGCACCCTCACTATAGCCTCCCTGCACCCTACCTTAGGAGTGACTTATGTTTAGTAAAAGGAAAGTTTAATGCCTGGTAAGAAGTTTTAAATACCAACTCATCCTGGCAGTAAAACGGCATACATAGGCTCTGCAGTTGCAAGCAAGCCACCTGTTTAAAAGTCAGCTAGTCTGGATGAGTGACTACGAATATGACTACTTCAGTACATTTCTAAATAAGTGCATCAGTCCCCCTCTGGCTGTGTCTCTGGATGTGAAAGACACTAAGGGCATCACAAATGTGACGGATATCCCATCTGCTTTGTCGCGATCTTCATAGGATGTAATGGGATCGTAATACGGTGGATGGGATATCCTTCACATTTGTGATGAAGTATTCCCCTCCGCCAAAATCAGGACCTGAGTCACAATCTCTCGATGTCTATGAAAGTGGCTCTATATATTACTTACTGTCTCTATTACTATGTATTGGGTCTTAGAAATGTGTATGCAACTGCCTCTTTTAGTGCTGCACACATAAGTGCTGTATGGGCATGTCACTGAATATCTACATGTCACTGTCTTTCTCACACAAGCTAGGTGAGTAACGCTGCGTTTCTAAGTATGTATATAACTTGCAGTAAGGTTGAAAGACTGCATATTTAACTATTTGGAGGGATCTCAAAGTGCACATGTGACTGAGTATGACTTTAAAGTGAATGTCTTACACTCTAAGCACAAAGCAATCTGCCTTATGGCTTACCTACATCATACCTAAGGGGTAACTATTATATAGTAAAATAGAAGCTTAAAGCTTAACAAGGAGTTTATATGCCAACTAGATCATACAATAAAACAACACACATCCACTCTACAGTTCCAGGGCAACCCTTGAGATAAGGACTTCTCACACTCCTACTCTCAGACACAGACAATCACATACTTACTCACACACCTACTGAGACACTTATATACCCATTCACAAACCCAGAAAAACACTCTAACACCACGCACAGACTCCCTCTTACACTTACAATACTTTTGTATATATCATACACACTTTTATAAATGTCATGTACACACATACCTCAACAATCATATATTTTGTTTTAAACTACACTGCAATTGACGTACTTGCAAATTGAGTTGGTTGATCAGGTAATTTGTTTTGATATTGTCAGTTGGGCTGTAATCTCAGAGGAAATGTCAAAGCTAAGCCTAAGAATGGCACACCACTCTCATTCAGAGCAACCATTAATAGAAACCTTTTCAACTTTGCACTCAGTGATACTGATGAAGGTAGAACACAAAATTGTCCCTTTCATATTTTACTTTTCATAACTCACTTCTCATTGGATAGTGCTTGTTATCCATTGTTTGTACTTCTGTAGAGAGGCCAATCTGGTAGGGTATTTGGGAGTATTCGCAGATTCTTCTTGACCCTCAGCCAGGCCCCCTGTGTAACTTTACAACAAAGTTGCAAATAAGTACAGGAGTCCAAAAACACATTCATCTTTGTACTCCTAACTCTTTACAACTACACTACACTTAATAAGAAACTCCGAACTAGGAAAATAAAGCTCCCTTTATAACTAATGATTCTGAACCACTGTAATATGAAATAACAGACTACACTCTGCTTAATGCCCTTCTCTCCACATTCTCTATCAGAGTTTCCATAGCAGCCTACTTTAGAACACCCTTTTGAATCAATATGTAAAAAGCTCACAACACATTCTAGAAGCAGCACATCACTGTCCATCTCAACTGCAGCAGGTGTGGTTGAGTGTTTGCAATTAAAAGCATATCCAAGTTTGCATTACATTTATTTTTAACCAAAGCCAACCACTACCTAATTTTAACTACCTGCATATTTACAGCATCCAATCAAATATGTCCTTTTTTAAAACTGGTCCTGCCCTCTATTTTAACTGCCTGTTATTCTGAAAACTGCCTTATTCAGCTCAAGCCTTCTTCTGTGTGCTACTTCTCCTTGCCTTCAAAATAGTTATATTGTGGATTGTAAGTCATAGCTTTGTGTTTTGGGCCAGAGAGTTCACTAGAAAGAGTCGCATTAACAGGGACTTGGATTTACCTAAAGTGGGCATTACTTAGGTTGGCCTGAGAGGATTAAATTGGCATCAATTGCTTCCTTTGGTTGAAAGCATTGCAGATTGTGAACATTCTGACCTCATGATTGCACACTGCATTGGCAATGACCTAGGCACATATAGTGGGGTAGGACTGGAAATCCTATCAACAACAACAACAACTTGCACTTTGACATGGATGGTATCTATAGAAGGGATGGAGTTCACTTCACAGAGAAAGGCAACAGGGTGTTCCTTAACAACTTGAAACATGGCATCCTGTTTTATGTGTAGTTCTCATCTACACTCATTAAACCCAAAGGCTATTCTCAGAGCCATCCTAGTTAACAAACACTGCTTCATTTTCTTTTTAAAATCTCTTTTTGATTATTTCTTTTTTTTCTAATCTGTGAATACTTCACAATGATGCAAAACAAAAGCAGGCATTCAGTAGGCACCAGCGCATATAAAATTCACAACTATGTAAGTAACACTGTTCATCTGACTGGGTGTGTGATTGTCTGAGTGGGTCTGTGAGTAGCTGTGTGAGTATCTGAGTGGTTCTGTGAGTGTCTGGGTGGGTCTCTGAGTTAGTACATGAGTGTCTGAGTGGGCCTGTGAGTCTGTGCATGAGCCTCTGAGTGGGTCTGTGAGTGAGTGCATGAGTGACTGGTCGGTCTGTGAGTGGCTGAGATTGGCCCCAGAAAAAGCAAAGCCTGCATGAGCAGCTTGTCTGCTTAAGTTTGACGCTGCCCACACCAAGTGCAGGCAGAGTCCCTTCACTGCCCATAGCATAGGTGAGTCACCCTAAGGCAGGCCTCCTATAGCCCTGGAGACAGGGTGCACTGTGTTATGTGAGTGAGGACATATACGCACGAGCATATATGACCCTGTGATAGCATTTCAAACTTAATGCTACTGAAAGTGACTGGTGGTCCATAGGATAACATTGGCTGGCACCCAGACAACCCCCAGATGTCCAACTTTTTTAACCCTGAACATGGTTCTCATGCCCAAGATTACCTAGCATGTACCCTTGTGGTGTCCTTAGAGGATAGCCATCAGGTTGCCACTTTCTCTTGCCTTGGTGGATTCCCCTGAGCCATTTGCCACCAAGACAAGAGTCTGCCCTCCTGCTGGTTGTGCTAGCATTTCCCCTGGATGGAGACTAAGGACCTGGCAGGGAAGAGGTCACACCTCTGCTATTTCAGGATGGCTAGTGCTTACAGTGATCAAAGCAGTAAACCTTAAAGGCTTCCAACACCCTTGATATGTCATCTCTTGTCCACCTCTTGAGGACAAAACCCTTCCCACCCTGTCCAAGCTGATAGATGGGGAAATTAGTTAGCAACACCTTTAGGGTGAGCTTGGAAGTCTGTACAGCCAAGGGAAGGTTCTGCCATGTTGGGTACAAAAGTGATGTACTCCAACAGGAAGTCATCACTTCAGGGGGGGACTAGACACAGGGCACTGTAGCCCATTGCCCACTGTCCCTCACACCCTTAATACACCTTAAACTAGGATTTAAAGGGCTCCCCTGGCACCAGAACCTCAGTTCTGACTTTGAATCCAGAAAGAGGCACAGAGAAGATGCCGTCACTGACAACAGAACTCAGGGCTCTGCCACAGCGTAAAGAGAGGACATTTAAGTGCCTCGAGGAGACCATATACTAGAACTGTGTGTTCGATGTGTGCTCGTGGCAAAAGCTCATTGGTCCCAGCAAGAGAGACTCCAGTGGACACCAGAAACTGAAGCAGGCTCCCCTGACTGGTGGGGGGAGCCAGTCACCTGTATCTTGCAGAAGAATCGTAGTGCTACATCACAAGAAGTGCAACCCATCAGGCCCCTCTTGAGTGACCCCAGGAGCTGTAATGAGGCTCAGACCATGTTTCAACCCACTACACAACTCCTGCCGACCTCCAGCCAGCAAAGTACCTGGGTACTACTTTTGCCACTGCCAAAGCTTGTCAGTTGCCAGCCTGGTAACCGACCCCCTCCCAGATATCACTGACTCTTTAAGAAGGTGACTTTGACCAAGTAGCAAAGCATCTTTGATGCAACCCTCCCCTGATTAGCAACTGTAAGGCTACCTCCTCACTTGGAGCCGCCAAACGTGGTAGCAAAGTTCCAGCTGTGGAATCCAGGTCCTGGGGCCCCAAAGGCGTCTACATTCTGAGTATAGCATGTAAATCCACAGTCCAAGTGTGTTTTGTCAAATCGTGCAGCTTTGATTGCACCCGTGGATCCCATCAGCACCAAGGACAGCCACAGCACCTCTGCACCCGGACTCCATAGGCAAGCTAATGAGATACTGTCGAGTGAGACTTGATCTAGGGACCCACAAGACCTTAACTCTTGATGGGAACTCACCCCACAAGTGACAGATTGCACATTGTGCTTTCACCCATTTACTTCAATGGTATCTAAAAGTGCATCTATTTTTCAATGCTGTAAAAGTCCACAGCTCTGGTTGTATGCACGATACAAAGTATGTTTTGGTGTCTAAATTAAGATAATAATCTTCTAAATTTCCTACATTGGTGTTGGATTTCTTTTGAGTCGTGTTGAGTGTGACAGTTTCTGAGTGGGTCTGTGTGTGGTCATGAGTGTCTGAGTGGATCCATGAGTGGCTGCCTGAGTGGGTCTTTGAATGGGTGTGAGAGTGTCTGAGTGGGTCTGTGAGTGGGTGCATGAGTCTTTAAGAAATTCTGTGAGTGGGTGCATGAGTGTCTGAGACGTCTGTGAGTGGATGCATGAGTGTCTGAGAGGGTCTGTGATGGGTGTTTGAGTGTCTGAGTGAATCTGTGAGTGGCTGTGTGAGCGTCTAAGTAGTGCCATGAGTGGGTGCATGAGTATCTTAGTGGGTCTGTGAGTGGGTGCATGAGTGTCTCAAAGGGTCTGTGAGAGTGTGTTTGATTATCTGAGTGGGTCTGTGCTTGGGTCTAAAAATGTCTGAGTGGGTCTATGAGTGGGTGCATGAGTGTCTGAGTAGGTTTGTGAGTGGGGGTTTGAGTATCTGAGTGGGTGTGTGAGTGGGTGTAAGATTGTCTGCGTTGGTTTGTGAGTGGGTGCATGAGTCTCTGAGAGGGGCTGTGAGTTGGTGTGAGTGTCTGAGTGGGTCTGTGAGTGTGTGTGTGTGTGTGAGAGGGTCTGTGAGTGGGTGTATGAGTGTCTGAGAGGGTCTGTGAGTGGGCGCATGAGAGTCTGAGAGGGTCTGTGAGTGGGTGTATGAGTGTCTGAGAGGGTCTGTGAGTGGGCGTATGAGTGTCTGAGAGGGTCTGTGAGTGGGCGCATGAGAGTCTGAGAGGGTCTGTGAGAGGGTGTTTGAGTGTCTGAATGGGTCTGTGAGTGGCTGCATGTCTGAGTGGATCTGTGAGTGGGTGTCTGAGTGTCTGAGTGGGTCTGTGAGTTGGTGTGAATGTATTAAAAACTTTTTCAATGGTATTTGTGATTGCGTCAGAACGTTACACGGGGGCCACACTGAGCATAACAACGCGTTTGTAATGATCTCACATGGAATAAAAAAAGGTTTTTCCATGTGTTTTACACATAAACTGCCTCTCAAACTCCCCTATTTTCCAGCCAGGGTACAGTACCTCCACCCTGACCCCTTATACTACTTTTCATGTTTACTTGCAGACCCAGTACCATGTCCCATTATTTAAAATGGCAGCCGCAACCCTCTGCTCAGCTTTCGGCCAGCCAGTCAAAGCATTCCTGTTGGCGAATGTATTCATGATTTGTCCCAAACATGTCATGAAATATTTGCACACCTAAAAACTACTGAACTGATATACACCAAATAACAAAAAGGTCACTTTCTGGACCAAGAGTTACCTTTCTGTCAAATTTGGTGTAATTCCATCCAGCGGTTTGTCTAAAAATCCCTATGGGAATTTACATAGGAAATGCACAGTTTTTGACACCCCCCTTTTACTCATCCCCGCTTGATGGATCTCCCCAAAATGTTCCTTGCAAACTACAATCAGCAGTGCACTTTTTGGGGAAAATTTTGTGAAGATTTGTTAAACAGTGCTAAAGGTATAGACAAGCCAAAAAACACTTTTTTCTATAGAAACTAGGTGCTAACTACAACTACCTATTACTGACCACCAGTAGGTAAAATACATATTCACCAAAAAAAAAGGTTACAGGGATGTTATAGTCAGGTTCACACAAAAATATGGAAGTTCAACAGTTATACAGTAGTTATACTTATCTCAAGGAATCATAACTCTTGTTCTAAAGTACCTATAACTCGCGCCCCTGTCATGCAGTTGTCTCATCAATAATTTTACTGGAAATGCTGCAGTGATATTATCAATAAAGTCATAGACGATGTCATGATTGATATAATATGTGGGGTATTTAGCAGTGCATGGTGAGGGTGCGAGTTGTAGCTAATAATGTCTCTTGACCTTTGTTAATTCATCAGTAAATTTCTAGGGGGGGTAAAAATAAAGTCATATTTAATTTCTATATGTTATTCCAGCTGCTGCTGTGCATGGCTGTGCACGGTATGGGGTTGGCTGCAGGCCCTGTAGCCAACCCCTGCATCATTCAATCCCCACTCTGTGGGTCGGTGAGTTGGTGTGTGAGTGGCTCTATAGGGGTTTGGTTGTGTGTGTCTGGTTGTGTGGGTGTGATAATGTATGGGTGGCTGCTTGAGTGCATGTGTAAGGGGCTGTGTGTCGGTAAGTGGGTGTGTGAGTGGTTTTATGGGTTTGTGAGTGGGTGTGTGAGTGTCTGTATGGGTTTCTGAGTCGGTGCTTGGGTAGTTGTGTGTTTGTGTAAGTGGGTATGTGAGTGGGTGTGTGAGTGGCTGTGTGGGTCTGTGACTGGGGTAGTAGTGTTTTTTTGGGTCTGTGAGTGCATGTGTGAGTAGGTGCATGAGTGGCTGTGTGGGTTTGTCAGATGGTGTGTGAGTGGTTTTGTGGATCTGTGAATATCTGTGTGAGTGGCTGTATAGGTGTGTGAGTGGGTGTGTGACTGGTTGTGCAGGTGTGTAGGTGGGTGTCTGAAAGGATGTGTGAGTGGCTGCGTGGATCTGTGGCTGGGTGTGATAGTGGTTTTGTGGTTCTCTGAGTGGATGTGTGAATGGGTGTATTAGTGAATTAATGAGTGTGTGAAAACCCTTCACTAGTCCCATGGGGAAAGGGTACCTCTACCCTGACTCCTTTTATCAGTTTTCACTTTTATTCCACCCCCACCGGACGACTGCCTATACACCTGCCCTTCAGGTTGCGGCCAGCCAATCAAGGCATTTCGGTTGGTGTGCGGATACGCAGATCTACCACAGTGGATCAGTGTCTCTAGAGGTATATAAATGTTTTTGCCTTTAGAAATCCGAAATTCCTGAACAGAATTACACCAAATTACAAAAAGAGGTCTTTCTGGACCAAGGGCTAGCTTTCTGCCAAATTTGGTATAATTCTTTCCAGCTATTTGGGCTATAGTCATGTCTAAAATCCCTATGGGAAATTGCATGGGGAAAACACATTTGGCACCCCACCTTTTTCTTGGCCCCAGCATGAGGAACCACCCCATATCTTCCCAGATCACAGTTAAAGTGAGTGGCAACCTAGTTTTTAAATTTCCTAGGTTTAAAAAAAATTCTATTTCCTAACTATAACAGCCCTGTAACCTTTGTTTTTTTCAGTGAATATCTACGTTTAAAAAAAAATCAAATAAGATGCTCATCGCAATCCACAGTGGGGGGAGGGAGCTTGGCCGCTGGGCCTGGCCTGGCATTGTGCTGCCCCACCCAAGCTTGCTGCTTCTACCCCCTCCTCCTTGCTGCCCATTGTCCAAGACCATGCCTCTTCTCCTTCATTACAGCCCTGTGTGGCTGTTGTTCTGCCATTGCCCTTCCCACCTGACATGAACAGTTAGCTTGCTGCCCCATCCACCTCCTCCATACCCTCTGTTGTCCTAGTCCATGCAGCAGTCCCTTCCTCCTGCCATGCATGGTCTGATGTTCTACCACTGCCTACATTTAGCTTGATATCCCTACCCACTCTTCCTGCCCTCTGTTTTCCATTTCCATGGCCCATCATTGCCCTCCTGATTAGCCTCTGTCCTCAGTCTGCTGTTCCTTCCCTTCTTCCCCCATCCTCTGATGACTGTGTGCATTCCCCTGCTCCCTCCCTTGGGTCTACTGTGTTCCATAGACTTGCCACTCCCCTCCTATCCACTCTGAGTGTTCTGTAGAGCTGCCACTGGTCATTCCCTGCTTTCTATGGTCCATTCTGCTACACTACCATCCCTCTTGACCTGTGTTGATTACTGTGCTGCTGCAACTCCTGACACCTGCCCTGTAAGCTCAGTTTGGTGCCCTGCCCATCTCCCTTCTGCCCTCTGTTATCAGAGTCCATATCCCTACACCATTCCTCCTGTCCTCCGTGAACCAATGTATGATACTTGCCAATATTTTGAACTTGGTAAGAGGGAGATTTTGAAAATAAAACCTGGGAATTGATTTTCCCCATTCACTTACATTAAAAAAGAGGAGATTTCAAACAGGAGACAAATAAAATAAAGTCCCTTTGGGCTTAAAAATTTTGTGAGTCTCCCGCTGGAATCGAGTATGTTGGCATGTATGGTTGTACTGCCACTCCCTCTTCTTTCTGCCCTCAATGATCTGCTATATTGCCACAGCCTCTCTTGCCTGTCCTGCACAGTTTTTTGTTGCCCCTACCCCCCTTTCTCCTGCCCTCCATGGTCCATTGTGCTGTCACTTCCCCTCCCACTTGTCCAATGTGGTCAACGTGTCACCTCTGCATCTTCCTCCCTGCCCTCAATTATCTGAATCTGTGTCCCTGAACTTTGCCTCCCCACAGTATTCTAATGAACAACTAGACTGCTAACATTCTATATTTATCACAAAAATGTGGCATTCTTGACGTCATCTTGATGTAATCAAAACTGTAAAACCCAAAGCATTTCTTTTAGAAATTATAAAAAATGAGAGGGTCTATTTCTCATGGAACTGATGGTCAGTTCTCAAATAGCATCAAAGCACTTTTAAGTTATGTGCTATCTTTATGTTTTTTTATCCAGTTGATCACTTTATTATTTGTTACACTTAGGAAGCTGGATGTGGCATTATGGCCAGAGCTGTATGCTTTGCAATGGGGAATTAGGCTTGAGTTTCAGTGTCAGTGCGACATCCTGTAAACGTGGGCAAATCACAAAATGTTTATAAAGCAGAAGAAGATGGAGAATGATTCCCAAACACTCACCTCTTCATTCTCATGTTCAAATACCATTTCTGGTTTATTCTACACCCATCTTAAAGTGCACTATATACAAAAGGCAATGAAAAAGTAGCTATTCTACTTTATTGTACTAATCCATTAATAAAATATATTATGCTGTCTTTAGGATAGAGGAAAGTGAATTTTTATTGCACATATAGTGAAGTAATTGTGAACTATACTTACGAAAAACCTAAAAATTAATTTTTATGTTTTATTGCACTAATCCATACAGAATGTGCAAAATGCTTTCCTTAAAAGAGAAAGAGGGAATTTACTATATTTTATTGCACCAATCCGTTGAGTAAGTTCAGTGCTGTCAAGGAGACCAGATCCTCTGGGCTTACGCATGTTCCCAACATGTCCACCTGTTGGCAGCTCCAAACTCCACTAGTTATTATAGCACAGAGTTAAAGAATGGCCGAGTGGGGGAATGGGTTTTGGGTTGGGAACGGCGGGCAAGGAGACATGTGGAAGCAAGAGTTAAACAACACAATTGCAAGATTAATCTCAATGACTTTCAATAAGCTTTGCTTCAAATAACACTTATACTAAAAACATGAATAGCGTAAAGCTTCACTATAACTAGGCCTCAGGAATCTAGGTACCTGGAAATCAAGAAAGGTTATGCACAGTTTCATATGAACATTCCAGAATTAACATATCATATTTTGATCAATGAACGCTCTCCAAATAGTTCTTAGAATTTTCACTGCATTACATCAAAAATCAAAGAGCTCCTGGTTTTCTCTGCATGAATGAACTACACTAGAATCATGAATAACACTGCTACATCACACTCTGATTAAGAGTTCCAAGACTAAAATGTTCAGAAATTATTATGTACCTTAATCAAACAGCACATCAAGATTTCAGTGTCTAGAAATTATCGCGCACTCTGTTGATCTGTATTTCAAAAGTTAAATCGCCAGGAATGAATCGCGCACACTGTTGCCGATTCGAACATCTAGATTCAAATGCAATTAAACGATTGCGCGCACTGCCGATCTGTAATTCAAGAGTTAAATGCCTCAAATTAATTGCGCACACTGTTGCCGATTCGAACATCAAGAACCAAATGCCATGAAATGATCCCGCACACTGCCGATTTGAATGACAAGAGTTAAATGCCAGGAATGAATCGCGCACACTGTTGCCGATTCGAACTTCACGATGCAAATGCCATGAAATGATCAAGCACACTGCCGATCTGAATGCCAAGAATTAACTCCCAGGAATGAATCGCGCACACTGTGCTGATTCAAACTTCACACTGTTGCCGATTCGAACATCACAATGCAATTGCCATGAAATGATCGTACACACTGACGACTTGAATGCCAAGAGCCAAATGCCAGGAATGAATTGCGCACACTGTTGCCGCTTCGAACATCACAATGCAATTGCCATGAAATGATCGTGCACACTGCCGACCTGAATGCCAAGAGCCAAATGCCAGGAAAACAATTGCACACACGATTTTATGTTTAGGCCCAAAACTGGAATGTCACTGGAAACGGAGCCGGGGCCTAACCCAATCTCCGTCTTACCGCCCTGCTTGAAGATCACCAAATAAATGAGGGCAGGCCTGGAAATGACTTGATAGGCCTCTGGGAAAAGGGCTCAGGAAAATGCTGCTGCTCTGCACTGGGACCTCTGAATAGTGAGCACATGGAGCTGGACTGGCTCCCTTATATAGAGCCAAGCCCTGCCCACGAGTCAAACCCAACCATGCTACAGGAAAGGCTTCTAGAATGTCTTAGAATAAGGACCACACCCTGTAATCCTGCAAACAAGCCTTGCAAATGAACAATGTATTACAAACAGCATTAATGACTTTTCAAGGTAAAAGCTCTGCAATGCAAAAGGTTAACATACTGCTTAGAAACACAATGCATGAAATATGCCCTTGCAAAAGGACTGGGTTTTTGCATTTACGTCGCTTGTAGAGTGCGCACTGTCCTGATGTTGACAGTACTCCCTTCTCCCAAACGCACTCTAGGGCCTGGTTTGTCTGGATTTAGGCGATGAAAACGCCTCACTAGTCGTGGAACATGAATGTCAGATGCGGAGACCCATGAGTTGCTCTCAGGACCGTAACCTTTCCAAGATATTAGATACCAGAGATTACGACCTCTAAATTTCAATCCAGCACCTGCTTAACTTCGTATTCCAATTCTCCCTGTACTAGAACTGGAGCTGGGTGGGAGCTGACTTTTTGGACAGCTCTTTTCAGGAGAGAAGTATGAAACACTGGATGAATACGTAGTGACCTTGGTAACTGCAGTTTATAGGTCACTGGATTGATTTGCTGAAGGACTGTGTAAGGACCTGTGAATTTGGTATTAAACATATGCTTTTTGTTGAAGTCAATATGACGTGTGGAGAGCCACACTCTATCACCTGGCTTATATTGGGGTCCTTCACAATGTTTCTTGTCATACTGCTTTTTATATGTTTGTTTAGCTTTATCTAGATGTTGCTGGATTTGTTTCTGGGTTTGATGGAGTTGTTGAATTGTCTCTGACACGGCTGGTGTAAGTGAACTTTCCTGTGGAATCGTGATTGGCAGGGTATCAGGATGATAGCCAAGCAGACCAAAAAATGGGGTGACACCATTGGAAGTATGATACGAGTTATTGTAGGCTAGTTCAGCTAACCAAAACATCGATGTCCAAGAATGAAGTGCTTTCTCAGCATAAGCACGCAGATATTGTTTCAATGTCTGATTTAGTCTCTCAGTTTGGCCATCCGTTTGAGGATGATGACTGGTAGACAGTGTAGAAGTGATTTGAAGCGCTTTGCACTACGTTTTCCAGAAGTTATGGGCAAATTGTGATTCTAGATCGGAGAGAATCATTTTTGGTAATCCGTGATATCGGACCACTCGATTTAAAAGGATTGTTGCCAGTTCACTGGAGGTGGGCAGTTTGTTGCAAGCAATGAAATGTGCATATTTTGTGAGACTATCTACCACCATGAGGATTACTGAGTGATGTTGAACAATGGGTAGACCAGTAATAAAGTCTGATGAGATGTGCTCCCAAGGTCGAAGTGGAGTTGGGAGAGGACGTAGCAATCCTTTTGGTTTTGAATGAATTGACTTGAAGTGAGCACAAATGTCACAGTTAGCTACCATATGCTTGATGTCTTTTATAAAAGTAGTGCACCAAAAGTAGCGTTGGACTAATTCAAGAGTTTTAGGAATACCTGGATGACCTGCCATAGGTATAACATGCAACCAATGAAATACCAACTTGAGCAACTTGGTAGCTGGAACAAATAAATGGGCATCATGGAAAGGTAGTCCTTGTTTGATTGACCTTTTGGGATCTGCTTGAGCCCATGTCTGCCATTTCTCAATCGTGAAGGAATTACGGATTTCTTCAAAAAAGTCTTCGGTTTTTATGATGGAAAGAACCTTGTCTGGAGCAATGAAAGACCTAGGAGACTGGATCATGGGTAACATAGTAGAGTCTTGACGGGACCAAGCATCCGCTTTGCAATTATCTTTTCCGGGACAGAAGGTTACCACAAAATCAAACTCGGCAAAAAACAGCATCCATTGTTATTGCTGAGGAGTCAAAAGTCTAGCTGAACTCATGAACTGGAGATTGCGGTGATCTGTATATACTGTGATAGTGTATTTGGCGCCTAACAAATGGTGTCTCCATTCTTTGAAGGCATCACGGATTGACAGAAGCTCTTTCTCAGCAATGACATAATTTCATTCAGCTTCGTTCAGTTTTCGAGACATGTAGGCTACAGGATGTAGTTGACCAGTATCTTTACTGCGTTGTGATAACACTGCACCAATTGCCACATCTGAAGCATCTGCTTCCACTATGAATGGACACTTAATGTTTGGGTGAGTCAAGACTGGGGCAGTGGAGAAGGCTTCCTTTAAGGTTGAAAAGGCTCTGTCAGCTTCGGGGGACCATACAAATGGTTCTTTCTTTCTTAACAACATGGTGATTGGCGCCACTGCCTGAGAGAAATTATCTATGAACCTGCAATAGAAGTTTGTAAAACCTAGGAAGCACTGAACATCGCGAACAGTCTTTGGAGTGGGCCAATCAGCTACCGCTTGTACTTTTCTTTCTGCCATAACCATACCTTGAGGGGTAAGGATGACTCCTAAGACCTCGACGGTGGTAACGTGGGATTCACATTTGGTTATTTTGCAATACAGATGATGTTTTTGAAGGGCTGTGAGAATCTTCTTGACATGTTGTACATGTTCGACTTCATTGTCTGAGTGGATTAAAATATCGTCGATATAGACTATCGCAAATAGATCTACATACTCTCTAAGGACGTCATTCAGAAAGAACTGAAATGCTGCTGGAGCGTTACAAAGTCCAAAGGGCATGACTGTGTATTCAAATAGACCATATTGGGTTTTAAAGGCAGTTTCTCATTCATCGCCTTCTCTCATTCTGACTAAATGGTAAGCACCTCTTAAGTCTTAGTGTAGATCTTTGCTTTTTTAACTTGATCCAACAAGACAGGAATCAGAGGTAATGGGTATTTGTTCTTGATTGTGATTTTGTTCAATCCTCTATAGTCTATGCAGGTTCGAAGATCCCCATTAGCCTTGGAGACAAAAAAAAGAGGAGACGCTGCAGGAGACTTAGAAGGACGAATAAAGCCATTAGCTAGAAATTGATCTAAGTATTTTCTTAGGTGTTGATTTTCATGTTCTGACAAAGCTTACACACGACTACTAGGGAGTATAGCACCAGGAGTTAGATCAATTTGGCAGTCATATGGCCTGTGAGGTGGCAAGGTTTCTGCTTCTCTTTAATCATATACATCTAGATAGGATGAGTACTGCCAGGGTAGCGGTACATCTTTTTCAGCAGCTGTTGCTACGTGAGATTTGCAAGGTTTTGTGACTCTTGATGTCTGGAGACATTTTTCATTACACAAGATGGAGGAGAATATAATTTTCCGTTCTGACCAGTTGATTTCAGGGTTATGATAACTTAACCACGGCAGTCCAATAATGATTCCATACTGAGGAGCATGGATGACATCAAAGATAATTTTCTCTTCATGTTTGATATTCTGATTTCCCCCATTACAGGCCACCGACAAGGGGACGGACTGCAGAGTCACTGGACCTCCAGTGAAGAGTTTTCCATCTACGGCTTGTATTATTTCTGTTTTTTTCTTCTTGGTGCATGGGATCCCCCATGTTCGAACCAATTGTGCATCCATAAAGTTACCAGTAGCCCCAGAAACCACTAAGGCTTTCTTTAGATATTTCTTCTTCTTTACTTGTACTTCGATGTCTAATTTAAGATGCCTTG
The DNA here is from genome assembly GCF_031143425.1 of Pleurodeles waltl. Taxonomy (NCBI): domain Eukaryota; kingdom Metazoa; phylum Chordata; class Amphibia; order Caudata; family Salamandridae; genus Pleurodeles; species Pleurodeles waltl. The sequence continues at coordinate 672,222,492 of NC_090446.1, forward strand.
GCTGTGAAGGGTCCATGGTGACACCCAAGAGCAACCCTTCTTTACATCTTGGGTGATCTAGTTTTCCTGCTCAGTTTGTACATTAGCTGCAATTTTCTTTATAGGACCTTGTTTGTTCTTTGGTTTTTATTAGACACTCTTTGGCGAAGTGACCTTTGCGCCCACAGTAAAGACATTGTCCGTTCTTTCTACGTAGGTCTTTTTCGTCTTTTGTCAAAGGCTGCCTGATAGTTAAAATTTCCATTAGTTCATGATCACTCTCTTTCTGAGTTCTTGAATCTCTATGTTTGTGAACACGCCAGGAACATTTCTCAGCCTTTTTGCGTGTTCCCTGTCGTTCTGCAAGACGATGGTCAATTCTCAAAACAAGGTTTATCAGATCTTGACAATCTGTAGGTTGAGGATCGATCTGGGCAAGAATGTCTTTTAGCTCTTCTTTGAGTCCTTGGTATAACAGGGCTGCTTGCTTTTCTTTAGGCCAGGATGTCTCTGCTATCAGCCGATTAAAACTAGCCAAGTAGGAAACTAAGGGCCTGATTACGACCCTGGCGGTAAAAACCTCCAGGGCCGTGGTCCGCGGGAGCACCGCCAACAGGCTGGCGGTGCTCCTTTGGGCATTCTGACCGCGGCGGTACAGCCGCGGCCAGAAACGGAAAGTCGGCGGTGTACCGCCGGCTTTCCGCTGCCCACCGCCATGGAGATTCCGACCCCCATACCGCCATCCTGTTCCTGGCGGTTTTGGCCGCCAGGAACAGGATGGCGGTATGGGGTGTCGTGGGGCCCCTGGGGGCCCCTGCAGTGCCCATGCCTATGGCATGGGCACTGCAGGGGCCCCCGTAAGAGGGCCTCACTTAGAATTTCAGTGTCTGCTTAGCAGACACTGAAATTCGCGACGGGGGCTACTGCACCCGTCGCACCCCTTCCACTCCGCCGGCTCTATTCGGAGCCGGCTTCCTCGTGGAAGGGTGTTTCCTGCTGGGCTGGCGGGCGGCCTTTTGGCGATCGTCCGCCAGCCCAGTGGGAAACCCAGAATGACCGCCGCGGTCTTTTGACCGCGGTACGGTCTTCCGGCGGTTCCCGCTTGGCGGGCGGCGGGAATCACTCCCTAAATCTTTATTGCCTTGTCGCAATTCTAACAGTTCTCGGTTTGCTGATAGAGTCACTGTTCTTCGATCAAACACTCTTTCAAATTAACGGACAACGTTTTTCCAATTATAAAGCATGGGACTGTCTTTACGCGCAAGAGGAATTGCCCAGGTGACCGCGTCTCCAGTCAGATAAGATAACAAGAAGGCCACCCTGGATGGGGCATCAGGGAAAGTGCTTGGTCAACAGATAAAATGCAATTCTACTTGATTTAAAAAGGATTGCGCTTTCAGAGGATCACCTGAAAACTGCTCTGGAGGAGTCAGAGGAATGGCTGAAGGAACGTTGAGGGAAATGTTAGATGAAGGATTACTTCCTGAACCTTGAGAAGGAGGACCAAGCCAACGCGCACCCAAAGAACCTTGCTCCTTCTTTTCTACTCAGTCTTGTAACTGACTCACTCTCTCAGCTAAGCTGGTTGCTATGTCTTTGGATGCTACTACATCTGATTGGAGCTGCGTGATAACTTTAACTAACTCATCCAATGTGGCCATATTGAGAACCTAGCGCAAACCAGGAGGATTACAAATTCATGGGCTCACTATTCTGTCAAGGAGACCAGGTCCTCGGGGCTTGCGCATGTTCCCTACATGTCCACCTCTTGGCAGCTCCAAACTCCACTAGTTATTATAGCTCAGAGTTAAAGAATGGCCAAGTGGGGGAATCGGTTTTGGGTTGGGAACAGCGGGCAAGGAGACCTGTGGAAGCAAGAGTTAAACAACACAACTGCAAGATGATTCCCAATGACTTTCAATAAGCTTTGTTTCAAATAACACTTATATTGAAAACGTGAATGGCCTAAAGCTTCACTCTAACTAGGCCTCAGGAATCTAGGTACCTGGAAATCAAGAAAGGTTATGCAAAGTTTCATATGAACATTCCAGTTAACATATCATATTTTGATCAATGAACGCTCTCCAAATAGTTCTTAGAATAATCACTGCATTACAACAAAAATCAAAGAGCACCTGGTTTTCTCTGCATGAATGAACTGTACTAGAATCATGAATAACACTGCTACATCACACTCTGATTAAGAGTTCCAAGACTCAAATGTTCATGAATTATTATGCACCTTAATCAAACTGCACATCAAGATTTCAATGTCTAGAAATGATCGCGCACTCTGCCAATCTGTATTTCAAAAGTTAAAATGCCAGGAATGAATCGCGCACACTGTTGCAGAATCGAACATCTAGATTCAAATGCAATGAAAAGATCGCGCGCACTGCTGATCTGTAATTCGAGAGTTAAATGCCTGGAATGAATCGCGCACACTGTTGCCGATTCGAACATCAAGAACCAAATGCCATGAAATGATCACGCACACTGCCGATCTGAATGCCAAGAGTTAAATGCCAGGAATGAATCGCGCACACTGTTGCCGATTCGAACTTCCCGATGCAAATGCCATGAAATGATCGCGCACACTGCCGATTGAAATGCCAAAAATTAACTGCCAGGAATGAATTGCGCACACTGTTGCCGATTCAAACTTCACGATGCAAATGCCATGAAATGATCGCGCACACTGAAGATCTGAATACCAAGAATTAAATGCCAGGAATAAATCACGCACACTGTTGCCGATTCGAACATCACAATGCAATTGCCATGGAGTGATCGCGCACACTGCTGACCTGAATGCCAAGAGCCAAATGCCAGAAATGAATTGCGCACACTGTTGCCGATTCGAACATCACAATGCAATTGCCATGAAAAGATCGCACACACTGCCGACCTGAATGGCAAGAGCCAAATGCCAGGAAAACAATCGCACACGCGATTTTATGTTTAGGCCCAAAACTCGAATGTCACTGGAAACGGAGTCGGGGGCTTAACCCGACCTCCACCTTACCGCCCTGCTTGAAGATCACCAAATAAATGAGGGCAAGCCTGGAAATGACTTGATAGGCCTCCAGGGCAGAAGCTCAGGAAATTGCTGCTGCTCTGCACCGGGACCTCTGAATAGTGAGCACGTGGAGCTGGGTTGGCTCCATTATATAGAGCCAAGCCTCGCCCACAAGCAATTCCCAACCATGCTACAGGAAAGGCTTCCAGAATGTCTTAGAATAAGGACCACACCCTGTAATCCTGCTAACAAGCCTTGCAAATGAACGGAGTATTACAAACAGCATTAATGACTTTTCAAGGTAAAAGCTCTGCAATGCAAAAGGTTAACATACTGCATAGAAACTCAATGCATGAAATATGCCCTTGCATAACGACTGGGTTTTTGCATTTACGTCGCCCGTAGAGTGCGCACTGTCCTGATGTTGATAAGTGCAATGTGCTTTCTTAAAATGATAAACATGAGAATAGCAATGAATTAAATGAGAAAGATATCACTTTGACTTTCTCTTTACCTTATCTTTTTCCCTTAAGATGCTAAAATGAGAGTCGCATTATATTCAAAGTATCTTCCTCCTGAACAAACATACAGTGTCTCTTCTTCAATTACTGCACACAACTTTACATATTTCTGTTTTTTGGGTATTACCTCCAATACCTTTGTCAGGGGGATCAAATGTGTTTCAAAATCAGGTGGTACACAGTGCCTTTCTACATATAAGACATCCTGTTCCAATTAATAATCTACTGATGTACATAGTTTCCAAGGAGAGCATCAATCTGGATTCCTGTCTCCTCCATCCCTTCTCTCTATCACTGCCTCGGGGTGTGCTTTTATGTGCCTGATCCCATAGTATGTTAATCTCAATAATGATCTCGATCAATGTTTTTAAATGTTAGTCACACTCCACAAATTTATAGACATATAGATTTTACCTACTGGGGATTAGTTAGGAACTAGTTTCCATTAAAAAAGCATTTTTGACTTGCCAATATCTTTGGCACCGTTTGACAAATCTTCACAAACGTTTACAAAAAAGTGTGCCCAAAGATCCAATTGGCAAGAAGAACAGATGATGAACATGATGCTGAACAATGCAAACATTCACCCCGAGTCACAGAGATCTGGGTTTAATCCATTGTTTTTGTGCCCACTACGCCACACCCGTTTGAACCCAGCTATATGCAAATCAGTCTGGACCCTGCTCCCCATGGGAAAAGGTTCAGACCAAACTGGCAGGCCTGGTCCTCCCTAGACTGGAAGCAAGCATCAAGGGAACTTCAATGTATCACCCCTCATCAGCCAGGCTAGCTTGAATCAAGTGGCACAGTGAGCACAGCACCCACGTCTGGGCATACCCATCCCACTTAGAGCAATAAAGACAAAAGGAATAGATGAATGACGGATTGATGAACAATGCAAACATTCACCCTCAGTCACTTAGATCTCAGTTTAATCCATTGTTTTTTTGCCTGCCATCCGAGTTTGGACCCAGCCATATGCAAATCAGTCTTGACCCTGCTCCCCATTGTAACAGTCCTAAAAAAAGATCAGAAAAAAGAAAAGGGGGAAGGGTATGTTTACCCTACCTCCCCCGCCTCCCCAGCCTTGTCCAGGGGTCCTCCTGGAAGCCCCACCAAGGCAAAAAAGCATTTTTTTAAACAATGAAGAAATCCACCCCTGGATTCATGGATTTCTCAGTGATTAAAAAAAAACAAGCGGTCTCCCACGCTACTTAATGCTTCTGCCCCCAGGTGGGCCATGTGCTGTGGGCATTGCGGGCTCATAAAAGGAGGGAACACACAGGGTCATCCTGCTGGCTTTAAGTAGCCCCAGACACCCCACCTACCCTGGGCTATGATAAAAAAATATGCAGGGGACAACACACCCTCAGGGACTTCCACCTCCCTAGGACAAGATAATATTATAATTAATAGTGGGTCATGTTGAGCCCCTAGGCCCCACCTTTCCAGAACTAACTTTTCAAAATATGCAGGGTGCCGCAAGCCCCCAATGCCCCGGGGACCACCACCTTCCCAGGGCAAAATGGTATTAGATTAGTAGGGGGCCCTGCAGATGCCGTGGGCCCTGGGAATCACCTCCTTCCTGGGGTTCAAATAACTTTAGAGGAGGGGGGTCCATTGCTGACCCCCCATCCCCAGAGATCACCACCTCCCCATGGCAAAATTGAAATGAAGGAGGGGGCCCGCACACCCCCTCTCATTGAGCCATACATGGCCCTGGTGATCGCCACCCCCCTGGAGCCAGCTCCTGCTCCCTCCAGAGGTGTCCACCATTGGGAGGTAACTGTTTGCTTTTGCTTGGCAGGAGCTTACAGCTCCTGCCAAGCAAAAGCAAACACTCCGCTTTCAACAAGTGGGAGCTGTCAAACTGCTCCCGCTTGCTGAAAGTGAAGTTTTCATCTCTTTCCCTGCCATCTGTCATGCGGGCAGGAAAACAGATAAAAACATTCCTCCTGCATGCAGAGAGCTGCTATTTGTGGCATCTCCCTGTGAGCATGTGCAATGCCGGTTCCCACAGGAGATCGGAGCTGGTGGGACCGCTGGGACCTTGAAGGTCCCCCACAGTCCCCAAATCTTTAACATGTGGCCGGGCCCCAGGGGATGTTGTCCCCAGGGCCAATATAAGCCTAGGAGGGGGGCAATGAGGCACTCTTCCTTTTATAAAATAAGTATTTGGCCCTGGGGAGGTGGTGGTCCCTGAGGACCGGAGGGGTCCTTGTGGCACCCCCTTTAAATAATATTATAATAGGCCCAGGGAGGGGGTGGTCCTTGGAGCCTGGGGGGTCCATGCCCCCCCCAGTATTGTTTTTTATGCTGCTACGGGGAGGTGGTGGATCTGTGCGGTCACCTCAATATATTTTTTTATGTTGTCCCGAGGAGGTGGAGGTCCCTGGGACCTTGCGGGTCCACGCTGCCACCCCACACAGTTTTTAAAATGTAGCCCGGGGGGCAGGGGGGGTCAATGCGGCCTCCCACATACTTTTTTATGTGTAAGATTTTTTATTATCTAACCAGGGGAGGTGGTGGTCCCTGGGACCCGGAGGAGTAGGGTGTGCAAAGAAACCTCAATTTTTTTTTGTTATTTAGGCCTGGGGATGTGGTGGTCCCTGGGGACCCCAGGGGGGTCGTGCAGCCTCCCCATATAGGTTTTTTAATGCTGTCTCAGGGAGGTAGTGGTTCCTGGGGGGATCTGCGTGGGCCCCCAAATATTTATTTGATGTTGCCCCAAGGAGGTGGTGGTCCCTGGGACACAAGGGAGACTTATGTGCCCCTCCCCCTTCAAAATTCTTTAAAGAAGCCACAGAGAGGTCCCAGGTGCCCTGGGGGGGACTGTGCAACCCCTTTAATATATATATTTAATGTTGCACCCTTTATGCTCCAACTCATTTGGCTGTTTGGGGCCCGGGGTTTGGAGCATGTGCTTTGGGCAGGGTTGATGTGGTTATAGGAAGTTAGCCCCAGGGTTTGTAAATTACATACTTAAGTTATAATTATAACTTTAGAATTTCTAATCTTTGTGTAGTTTAAGTTGGGTTTGTATAAAAAGCGCACATAAAATGTTCCTAACTTATTCTTACCTTTTGGTTATATACATACATGTAATATTACAGAATAAGTGTGTGGTTCACAGAAATTTGTGTGTGTATTTTTACTTTTTTTATCATCTTCTGGGTGATTGTGTCATTTTCCCTCCTGGAGGGCAAATGCCTTGAGTCTCTAATTCGTCATTTCCCACTTCTTGAAAACTAAATGCATCCATTCAAAATTGCAGGTATTTTCTAATGTCTAGCTCAGTCCAGTAAATAATTGATCATATTTTCATTTTAACTGATGTTAATTAGCAACCTCCTAATTCCAAATTATACAAAAAAAGGAAGTGCAATTGAAATTCGAATATATATTTCTGTATAGTTGTACTGTATGTATGAAGCACAAGGATTGCTTCTACTTTTGTAGCTGATTTCTATTACTTCATACATCGTTTTAATTAGTCACATGCAAATCAGCCTTGACCTTGCTCCAATAAAGATGATGGGTTGGGTTGCTCGAGTTCTTGCTCAGGAATGACCTGGCCTGACGGTTTGGGCTGAACTCTTCCTTTTGGAGCATGTTCACGACTGATTTGTATATGGCTGGGACCAAACTGTGTTGCCATTGTGGGCAAAAGTAATTCAAGCATTCCATTCATCACCTTGTTTTTGTTGCAGTTGATGCCCTAAGTGTGACTGGGACTTTGATGCACAGACTTGAGTCCTGTACTCAACATGGCACTGGAACTAAACTATACCCATTTGATAAGCCATAATCAGGACGAACTGGCCTTGGGATGCTTGTGTTCTCACTCTGGGAGAACCTGTCCTAGCAGTTCAGACTGCATTGTTCCTATTGAAGCAGGATCAAGACTGGGTTACATAGGGCTGCGCCCAAACTGAGGCTGCATGATGTGTGAAAAACGATGAACTGGGATGTAGCCGTAAGCAATAACAGTGACTGATATTACTCAAGCATTCCCTCCATCCCTTTGTTATTTTTCGAGCTTCTTTTGACAGGTCCAACGAATGTATTTGCAATCTTTTCATTTTATATGTGAGTAAATGAGGACGTAAATGTGTTTATTTTTAGATCGATGTACTTCTCTGTTCGCCATGGATAATATTCCTAATTATACACTCTATCTCTGCAGCGTGTGCATTGTCAGGCCTATTACTTTAAACAGCATCCATATCTTAAGCACCATCACCCTCAGCTCATGTGATTCTGGTTCAAGAAGGCATAGCATCTTTGTGGCAGGACCAGTAAATGAGCCAGAACAAACTATCATGTATCGTTTGTGTAACTCCTTCATGAATAACAAAGCATGCATTCAATTCATCAGCACTCCAAGAGATCCTAATTTCACTGTCATTTACTCAGACACATTTAGAATCATTCTGTAAGTGCATTTAAAAGGTTCTGACTTATAAATGTATCTCTCCAAGTGAGCTTGACAGGCTCAACGTCCTGCGATGTGCTTCTTCATGTGAATTTTAAGTGGGTGTTCGCTGTGGGTTTTACAGCTTGTCCACCATTTTGATGCATTTGCTCGAGGCCTTCATTTTACCCCTGCTGTATTTTAGGTTGGGAGATGATCATGCTACTCCACTTTGCTTTCTTCGCGTGCAAAAGTCCACTTTATTGAGAGTAAGCACATATCCTAACCCTTCAGCTAAGCCGTACACTGTGTATTGCAACCTGACTAACATCTACACTAACCCCAACCACACCCCTACATACTGCCATCTCAAACTCCCACCTCCTTGTGACCTCCATGAAACAATCACACACATTTTAACCTTAACATGTGTTTTTATCGGCCTCACCCAGGAATCCACTATCTCCTTGCCGAGCCTGTCACCCTTAGATCAAGCCCTCTTCCTTGAACCAAGTCCTGCCACTGTCCTCCCTTACTCCTCCTTACATTCCCAAATTGCATTCTGTCAGCTCTCCCGTTTTCCTTTTCTCCAGGACCAAAAAGACCCTCCACAGAGGTATCATTTATTTCCCCTCTACAAGCTCTTATGCCCCTTTACCGATTCCTCCAGCAAGCATGTCAACTCTATCAGATACGATTCCTCCAGCAAGCATGTCAACTCTATCAGTTACGACTTGTTGCCCTGCTCAGACAAGTAACCCGCAAAGTGAAGGATCTAAGATGGTGACTCAAAAAACATATTATTATGGGAAATCACCCTCACATTCTTCATCCTACTGATTCCGTTCATTTCCTGTTTTTCTCCTTCTGTGCCCTATTGATTGCTCCTGGTTTATGGGCTCCTTGCAACACTCTCCTGGGCAGCAGCTAAGTCCAATAAAACAACGTCTTCCCCCAGTCAGCTCTCAATATGTAAGTCCCTTTTCATAGACTTGAAAAACCCCAAGTCGTTCTCCACCAGGTAAATCACCAATGCTTCTGGCTAACCACCCTTTGCCTTGAATTCCCACAAGGCCAGATCGAATGACCCCAAACCCTGATCCCGGGCCATACCAGTGCACCAAGGCAACGTCCCTGTCTAGCCAAAGATAGATACTTCCAGAGTCTTATTTAGGCTGTACTGCTGTCCATGTCACCAGGAAGTGCCCCAAATCCAAATATCCCAGCAGTGGAATGCTGCTATCACCACACCTGCCAAGGAAAGCACATCCCATAGCTCCAACCCTTTCCAGACATAGCGCTACACACCGTTGCTCTTCCTCCAATCCCAAACCCTTCAGACAGTTCTCTTCCTTCCCTGTCAAAACCCGTCAGAGTCTGCTCAATATGGAAGGAATGAGTGCCCTGAGCTGTAACTCTGCTGGAACCAGGCATTTACAGAGGACACATAATAACAGCTGTGCCTACACGTCGCTCCCCTCTCCATGCCGGAAAAGCACCCCTGCGCCATAGCGTCTGTGGCTCAAAAACATGTGAAACTGCATTGCTGGCCACACCTTCCCCTCCCTTGGATGCTTCAATCTTTTTACCACACCTTTCCATTTCTGATCCTTTTTGGAATTTCGCCATCAAACTTCCACACCCTCATCAATACACTCAATGTTGTCAATACTATTCCCTGTTACCTCATTACCCCTCACCAATTTGAACACCCTAAAGGCACCGAAAAACAATAACATGAACAGTGCTCTGAACAACCGTGCTCCCAGGTGAATGCGTATTCAACTCTTTCCTGCCTCACAACCCACTGCAGCACTCCATTGGAGATTGGCCTCCTGTGTCTTGGTATCCTGCCATGCATTCTGGATCATCCCCCAACAATCTCCACCCCAATTCCTCACCACTGGAGTCCTACCCCCACTTCATCTTTCAATAGAACGCTATCCCTACCATGTTTCCCCGAATAGTCACTGCTGTAAAGCCTTTGTTGACTGGCCCCACCACAAACCTCAATATATCCTCTCTTCTTTCCAACAATCCATGAACTCCCTCAAGCCCTGTCAATGAAAACTCCTGGTAGAGATAACTATCGAATTTTCCACCCCTAGAAACACACTTACAGTCCGATGTCCCACAGATCGTCTAGCACTCTCAGTCCCACCTTTGACTTACCCTGGTCCAAATCATTGGCCCTCTCCCACTGAGAATGATAGAGCGCATCAGCCACCCCATTTTCCAGCCCCAGAATGTGCTTTGCTTGAAAGATAATGTTCTGCTCTAGGCACTGTAATACCAGCTCTCTTGAAATCTTCACTACCCAAACATCATGTGCAATCATCCTGTTCACTACTTTCACCACAAATGCCACTCTTTTGTTCCACAGCTTTTCCCCCACAAAGTCTCACCACCAGCAACAAGGGAAAGAACTCCAAAAATGCAATGCTGTGCTCCCTGTTCTTCCAAGCCTGGAGCTAATGCTCCGCACACCACTGATCATCCCAATATACACCAAACCGTCCTGTTGCTGAAACATCATTGTTTATTTCCACCTTCCAAGTCAGTGGGTCATCCATCAGCCACATAGTAACTCCATTGTACCCTGTCAAAAAGTGTTACCCCAATCTCCCATTATTTATCTGGTCATCCAGATCCGGTGGTGTGGCTTGCCGGCTCCCCTCATTCCAAATTACAAACTCCTGCAAAATGCTAACATTAGGGCCACTACCCAACATGTAAGATTCAAATGCTTAAGTACCATCAGCATGAGCTGTAACTCTCATTTTTCCATCAATAATACCTCATTCGGCAATGCATTCAAAGCCCTCAAGTTGTCCACCGGCATCAATGAGATCATTGCCACTGAATTCAACTCAATGCCTAAAAACGTAAACCTGAATGTAGAGCTCTCAATTTTGTTTTGCCGCAAAGGGATCCCAAACGTGTCAGCCATCTCCTCTGATGTCTTCATCAGGCGCACACATTCTCCTGCTACCTGGCCCTATCCATCAGAAAAAAATCATCTGCCTCTAATCCACAACTGAAAAATGTTGTTACATTCAACCGAAGAGGACCCCTGTGACTTAACCCACAATTCACACAGATTGCTATGCATTTGGACCTTAAAATATTGGGAGAATGCACATGTGCTATTTTCCCCCCATCATGCTCACCAGCACTTTTCTGTGGTCAATTTTATACAGAAGCATACAGAACTGTTGGTGCAAGGATGCCTGTGTTGCGGTGATTATTGTTTTTGTGCAGGAATGGGCACCTTCCTGCACAAAAACAATCAATAGAAGCGATTTCCTCCTTCTATGTCTGCTGCAGAGTAGCACACATAGAGAGAGAAAAAACAGGGAGAAGTAATGTCATTTCTTCCCGTTGTGCGTCCCTTACGCCACTCCTGGGGTGGCGTGGTCTTTTGACAGATTCCTGGGTTTATGATTTCTCATAAATCTGGGACTGTGTTGAATGCCATGGGTGTTACATTGGAACACACACTGTAACACCCATGGCATGCCTCCCAAATGTAGTGTGAGGCAACACACCAACTTGCAATGTGCTGTCTCACGCCATATCTACAAGGGCATGTAAAGCCATGCATGGTGGCCTTACGTGGCCTTGTAGATATGGCTATGCAGGTAGCACCATCAAAGCATCACAAAAGTGTTGCTCCAGTGGCACAGTGGGGCTTGTAAATAAGTCCTTTAGGACTGTTGGAAAATGGGTTATTGGTAGGGCAGGTAGGTACCTACACCTAGCAACAAGCCACTAACCTCCACATAGGTACAGTTAGGTCTCAGTAAATTAATCCCAGCTCTACCCTTGGTAGCTTGGCATCGAGCGTCAAGGCTTAACTTAGGAGACAAAGTGTAAAGCATTCAAATATCACAAAACAGTAATTAAATAAAACACAGGAAACAGTTTAAAAATCCAAAACCAATTTATAAAAATAGCTTATATTTTTATCTTTAAAATGACACAAAAACGATTAAAATCGGTTCAGGGGAACCGGAGATATGAATTTTTAAAGTATTATTATTTTCTAGCGCTTAGAAACAAAAAGCACCAATCGGGTCATCTGGTTGCACCAGGACCGGGGCAAAGTCAAACTTTCAGGCCGACCGCGATGGAGCCCTGCTCGGCTACAAGTCGCGGGAGGCCTCGGTTAAAAAGTTACCTTCTGACGTAGTCTCTTTTTTGATGTTTTTCTTCCCCGGGACGAACCTGCCAGTTGAATCCGACCTCCTGGAGCCCTTGTCCGGATACGCGAAGTCGGTTTCCTCGGTGGTGATTTTTACCTTCGGACTTAGTCGTTTTTTCGAGATGAAAATCCTTCGACCGGGGTAAACCTGGATCTTGATCCGACGTCCATGGAGCCCTTCTCGGATACGATGGCTGGGAGGTCCCGGTCAACTTTTTACGTTCGGACTTAGTCTCTTTTTTGGATGTTTTTCTTTACCGGGACGAACCACGAAGTCAGGCCGGGTCGCGGTTGAGGCAAGCCGGCTAGAATTTCCGTGGCGGGTCGGTCCCTCTCTGGAGCTTTTTTCCAAAAATTCTCAAATCTTTTCCAAACTTCTGGGGCTTCACCCAGATGTTCTTTTAAGGTTCTTTTGGGGTCCACAGCTCACCCCAAGGGTCCAGAAGTTCTGTGATGGTCCTTGGGGGTGCGGACTTCAACTCCCAGAATGCACCAGGCGCAAACTCCTTTTTGGCCACTGGACAGTGGTCAGCTGGTCGCTTTCTTCAGGAGTTGGTGCAGGGGACTCTGGTTTAGCAATTTTTCACCTGTAGCAAACAGGGAGTCCCTCCTTGAACCAGTTGAAGCCAGGCAAAGTCCTTCTTGTGGTGAAGCCCAAGTGTGCAGCTGGTGCAGTCCTTCTGAGTGCAGGGTGCAGGTGCAGGCCAGGGGTCCAGCAGGGCAGTCCTTCTTCTTCTTTAGTTCCTTTCTTGTTGAATTCTGGAGGGGATCTGAGGCGTGGGTGCAGGTCTGCCAGTTTTATCCTTGCTCCTGGGTGAAAAGCAGGGGGGCCCTGGTTCTCCAATCAGGGACAGGGTCGTCCCCCTGTGATGACCACTTCCTGGGAAGTGTGGCAAAAATCCATCCCAGAAGGCAACAGTCTCTAAAAATCCAACATGGATGAAACTGATTTTTGGAGGTTACATCTGGCTGAGCCCACCCACTGGTGTGGCTAAAAATCATAAACACACCCCTCTCCTGCCCTTTCCTAATCTAATCAAGGGGGCACCTAATTGTCTGGGGTTGCAGGATGTGGGGGTGTTGCTGGGTGCTCCAAATGTCCTTCTCTGCCTTTGAAGACCAGTTTGGCAGCCCTCCCCCTTCCTGCCTCACCATCTGCTGAGGGGAGATTCTCTCCCCAAGCACATTCCTTTGTGTGAAGTCAGGCCACTTCACACCTCATCAAGGTAGCCTGGCAGAAGCTGCTGCAGGCTGGCCAATCAGAGCACAGCAGCAAAAACAATGCAGAGCTGAAATTGGCAACTTTTTAGGTAAAGTCTAAACTTTTTACCTGCACTAGTTATATTAAATCCAACAACTGGAAGTTGTGGGATTTATTACAACAATCAATTTGATACCAAATTCTTGGTATGTAACATTTAAGGAGACTTTAAAATTTAAAATAGAGTCTGCCCATTCTAGCCTATGAAGGCCATTTACTTCAATGAGGGAAAAACGAATTTGGCTGTTTTTACCTCACCAGGGCTTATAAATCTATTTTTATAAAATCCCTGCTTAAAGTTACATGGCACCCAGCCCTAGGGGCACATAGGGCACACCTTAGGGGTGACTTATATGTAAAAATAAGGTAGTTTAAGACTTTGGAAGTACCTTTAATTCCAAAGTCGAATTTGCATATAACTTTAATTTAAAAGCAGCCAGCAAGGCAGGCTTGCTTTTAAAATGACACTGGGCACCTCAGCAATGCACCTAGGTGTGCACCACCTATGCTGTGGTCCCTAAACCTACATGCCCTACCATATACTAGGGACTTATAGGTAGGTTAACTTAGCCAATTATAATTAGCCTAATTTGCATATCCATTTTACACAGAGCACATGCCCTGGGACTGGTTAGCAGTACCCAGGGCACCATCAGAGTCAGGAAAACACCAGCATAAAGTGGAAAATGGGGGCAAAAAGTTATGGGGCCTCTGCAATCAGCCCTAGTTTCTCACACAACCCCCCCCCCCAGCCCACACGCCCAGGAGACTCAGCCCAACCCTGGGAGAGTCTTCCTGGCTTGTTAGGCGAGGAAGACAGTGAAGAAAACTGGCTGTCCCTTTGCAGGGCCTACTCTGCCTTATATCCTCCTGTCAGGGTCACTCCCTCTGGGTAGTGAAGCCATCCCAACAGTAAAAGGACCCAACTCAAACTGAAACTTCCCTCTAGGGGGGTTTTCCTCCTCTCTCTCTGCCAACTTGGGTAGTGAGGTGCCCACCTCCCCTACTCCTAACTTTGCTAGGGCAACACCTAGCTTACCCAAAGAGGTCACCCAACACTTGAGCAACCCCACCATGACCAATAGGGTCAGGAGGCCTACTTTGCTATTGGCCCTGGGGTCTGCCTCCCAGGCCAAGTACAGTGCTGCCGGGAAGGCTAGCACCCAGCAGAGGCTACTGACAGCTGTCAGTACCCAGAACCACACCCTAAGCTCTCCACTGACAGGTGGCTGAGCTGCTTTAGGGGCAACTTTGGGGTCCTGGCACCCCTCTTGCTGTCTAGAGTGGGGGGCTACCACCTCCTGTGGCAGACACCCTCCTTCCACTCTCCCTTCTGTCAGTGCAGGGGCAACACCTTGCATCTGGACAGCTGCCTGACTACTCAGGACTTCCTTGGCGTCAGGTGAGGCCTCACCAGTGCCAACTCTGGGCTCCCCCCTTACTGGGGCAGAAGGCCCTTGGCTCCCTGGAACTCTCTTTAAGAGTGGCCTACCCTTCCTTTTCTTCTTTCCTTTTCTTGGGGACCCCTGTCTTCTAACTGTAGGGACTGACTCCCCAGGACTTTGGGTTGGGGGGGCGCCCTGGGTGACCACCCCATCTGTGACCAGACTCACCTCTGGGAGGTCATTGCCCAGGATACAATCTAGGGGAAGGTCAGCACTGACTACCACCCTAATCCAGTCAAGGATACCCTCCCTCTCTAGGGGCACTATGGCTACAGGTTTGGAGGTGACCTCCCCTGTGGCTATCCTGACTTTCTTTGTCTTTCCTGGGACATACATGTCTGGGGTCACTAACCGGTCACTCACTATAGTGTGACTGGCACCGGTGTCTCTCAGGCCAGTGGTAGGGATCCCATTCACTTGAATGTGGTGGAAGTGCCTACTCCCACCCTCAGGGATCACCAGCTTACCATCTGGTCCTGTCTCCCAGCACAATGCTAGGAGGACTTCATCATCTGAGGAATCCTCCTCTATGGCTACACTGGACAGCCCAGTGCTAACCACCTTCCTTGGACAGGCTGCATCTCCTCTGAAGTGACCTGTCTGCTGACAGTCAAAGCAAGCCCTACTGTCCAAGAGTTTTTTTAACCCTGGGTCTCCCTGTCTCTGCTTGTCAGAGTGGGAGTGGGATTTACTCTCCTCCTTCTTAGGGTTCTGGGGTACAGAGGGAGTCTCTGTGGTGGGCTTACCACCTCCCTCCTTAGGTTTTTGGGGACCTGTCCCCCCCTTCTTGGAGTCTCCCCCCTGGGACTTGACAACCACCCTGGTTCTCAACCACTCATCAGCTGCCTCCCCTAGCTCTCTAGGGTTGGTCTGCTTAGAGTCCACTAGATGCTGGTGTAACCTTTCTTGGATACAATTGGTCAAGATGTGCTCTCTCATGATCAAATTGTATAACCCCTCATAAGTATTTACTTTGTTGCCAATAATCCAGCCCTCTAGTGCCTTTAGTGAAATGTCCACAAAGTCAACCCAAGACTGGGTACTGACCTTCTGGGTGTCCCTGAACTTCATTCTATATTGCTCTGGGGTCAGACCAAACTTCTTGGCTAAGCACCTCTTCATACTAGGGTATGAATCTGCCTCCTCCCCCCTTAAGGTCAGAAGCCTATCCCTCCCTGAGTTGGGGACCAACTCCCACAAAAGGGAACCCCAGTATTGAGGCCTAACCCTTCTCATTTGGAGTGCCCTCTCAAAGGCCCCCAGCCACTTATCTATGTCATCCCCCTCTACATAAGCAGGAACTACCCCCTTGGGTAATCTGGGGCAAACTCCCCCACCCATGGACACCTCAGCTTCTTTATCGCTGCTTCCATCTCTTTTCTCTTTGTATTCCCACTTTTTCTTTTCTAGGGCCAGCTTCTCTGCTTCCAAAGCTATGTATGCTAACTGGGCCTCCAGCTCTCTTTCTCTGATGGATAGGTTCTCTCCTCCTGAAAGGACCCCCTTCCTACCACTGGCGTTGGGTCTTCCCCTAGTGACTGTATCTACTGAGGACCGTTCTTCCTCATCCTCACTTAGGCTCAGATGCCTTCCCTCCCCTGAGTGGTTAGAGCTAGCATCCTCCCTTCTTTCTCCCCCCTCTGGAGCTTCTTCTGACTCTACCTCTTGGGCCTCAGCCCATGCTGTCAGGGATGTGATCAGGATTTGCTTCCTGAGATCAGTGGTTGCAGGCAACCCTCTTTCAATACACAACCCCCTAAGCTGGACTACTGTCAGTGTGGGTAGGCTAGCCAGATCAAGCTCCATGGTTCCCTAGTTTTGTGTCAACAAAAACTTTTTGCAAAAATTGGAAACAAGAATTTAGAAAAATTACAAAAATTCAATAACTGAAATTAATCCAAATGTAAAAATTAAAAATGTTTTTGCACTAGGACAATTTAAAGGATTTTTAATTTGTTTTACCTAAAACTGTAACGTGATATTGAACCCAAGTACAGGATCCCGTCGCTGCTTGCAATTATGTTGGAAAATGGGTTATTGGTAGGGCAGGTAGGTACCTACACCTAGCAACAAGCCACTAACCTCCACATAGGTACAGTTAGGTCTCAGTAAATTAATCCCAGCTCTACCCTTGGTAGCTTGGCATCGAGCGTCAAGGCTTAACTTAGGAGACAAAGGCCCTCATTCTGACCTTGGCGGGCGGCGGAGGCCGCCCGCCAAAGTCCCGCCGTCAGGTTACCGTTCCGCGGTCGAAAGACCGCGGCGGTAATTCTGACTTTCCCGCTGGGCTGGCGGGCGGTCGCCTTCAGACCGCCAGCCAGCCCAGCGGGAAAGAGGCTTCCACGATGAAGCCGGCTCGGAATCGAGCCGGCGGAGTGGAAGCTGTGCGACGGGTGCAGTTGCACCCGTCGCGTATTTCACTGTCTGTGCAGCAGACAGTGAAATACATGTAGGGGCCCTCTTACGGGGGCCCCTGCAATGCCCATGCCAGTGGCATGGGCACTGCAGGGGCCCCCAGGGGCCCCGCGACCCCCCCCTACCGCCATCCGGATCTCGGCGGTCCGACCGCCGGGATCTGGATGGCGGTAGGGGGGGTCGGAATCCCCGTGGCGGTGCAGCAAGCTGCGCCGCCGCGGAGGATTCAATGGGGCCGCGGTACACTGGCGGGACCCCGCCAGTGGTGCCGGTCCGACAGCGGCTTTACCGCCGCGGTCGGAATCCCCATTGGAGCACCGCCGGCCTGTCGGCGGTGCTCCCGCGGTCCTCCGCCCTGGGTCAGAATGACCACCAAAGTGTAAAGCATTCAAATATCACAAAACAGTAATTAAATAAAACACAGGAAACAGTTTAAAAATCCAAAACTAATTTATAAAAATAGCTTATATTTTTATCTTTAAAATGACACAAAAACGATTAACATCGGTTCAGGGGAACCAGAGATATGAATTTTTAAAGTATTATTATTTTCTAGCGCTTAGAAACAAAAAGCGCCAATCGGGTCATCTGGTTGCACCAGGACCGGGGCAAAGTCAAACTTTAAGGCCGACTGCGATGGAGCCCTCCTCGGCTACAAGTCGCGGGAGGCCTTGGTTAAAAAGTTACCTTCTGACTTAGTCTCTTTTTTGATGTTTTTCTTCCCCGGGACGAACCTGCCAGTTGAATCCGACCTCCTGGAGCCCTTGTCCGGATACGCGAAGTCGGTTTCCTCGGTGGTGATTTTTACCTTCGGACTTAGTCGTTTTTTCGAGATGAAAATCCTTCGACCGGGGTAAACCTGGATCTTGATCCGACGTCCATGGAGCCCTTCTCGGATACGATGGTCCCGGTCAACTTTTTACGTTCGGACTTAGTCTCTTTTTTGGATGTTTTTCTTTACCGGGACGAACCACGAAGTCAGGCCGGGTCGCGGTTGAGGCAAGCCGGCTAGAATTTCCGCGGCGGGTCGGTCCCTCTCTGGAGCTTTTTTCCAAAAATTCTCAAATCTTTTCCAAACTTCTGGGGCTTCACCCAGATGTTCTTTTAAGGTTCTTTTGGGGTCCACAGCTCACCCCAAGGGTCCAGAAGTTCTGTGATGGTCTTTGGGGGGTGCGGACTTCAACTCCCAGAATGCACCAGGCGCAAACTCCTTTTTGGCCACTGGACAGTGGTCAGCTGGTCGCTTTCTTCAGGAGTTGGTGCAGGGGACTCTGGTTTAGCAATTTTTCATCTGTAGCAAACAGGGAGTCCCACCTTGAACCAGTTGAAGCCAGGCAAAGTCCTTCTTGTGGTGAAGCCCAAGTGTGCAGCTGGTGCAGTCCTTCTGAGTGCAGGGTCCAGGTGAAGGCCAGGGGTCCAGCAGGGCAGTCCTTCTTCTTCTTTAGTTCCTTTCTTGTTGAATTCTGGAGGGGATCTGAGGCGTGGGTGCAGGTCTGCCAGTTTTATCCTTGCTCCTGGGTGAAAAGCAGGGGGGTCCTGGTTCTCCAATCAGGGACAGGGTCGTCCCCCTGTGATGACCACTTCCTGGGAAGTGTGGCAAAAATCCATCCCAGAAGGCAACACTCTCTAAAAATCCAACATGGATGAATCTGATTTTTGGAGGTTACATCTGGCTGAGCCCACCCACTGGTGTGGCTAAAAATCATAAACACACCCCTCTCCTGCCCTCTCCTAATCTAATCAAGGGGGCACCTAATTGTCTGGGGTTGCAGGATGTGGGGGTGTTGCTGGGTGCTCCAAATGTCCTTCTCTGCCTTTGAAGACCAGTTTGGCAGCCCTCCCCCTTCCTGCCTCACCATCTGCTGAGGGGAGATTCTCTCCCCAAGCACATTCCTTTGTGTGAAGTCAGGCCACTTCACACCTCATCAAGGTAGCCTGGCAGAAGCTGCTGCAGGCTGGCCAATCAGAGCACAGCAGCAAAAACAATGCAGAGCTGAAATTGGCAACTTTTTAGGTAAAGTCTAAACTTTTTACCTGCAATAGTTATATTAAATCCAACAACTGGAAGTTGTGGGATTTATTACAACAATCAATTTGATACCAAATTCTTGGTATGTAACATTTAAGGAGACTTTAAAATTTAAAATAGAGTCTGCCCATTCTAGCCTATGAAGGCCATTTACTTCAATGAGGGAAAAACAAATTTGGCTGTTTTTACCTCACCAGGGCTTATAAATCTATTTTTATAAAATCCCTGCTTATAGTTACATGGCACCCAGCCCTAGGGGCACATAGGGCACACCTTAGGGGTGACTTATATGTAAAAATAAGGTAGTTTAAGACTTTGGAAGTACCTTTAATTCCAAAGTCGAATTTGCATATAACTTTAATTTAAAAGCAGCCAGCAAGGCAGGCTTGCTTTTAAAATGACACTGGGCACCTCAGCAATGCACCTAGGTGTGCACCACCTATGCTGTGGTCCCTAAACCTACATGCCCTACCATATACTAGGGACTTATAGGTAGGTTAACTTAGCCAATTATAATTAGCCTAATTTGCATATCCATTTTACACAGAGCACAGGCCCTGGGACTGGTTAGCAGTACCCAGGGCACCATCAGAGTCAGGAAAACACCAGCATAAAGTGGAAATGGGGGCAAAAAGTTATGGGGCCTCTGCAATCAGCCCTAGTTTCTCACAAGGACCTTTTATGAGAAACTCATCCACTGGAGTTACTGATGCTGGGTATATTGGTAACTCTGTTTCTTGGACAACTGTGCTCATGTAGCAATACTTAAACTAATATGTTCTTTTGAATGTAGACAATTGGGAACATCCATGAAGCAAACAGCAGAAACACCTACAAGAAGTGCAACCATAACATAATTTAATTGATAGCAGCAACAGTTCATTGAATAGCATCACTGTTTTTAAAGCAGAGGCGATCTTCACATGAACACAAGGAATAAACAATCCATAGTGTGAAGGTGCAGACAAGAGATCTTATGTCACTGTGAAGGTGATGCTGGAGGCCTCCCACTGGCTTGTACAACCAGTACATGGCTGAAAAATGGGCAGTGTTTGGACCACACACCACAGTATGCACTACTCTGCTTCATAGTCTCCTATAGGACAGGTATTACTTGATTTAATTGCTGTTTTACAATATCAACTACAAGCCCGAACACTCAGAAGCAAAGCAATCCCACCACATGTGCAGGTATTATGTTGCCAACACCTCCTTGCATCAGGCATTTTTCAGGGGGTCATGGCAGTAGCGGGGGGTTTACCCAAGTGCATTTTGTAGGTTTTTCCTCAGGTTCCTGGACATCATGGTGAGGAAAATCTGCCAATATATATCATTCACCAATACCTCAAATCTCTGCAACAAACTAAATTGTTGTTCTACAGGGTAGCACAGTTCCCCAATGTCATTGGCTGTGTTGATGGCAGACCTATTGCCATGTGTCCCCCATAGCAACTGAATACATATACAGGAACAGGAAAAGCTCACACTCAATCAATGTTCAAGTAGTGTGTGATGCCTCCTGTATCATGGCAGACCCGGTGGCCAAATACCCAGGCAGCACCCATGACTCATTCATGTTCCGCCACAGTGGCATACAGAACCGACTTGCATGA